>NC_058412.1:17644440-17833899 GCF_002201575.2 Neomonachus schauinslandi | reverse complement strand
CACACACACACACACACACACACACACACACACACACACACACACACACACTATCCAAAGAGCAAACAGCAACAGCAACATCAAAACTGAACAAGAAATATAAAAGCCACCCAATAGTCATTTCTCCTGCTTTTCCTTCAAAATATCAGTGTTTATTTAATAGACCTGCAGCCCCAGGATGGAAACAAACAGATCAATCACTAGGCTGTTCCATTGTGCCCATCATCCTGATGTCTGTTGATGGTATTTACCTGAGTTTGAAAGTCATGACATGGATACAGGTGCAGCTGATGTGGCATGACATTGGCGCTGTATAAAGGGCTGTGAGTGACAGAATGGAGGTAGAGGAAATTATGCCTGAGTGCTCCGGGCTGCCAGCCCACCTCCCAGCCCTCCTGCCACCCTCTACCTTAGCAGAGTCACCTCCTGGTTACAGCCACCATGTCTCATCATTGACTTCAATAGCAGCGGGCACTGGGCTTGCCTCCTGCTCTGCCTGTGGCTAAGACAGAGGAATATCTAATGGGCCCCTCTTTCTCTGCTGGGGTGAGCTCCTTTTCGTGTCACTCCCTAGCATGGAGCTGTGCTTATTTCTCAGACAGGCTACAAGTTTCCAGGGAAAGAGTCTGCTCGTATCCAGAAGACCAAGACTGAGGCTTGAGATTTATGAGCTAAACACAGCTCTCACACAAAGTAGAAACTTAAGGACACTAAAGGCAGTGTGGGTCTTCAGCATTTGAAATACTGGTTTACGAATGGAGGAGAATTAACTATCTACCACTAGGAGCCACATCAAAGCATGTACTTTAGGTAGCTTAACTACATAAGCTAAATGAAATGTCACAAAATCCTTGAGCTTGTCTAGGTACGCTGGTGGGCTGGTTGCTTGAGTTGAAAGCTACACCCTGGGTACTTGGGCAGGGTCATCGTGGAGAATAGGCACAGTCAGCAAATTTGGTGATGAGCCAAGAGTCACCATCTTCCCAGGGTCTCAGAATTAAAGCTATGGTAGGAGAATCCTAGAATCCTAAAATTGTTGCAACTCAAACTCAATCTGGATCAGCATTATTTTTCTCATCTATAACATGGGCTGACTTTGATGTATGTAAAGGCTCACTAAGTAACTCACTAGGTTTTGTGAAACATGGTATAAGGTGGTTTGTGTGTACACAAGCAGGTGGGGTGGGGGTCTGAGCGGAGTTAGGTGTCCTGTAGGACCCCGAGAGGGGAACTGGAAATTTCAGCTGTGCTGCTGTGTGCATATTGTAAAGCTTGCCCAGCATCCGCCTTCAGGAAGACTCTTCTCAGGGATCAAAACTCTTAATAGTTTTTAAAGTAGCGTATGCATTCCTTCATTTAATTATTCAGTCAACCATTGATTCTTGCATTATTTAATTCAGTAATTCAACAGATATTTTATGTGTAAACAGTCTGTCAACCCTTCTCACTAGGATATGTGTAGGGCCCCCAGCTTAAGTTCTTTTGGAAGGTTTAGCTATCCTGTTCATTCATTTATTCATTTAATAATATTCTTACCCTCTGGAGCTTGCATCCTCCTCCACAGCTCTTTATTTTATTTTTTTTAACCATATGATTTTACTTATAGGTAGAATCTTTTTTTTATTTTAGTTTATTATGTTATGTTAGTCACCATACAATACATCATTAGTTTTTGATGTAGTGATCCACATCATTGTTTTCGTATAACACTCAGTGCTCCATGCAGTACGTGCCCTCCTTAATACCCATCACCGGGCTAACCCCTCCCCCCACTCCCCTTCCCTCTAAAACCCTCAGTTTGTTTCTCAGAGTCCACAGTTCTTTAGAAGAACTCAAATTCTTTGCCCAGAATGTCTGGTGTACAGCTGGGATGATTCATGGCTGCTTAGGAGACACCTAAGCTAGAGCCCCCAGAAGGTTTGCCTCACAGGGTCCTCCAGAAGGATGGGTGTCTCTTTGCTATGGAGGAGATATGCTAAGAAAAAGGGTAATGATTTCTGACTTTAAAACCTCTCTGTAGATGTTGTGTAGGGCACAGCTTTATACCTGTGAAAGCATGAGGCAGGGGGAGCAGAGTTATTGTGTCTTTGAGTTAGTTTTGCCATTGTTAATTACCCACGTGTATTATCGTCCACCTCATGTTATCAACCCTAGCTAACTTCCCTGTTGTTTTCCTGTTACTCATTCTTTGAGCTTCAGCTCATGTACGCCTCTTCCAGGAAACTCCCTGATTATAGCAGATTGATTATATACGGCCCCTCTGAGCATCACCATCCCTTAGTATCTGTCTGCATATTTCATGGAGACTTCATAGCTCATAGAGGACTTATTGTCTCTCTCTGTCTAGACTCTGGTTCTCTTTGGAGAGCAAACATTAAGTGCTGTCCCTCTTGTTCTATTCTTGAACAGTGGACACGTTGTTCTGTGGGCACTGCTGACTTGATGATACTTCAGTGGGCCGGTAGGTAGTTGGATCACTCTGAGGTTACTTCACGGGGCTTTCTGTACAGGTACGAACTTAACCCCTGCAGCAGTGAGGCCCATCTTCTGCTGTTTCCATTTCACATGTTTCCTGTTAGTGGTGCCCTGAGGGCTCCTGCTGCATCTTCCCAGATTCTCCTGTTGGAACTTTGCATATGTCAGTTCTCCTGAAGACACCGCTCTGCTATGATGTCACAATTGCAACTTGATGAGAGCAATTTTCCTAAATGAAACAATCCTGGTGATTAGCTCTAGCTCTCTTCTGCCAGCCAGTACAGCTGGGATGGGCTACAGTGTCTACACACTCACATATGCATGCACACACACAACCTGAGGGTCCGGTTTCCTGGGTGCTCTAGGACCCACCAGAGCTCCCTCTGTAAGCCCTCCCTCCCCTCCTGAGTTAACAGCAGTGTCCCAGATACATGCATAACAGGTTTCTAATTTATTTCTTTCAACAGCCCTTGGCAAACATTTCTTCCCCCCTTTCTTTTTATTGCTTGCCTTTACTTTATCTGCTAAATCCCTGCTTGTGGGTCTCCAGCTGCCTTTATAGCACCTGGCCTTGTTAATATCTCTGTGTTGTTGCAGTTGCTGCCCTTGGGGTCTTAATGAGGAGCAGGTGGATATTATCAGGTCACTTTCAGGAAAGAGGATAGGAAGGGAACCTATTACCAACCAACACATTATGTAGGTTATCTCATTTAAAACCATCCTTGTGCAGTAAATATTATTTCCCTGACTTTATGATGAGAAAAACTATCCCCAGGAAAGTCCCCAAATATCATTCTTTTGAAATTCCCTGTAAGAGTCAATCTCTCTTCTGTTCAAGTTCTTTCAATGGAGTCCTAGGATATAATACCGAATAAAGATCACATTCCTTAGCCTGGTATTCACAATCCCTCATAGCCTGGCCCTCATCTACGTTTTCTGTCCCCTTCTTCGCTACTTAATATTCAGTCATAATCAAATTGAGTTTTTTTACTCTTCTGCATAAGTACCTGACTCTCCCCCACCTCCGTACCTTGGCTCCTGTGATTCTCCCCTTTACAATGCTCTCCTCAAACTGTTTTTTTCTCACATATAAGATTATGCTTAACTTTGAAGAAGCAGCTCAAAAATCACAGGCTCCACACGAACCGACCAGACGTCCCCAGTTGGAAGTAATCGTCCCCCACTCCACCAACCATGGCGCCTAAGCTGGATCTCTCCCGTAGTCCTCCTTATCATCGGCCTATCTGAAGCTGTGATCTCTTTGAAGGTGAGAATCACCTCTGGCTTTAATTTAGCATCTCGCACTATGACCAAGGCAGTGCCTTTCTCAGAGTTGATGCTTTAAAAAAAATAGCCATTGAATTGATGATTTGGGGAAAGTCACTTCATCTTCTTCTAACTACCATCTCCACCTATGGTTAATAACTAGTACTAATTAAGATACTTCTGCCGAAAACTTACAAAAATCAGTGCTAAATGATTAGCTTCTGAAAATTTTGCTTAATGAGGTTAGTTCTTTCATACTTCCTAAATAGTTTATCTCCAGTGACTATCTTTGTATTTGCTTAAGTGGATATGGGTCTCCTTGAATGTAAATCTGAAGTTTCACAATAGTGAAAAATTCTTTCCCTCAGAAAAGGACATATGCAAATCAGGTTTAAAGTAGGCTAATCCCTTTATCCATAGACAATTGATTATGCAAAAATGTACACATGAAATATGAAATATGCTTACTGGAGAACTTGCTTAATGTTAACTTACCTCTCTTGACCTCCATTTAACAATTCATTTAATCAACAAACATTTATATGTGTAGTCCTATATCTTTCCTACGTTTCAGACCTGTATATTCGGTTAACAACCCAACAACTCTGTGTGGATGACCCACAGCCCTCTGGAACCCAGGAAACCTAAAATTGAATTTATAACCCATACCCCTGTCCAGCCCCCAAGCCAAGTCACATATGACCTGTTCCTTCCACTCTGTCTGGATCAGATAGCAGTGCCCACCCATCTCCTTAATGAATCTGGTAATTATCCTCTATATTTCTTCCTCCCTGTTTTTCCTCACTCCTGCCACACCAATTATTTAGTACTATTGATTATCCTGCAGAAGTACCTGTAATATATTGCTCTTTTTCTTTACCTCCCCAGCTACCGAGTGCAGCTTTTTTGAAAAAAACAAAAAACAAAACAAAACAAAATGGCAACCGGCCAATACATTAACAATAAACTTAAGTTATTAAGTGTCTATGATGTCCTGACAACATACCAGGTTCTTTATGGATGCTATCTCATTTAGCACTCACAAAAACCCCTTGAAAGGAAGTCATTTCAAACAAATTTCTTCTTAGGAGATTAAGACTTACAAACTTGGGCTGCCTAGTAGTTCATGACTGGTAGGTGGCAAAATGGGATTTAAAGTGAGTCTCTGAGACTCTGAAGCCTAATCTCTTTTGCTGTGCTATTTTGCCTCTCAGAGAAGAAAATGATAGTTTTGGTTAAGAACATTCATCAGTTCAACATGCATATGTGCTGATATGTGCTGGGCTTTGTATTAGGCTGATGACACCGTGATAGATACAGTCCTAGATGGACTCTCAGGGCCATCAACACTGGCCAGGCTGTGCTACCAGAACAGACATCTGAAATGTCTTGGTCACTTCAAGAACATCTGTTGTCCTGCTCACTATCACCACTTGCCTACTGATAGGTGGCTCAGGGCTCTGCTCTGTGTCCTTCCATTCCTCACCCCAGGGCCCAGGATGATGGAGCAGCTACTTTCTAGAACATTGCTAGTTACCTTTCCAGTGGGAAAATAGAGTTTGGTGGAGCAAGTGCTACTCTTAAAGCTTCTAACCATGAGTGTTGTCATCTGGTCAGGAGCACATTCTTCACTGGCCAAAGAGAGCCACAAGGAGGAAAGCAGGAAGGTATAGGGAAGGCAGTAAATATTGTTGAACAGGAATATAGTTTACCACTGGTAGAAAACACATAAATATGTAAAGGCAGTCATCCATATACTACTGGGAGAGGAAGGTTTAGTCTCCTTTCCCTTCATCAGAAATGTCCTGAGAAGGGCGCCTGGGTGGCTCAGTTGTTAAGCATCTGCCTTCGGCTCAGGTCATGATCCCAGGGTCCTGGGATCGAGCCCCGCATCAGGCTCCCTGCTTGGCGGGAAGTCTGCTTCTCCCTCTCCCACTCCCCCTGCTTGTGTTCCTGCTCTCACTATTTCTCTCTCTCTCTGTCAAATAAATAAATAAAAATCTTAAAAAAAAAAGAAATGTCTTGAGAAAGGAAAACTTGCTAAAATGCCTGATCATTATTCAAGGCACTAAATCCTGCTGCCCCAAGGTAGTGAGACAGGGATAGAGCTTCTCCTTAGGAAAGAACTAGCTTGTGCCCCTCTCACTATATCCTGCCATATTTGATAGAAGTGGCAAACCAAGGTAGCTCCTTCTTTGGTGCCCAGCCATCCCTTTTTCTCCTTGGTCTGGTCTTCATGTGGTCACTAAGATGATGCTAGGAGACCTAGTTTAGACTTCACAGAGGTGGGGGAGGGGGCTAGCAGGCTTGAGCCAAACCCACTTCTCTAACCCACTCTTGAGGGGAGCTCAGCACTGGACAGTGAACTCTGAGTTCAGTGCTGGGACACTCTCTGAGCTAAGAGCAGAATAGTACTTTGTTAGCCATATAGCTACAGTTCCTTGAGACTCTCTTTGTCAAATTACCATTGAGGAGAAGCCCTGATTAGTAGGATTCATTTTTTTTTTTCTTTTTGGAACTCTTGCCTTAATATCATCCAATTCCCATCAGTATTCATAAGCTGTGCCGATGGAAGCATACACACATTTTATGGATCACAGAGGAAAACAAAATGACCAACATATTCTGCAGGTATATAAGGAAGGGAAGGATAAGTTGCCTAGGTCCTGAAGAGTGTGAGGAAGGAGCAGGGCAGAAGGAGCAGCAAACATACAAGAGTCAAAAAAGAGCATAGTATACTAGGCGAATAACATGTGAAGGTACTGGATTCAGAGCAAAGGCTTTTTGGTGGGATTTGCCAAAAACAGAAGGTGGAAAAACCAGATTATTAAAGGTGCTAGATGATAAAAATCTTAAATTTCTTTTTTTTTTTTCATTTCAAAATCTCTAGTACTTATTATGCTGCCTAGGACAGAATATTCAGGGAATGAATTAGTGAATGGAAGAATAACAAGTATCATGTGCATAGGTTATTCATGCAGGCATGAGATCATTATATCTCTACATGATGGATTACTATTGTTATGCCCATAGTAAAGATGGGAAAACTGAGGCTTAGCAATATTAAGTGTTTGATGTATCATGCATCTATTAAGATGCCTTTGGCTGCAAGTAAAGGTATATTTGTGAGATAATAAAAAATACATATACTGGTCTCTGCTACAGTTCCTGGTACAGAGCTCCAAGAACCCTGGTAATTTCCTAAGTGATAAGAATACCAGGGGCATCTCGTGTTGTAATATTTGGTCTTGGACCCTGTTTCCTGACATGGCGTTTCTGAATCCCTTGGAATTTCTGTGGTGATAGCAGTGCCTTTTGTTCTAATGAGATGACTCTTTCTGGGCTCCCATCTCAGGACTGCTCACCAGAAGGACCAAACCATGTTAGCAGCTTAGAATTTTCAGCCCTCCCTGCCCTTGTCCAGAGAAGGGAGAAGGGCTAGAAATGGAGTTCGTAATTAATCATGCCAAGTGAGGAATCCTCCATAAAATCCCAATAGTAGGGGATTTGGAGAGATTTCAGGTTGAAGTGTTTTTGTGCGTTCCATGAGCCACTCTAGCAAATTAGTCAAACCCAAGGAGGGGTTGTTTTAACCTCTGACCACAGTCAGGGAATAACCGGGGCTTGAACAGGTATCTGAAGGGGGGTGCGGTCTTGTGGGACTGAGTCCTTAACGTGTAGGATCTGACACTGTTTCCAGGTAAATAGTGTCAGAATAGTGCCAGATGCACTTGTCTAAAAATGTTTTAAATAATGATCAAAGAATGACATGCTTATTATTTCTTATAAAAAGAATTATGGTGGTAATTCCTTTCAGGGTTAATTTTTCAGCTCCCAGGCCCTTTCTACTCTTCTATTCTTGACCCTTGCATTTTTCTCCCTGTGGTTACAAAATGACTGCCACAGTTCCAGACATCATATGAACCATGATGATGTCAGCTGACAAAGAGGGAACCATGATGATGTTTGCATGTCCTTATTAGGAAAGAAATCCTTCTTAGCTAACTATCTTTAGAAAAATATCTCATTAGGCTTTTTGATGTGGCCATGAGGGCATGATCTATTTGTAAATAGCAAAACACAGAGTGTTACATTGCTCTGTTTATGGTGCTAGGTAAAATCTGGGGTTGGTGTAAGCAGAGAAGTGAGAGAGAGAGAGGGAAAAGAGATTAAAACAAAAAGGACAGTGAGTTGAGTGACATTACTGGGGATCTGGGAGGCTGAAGGAAGTTTTTGAGAATTTAAAATTTTTTTAGTTTTAAAACTTAATGTCTTTGAATTCCTGTGGTCTATATTCCCTCCGTTTTCCTGATTCCTCTCTAAAGACTGAAGCATATATAAATTCCACTTGTTTGTTTTGGAGAGAAAGTCAAGAAAAGGGACCTCATTCCCTGACTTCAGTTGGTTTAAAGCTCTGAATTTAGAATAATTCTGGGAAGATTTAGGGTTCAGTCGTTACAGGAACTGGAAGATGATGCACTGAGAATCATCAGAAATCTTGAGGAAGACTTTGGAACTTCCATAGATGATGAGATAGAGCCTTGGAATTGTTTTATTTAATTTTCAGAAGTCAGGAAGGCCTCAGATGACATGTGGGTCCTATACAAAATGTTGCATTAAGTATTCCTAAATGTCAGTCTTTGCCCATATTTCTGATAATTCCCTATGTATAAATTCCCATAAGAGCAATTACTGGTCCAGAGGTTGTGCCCATATATAGCCCTTGAAATGCATTGCCATTTGCTGTGACAGAGCTCACTTACCCCACCCCCTTGCCAACACTGGAAGGTATTGTGATGTTTCAGAAACTTTGAAGGGTTTAAATGCTTGGCCACTGATCCTGAGAAAGTGTCCCATGTTTTCTTCTGGAAATCCCTGTCCACCTGTAGCCTCAGCCAGGGTTTTTTTTTTTTTTTTTTTAAAGATTTTATTTATTTATTTGACAGAGAGAGAGATAGCGAGAGCAGGAACACAAGCAGGGGGAATGGGAGAGGGAGAAGCAGGCTTCCTGCTGAGCAGGGAGCCTGATGTGGGACTTGACCCCAGGACCCTGGGATCATGACCTGAGCCAAAGGCAGACGCTTAACGACTGAGCCACCCAGGCGCCCGTCAGCCAGGGTTTTTGATTGTATCCCTGATCTAGAAGGGGCAGAAAATGTCTGAAGGAACATGGGACAAATGAAGGATCCAGTATAGTTCGTGTCTAAGGAGGATGAGAATGGTAACTGGCCCAGTCTTAAACGAAACTATGAGAAATTGAATTTCTGAGAAGGATCTTTAAGGCTGAGATAGACCTCTTAGCCCCAAACTTGAGGTTAGGTGCTGTCTCTAAATTCTAATTCCCTTTCTATTCCCTACCCCACACCACTTCTAGTACCTGCAAGCACATACACATACTGCAGTTCTGTGCCACTTTCTGAGGTTGCAAAGCTATTGCTTTGCCCTGAAAATGCAGATTGCATGGTAAGATTTCATCGGAGCTCATTCCTCCCGAGTAGCTTTGAAGGTAGGACCCAGAGTGCCAAGGGGTTGGGTGAAGCACTCCTTTTGCACTGACTAGCACTCTTCCTTTTTAGAAGGAATTCATTTTTGCCTTTGGCCACCTGGATTAGAGACAGATCTATTCACAGGAAGCAGAACCCAGCACAGCACTAGAGACCTGGGCTGTATTTTTGCTCCAGGGGAGAAACCTAATGAGGGATAACACTAGGAAAAATTAACTGATCAGGTGGTATTTTATTTCTTTTCTACATCTGTTGTTGTATGAGGGCTGTGTGCATCTGGGGGATGGAGCAGGGAATGAGAAGTGCTGCTGGGCACCAGATAGCTGGAGGTCCTTCTGCACAGAATTTCCATGTTCCTGTGAGGCAGTCTCCAGAGGAAATTCACCAGGCTTCAAAACCCAGTTTGCCTAAGTTCACTTAAGTATATATGCTGGTGAAGTTTGGCAATTATCTTAGGATATGCCACTTCTGATATGTTGTCCTGGTTATAATCACCATCTTCTCCATTTCTCTTAGAATCCTAGAAGCCCAGGGGTGCCTGGGTGGCTCAGTTGCTAAGCGTCTGCCTTCAGCTCAGGTCATGATCCCAGGGTCCTGGGATCGAGCCCCTCATCAGGCTCCCTGCTCATTGGGAAGCCTGCTTCTCCCTCTCCCACTCCCCCTGCTTGTGTTCCCTCTCTCACTGTGTCTCTCTCTGTCAAATAAATAAATAAAATATTTAAAAAAATAAAAAATAAAATAAAAGAATCCTAGAAGCCCAGAGTGAATTTACAAACAACTGGCACTTCTGTTTCTCAGGGCTATGAAGTAGTGTGAGGGTGGGAACCTTCTGTCCATTCATCTACGCAATCCTAGCGTTCTTAAAAGGCACCAGACGTATTATCCCTGTATTTCCCAGACCAATGGGTGAATGCCTAAGTCCCGCTGGATGCACAGAGGAATAGTGTAATATCATTATTCAGGAAGGCGCCTCTTTTGTTTCATTTGATTTTAATTATTTTCCTTTTCAAGTCCAGACCCCCCTCCCCTTTTTGCATAGGCACTTTCTCCAGTATATGTAATGTAAGTCCTCCCAATTCAGCTTCCACAGTGATTTATATATATAGCCTTAAAAAAACTTTTGTTATGTACATTTAATTCATAGAAATAACATTGATTAAATTCCTCTTTTTACTTACTACTCTCCTGTTATTCTATGCAAAACTAGTTGATGATTTCTGACTATTGCAGAGTATTTCACCGTGGGCTCATACCACGTTTCATGTAACTGTTCTCTGGCTGTGGATATCTGGGTTGCCCCCAACTTCCTGTTGTCACAAATAATGTGGCCATCCTCGTAAATGTCTCCTTGGGGACCTATGAGAAGGCTACTCTGGGATATCCACTCTGAGATGGCATGACTGGGGGGGCTGTGGTCTTTGCATATGTTTAATTTCACTAAGTTTTTCTAGATTCTTTCCAGAAGGCACCAGCAGTGCATGAATATTTCTATTTACAACATTTAGTTTTTCCTACTTACCAAGTTTTGCTTTGCAAAGTGATACTCACTGATAACTACTGGGTATGAGCATCTATTATTAGCCCTTGGATCCGCTCTGAGTTGCCTATTCTTATCCTTTGTCTATATTGTATTGGGTTTGTTATCTTTTCTAGATGATTTACAGAAATTCTTCATGTATCTAAATAGTAATTCCTTATTAATATCTTCTTCCAGGCTTTTCTTATTATTGACTTTGCAGAGTGACATTTGAGGTACAGGAATCTTTTTCTGTTTAGATTTTCCCCTCATGGTTTATGTATTTTGAGTTTTGTTTAACAAAGCCTTTCTCGCTATAAGGTAAATACCTGTCCAATCTTATATAAATATATGTTCTACTATATTTCCTCTGTTAACTTAATACTGTTGCCTTTCACAATGTTTTTTTTTTTTAATCCACATATATGTCTGAACTTGGTATATGACAGACCCTGCATCACAGACCAGTGGAAGAATGGATAGATCATTTAGTAAAGTTTTGAGAAGAATTCGTTCATTTTTATAAGAAAATAAACTCCAAGCAGATTTAAGACCCATCTTCCTTTCAGTGTATAGTCTATCTTCAATGTTGGTTGTTCCATTTGTTGTCCTTTTTTTATAGTGTACCTTGTCTTCAGATTCCTCACTTTTCTCTCTGAGCTCACCTTGTATACCCTAGGACCACCAGCTGCCTTGCCTAGTAATGCTATCAGGATGGAAGAGCAAATCTTAGGTCCTAGATTGTTCCTCTTGGTGCATTTAGGAAGATGTGGAGGCGCTGGTGTTGATTTTTATGCTCAATTGTCCCTTGTCCTCTTTCCCAGACGATTTCTCCATGCTCCCTATTCCAGAGCATCCCCAGCCCGCTGTGGTAATGTGTAGGCTGGTTGGGGCGATATGAACAGCTACATTCCTGTGTTACACCTTGTGTTTAAACAAGCCAGAAAATGATATGCTGGGGCCATACTGGGACTCAGAGTGGTAGACCAGCTCTTTCCTAATTGAGTCCTGGCCTGTCCCACTTTAGGCCAGTGCCCAAATTCAACTATTAATCTTCTGTCTCTCCAGAAACTTCACACACACCTCACTTAGTTTTTAAGTACCCCCCCTTAAATATACAAACTTCTTTTTTTTTTTTTCTGGTGTCTTCCTAGTTGGTTGGGGAGGGTGCCAGCAGCCTGTATTTGTTGGCTGCCATGTAGAGAGCTGGATGCCTGTCAGAAACTCTCTCACTGGGCATCTGGTATTGGAGATTTGTGCATGTCAAGCATAACTGTACAATGCTTTATGAGCTTTTACTGTATTTGTTTTGTTTAGATTGCATTTGTCATCTTTTAAGTTAAAAAAAACTTCCAATATTTAGTCTTACTTGTTGGACACATAATTATAACAACAGGTCTGTTGAAAGTAATAATGTCAAACTGAAGAATAATCTCCATGAAATTCTGTGTACTCCTAATTAATCATTAATTTGGTCATCCAATATCTTTGTAAGAGCAGTAGGTTCTCTGTCTTATTTTAAAATGTGGAAACCAGGGTAAAGCTGCAAGTCATATACTCAAAACCAGAAGAGGTATTGGTGTCCCTTCCTGAGACATAACTGTGGAGGTCTCTGTTAAAAGCCTTGTATTTCAATAATATGGCACGGGGTCTCCTGCCTAAGTCCCGCAGCCATCCTAGCTCTATTTTTCAGGCCAATGGAAGCTGTATTCAACATTTAGCTTTCAGTAGGAAGGAACAGCCTATTGCCCATAACATCCCCACTTAAAGGTAAGATATGTGGGAAAAGAGCCTAGGAATGAAAACCCAGAGACATGGCTTCTAGACATGGAAGTCACTTCCACCCTGTGACCACCTGAATGCATGATTTTAGGCTGGGGTCCTATCTTCTCTGGGCCTTACATTTCTGATCTGTTAATGAGGAAGCTGACTTGAAGCATGTCCCTTGTCACTCATTTCTAAAGAATTTGGGGTTTTTGATTGGGGGTGGGGGTTCAAGCAGTCCCTGTCTTCCATCCAGAAGAACTGAGTTTACTTCCCTTTCAGACCAGAAAGTCTCAGCATCAAAGGCTTGGAAGGACCCTTAGAGACAATCCAGGCAGATGCTAAGGCTGGGATTCCTTTTGCAATGGTGTGAGCCTAGCATGCCTTAGGAGCAGACATCTTTTCCAGTATATTCCTAGGTTTCTCCAGGTGTTCCCTGTCTTCAGTAAACCTGCCCCAATTGCTTTGCCTCTCTTCTGTCCTGCCTTCTCCCTTTGTAGCCACCATATAGTTTCCAGAGGCTGCTTTTGCAAATGTGCAGCCTGGCGCGGGGCCATGCCCACAGAAGGTGCTTATGGAATATCGGGTTGCATTGTGCTCATCGATCCCATTTTTACAGCTTTGATCTACTATTATCAACTCTATCAACACCTGGGCCAGTTTTCATCCTGAAAATCCAGGCAGATGTTAACCTTTTATAGGCCCCCAGTTGTGGAAAGAGCTTGAATGGGATAGGAGGAGACTGGATGATATCCAACACTAGATGGAAGGATGCGAAGAGCAGCAGAAATGAGCAGAAAGCCTGCCCCAGCCGGAGAGCCTCTGATACTGGTGACCAGCGGGGAATAAGTGGAGATCTCAGCATCCCAGCTTTTTGGGTTCTGGCTGAGCCCCTCCTGGGGCCCAGGTTACTGCTCCCTGTCTGGAGGCGGCAGAGAGGTAGAGGAGATCTTTAAAACCGCGCAGCAGATGGCCACTCCATAGGAGTATCCATTTTGACAAATAAACTGTGGATTTGTCTGAAGAACTCAGGCAGCAGGGATTGTGGCCTCCTCCCTGGTCTCATGCTTGAAGACTTTTTCTCCCAGTAATGAGAGTGCAGAGCGAGCAGGCCTTTCCCCAACAGTGCTGGCCGCGGGACAATGTGTGCCCGGGATGGATTTTTCTTCATTGATTCTAATCTTCTTCCTGACTGTCTGTCTTGGCTGCTTTGACATATTGAACACTGAATAGTCCCTGAGTAATTCTTGAACATTTGGGGATCGTTTTTATTTTTACAAGACAGTAGAATCCAATGGAGTGATTTATACATGTACTAGAAGAAAATGAAGAAAAAAATAACAAAGTGGTTTCATTTTGGGAATAAACACGGGCTCAGTGATGATTAAAAACCACACCAAGCAAAAGGTCCACACCCAATTTTCAATAATTTCATGATTTTGTAAGGATGCACGGAATTATGTAGAGATGAACAGTAACGGATAGAGGGCTTTCACAGCTGTGGCTTCAGCCATGATTGATGAGAAAATGCTACTGGAGGGAGAAAAGGAAAATGAATATTTATTAATGGAATAAAGTGTCGGGGGCTTAAGATCTAAGGAGATCCATCATTTCATATTCAAGGTTGGATGCATTCAAAACAGAAGGTTCAATACAACGGCCCCATAGCTGAGCCGTAGACCAGAAAAATTCACAGGCACTGCCGTCATTCGGACCATGGGGGACTTTCTGGAGATGTTATTCCCATTTCAGCCCCCATTAACATCACCCGAACAGGGCAACATTACATGAGTTATCACTCCAAGAATGCTATGACAACAATTGCCTTCACATTTTAGAACACCCAGAGCTATGTGGTCTGGTCATTCACCCAGAAATTAATATATCATGTCTGCATACTTTCTCTGTATATGGTAGTCATGGTCTCTGTGCTGACAGCTTAGAAATTATTAGTAAGATTGTTTTCCTACCATGACTTCATGAGTTCTTCCTTGCACCTTTATAAAGGCAATATTTAGGCAACCAATAGCATCTCTTCAAATCTCCTTGCATATTTTCTCCCTGTAGAACCCCTAACCTGTGCTTATTCTCTTTAGGTTGGCCAATTAGTTAAAAAAAAAAAAAAAGGCTGTTCCCTTTTGGTGAAATGTTACTCACCTGACCTTAACATCTTAAAAAAAAACAGTATCGGAAATCCAAGGAAGGCATTGTGGATCTCTTTGGTGATGGTATTATTTCTCCATGTAAGCAGCTTGTGCAGACAATTAACAATAGTGATATTGTGGCTTGTTTTGACAGGAAAGGAGAAATTGACTGATGGCATTTAACTGCCTTAATTTAACTTAAGGTGTTGGAAGTTTCAGTGTGTAGATTTCAGCAAGTGATAGTATCCCCCAACTATATCACTCCTACCCCCATAACCATATGCACACAATGTCCTCAGCTCCCTAGACTTCCCTTGGGACCTATATTACTTTATTATAGAATATGGCAGTGGTGGCTTATTGGTCCTATAAATCCACCTACACTAAGCTTTTGAAATCACTGTCCTGATAGTCTGAGTCTTTAAACTGTCACACTCATGTTATTCTTAGATATTACTTCTAGGTGGCAAATGTTGGACTGCAGGAGCTGGCTATTACTGGTTCGTTGTATATGTTATACCAGAAGAAGAGTTGCTATTAGATAGTGTTTTTCAATTTATTCTAAACCATTGATTCTAGCAGATCCTTAGCCATAGATGTGAATGAGTTACCTCTGTTGGCCATCTTTGGGAGAAGGCCAAGAGATTATAAATTGTATTGTTATTTCTTCTAGGTCATGTACACTTCTCATCTCCCAAGACAGGGAAGTTTAGTCCATAGGAAAGGGCTAGACCAGAAGTAGGTTCCCAACAAATATGTAACGGGTTAACTTATTAGTACAGTTTGTTATTTGGACAAAAAGCAATATTGGAGTTCTATTCTGTCTGGAAAAAAAGATTCACATCCACTGATAATTATGCAGCAATGGCCAGAAGGTATGTGTTCAGGGAGGCTGCATATCTCAAAAGATATAGTTGAAAAAGCCTCCAAGTTAGAAAAAACATCTCTTCAGAGAGTTGTTTTGAATGGCTACAAATAGGGTATTGGGCAAGTGAGCAAGAATGTTGAGCAATGAAGCTAGAAAAGAGTTAATTAGGGGAAAGACCCAGAATATTCTGGTAGTTTCTGGCTAAAGACTTTCAATTGTGTCCTATAAGCAATGAAGCATTAAGGATCTGTGAGACCAAATTAAACAAACAATGCTTGGAAGGTGGCAATAGTGGACGAAGAAAAAATGGTAGAAGATTATTTCCATAAACTAAGACAGTAGCCATATTGTTATGGACTTAGTTGTGTCTCCTCAAAATTCTTGTGTTGAAGCCCTACTCCAAGTACCTCAGAATGTGTATTTGGAGATACGGTCTTTAAATAAGTACTTAAGTTAAATGAGGCTGTTAGGATAGGTTCCAATTCAATCTGACTGATGTCTTTATAAGAAGAAGAGGTTAGGACATGAGATATATACCAGGCATGGGCATGCCCTGAGGAAAGACCATGTGAGGACACAATGAGAAGGTAGCTGTCTGTAAGTCAAGGAGGGAGACCTCAGGAGAAACCAAACCTACTGACACCTTGATCTTGGACTTCCAACCTCCAAAATTGTGAGAAAATAAAATTCCATTGTTTAAGCTACCTAGTCTGTGGTATTTTGTTACGGTAGCTATATTAGTCCGAGTTCTCCACAGAAGCAGAACCAACAAGATATATCTGTCTGTCTCTTTGTTTATTTACCTATCTACTTATTTATTTTAAGGAATTGGCTCATATAATTGTGGAGGCTAAGAAGTCCTTATAGCTGGCAAGCTAGAGACCCAGGAGAGCCAATGGTGTGATTCTAATTTGAGTCCAAAGGTCTAAGAACTAGGAGAGCAGATGGTGTAAGTTCTGGTTCAAAAGCCAGCAAGCTTCAGACCCAAGAAGAGCCAGTGTTTCAGTTCAGGTTCAAAGACAGGAAGACCAATGTCTCACCTCAACCAGTTAGGCAGGAGGAGTTCCATCTTATTTGAGAAAGGGTCACCCTTTCTGTTCTATATAGGCCTTGAACTGATTGGGTAAGGGCCACTCACATTGGGGAGGACAATCCATTTTACTCAGTCTACTGATTCAAATGTTAATCTCATCCAAAAACACCTTTAGGGACACACCCAGAATATGTTTGACCAAATATCTGGGCAGCCCATGGCAGAGTCAAGTTGACACATAAAATTAAATATCACAGCAGCCCCATCAAACTAATACATGTAGCCATAGTGAAGAGAACATGTGAGAAGAGAAAAATATTCTAAATGAAATCATAAGGACTTGGTGACTGATCAGATGTGAGGAGTAAAGAAGAGTAATGAGTCAGTAATATCTTCAGTATTCCTATCCCAGATGATGGAGTGGGTGATGTGCAGGGGAAGCACAACACAATACACACCCACACACCACCCCCACATACACCAACCTCTATTAGATATGCATAAAGTTAAGGGGTAAATTGAACTTTAATCACTTATCCAGAGTTCACCATTCTTCATAGCTGTTTGGAGCAAAGCTGTTTATAAGTAAGAATCCATGCAAATTAATAATAAAGGTAAAGGTGGTATTAAATTCATAAGAGAGACCTTGAGATTTTTAATCGGAACCTTTGAACTCATTTTGCATGGATATCTGTTGTTGTTGTTGTATTTTCCCCCCAAGCCCACATCTAATGGGAAGCATTGCATTTGTTAGTGGGGAATGTGAATATATGTATCTGTGTGTCGCATGCAGGAGAGAGTCCTCATCAGGTGGATTAACCATCTGTAGAAATGATTGCCAAAGCCCAGTTTTGAGAGGAGAGAGCAAATCTATAGGAAATGGTATATAAAGATAAAAACACAAAAATTTGAGGCCATTTTGACACGGCATAAGTAGATACACACTCTGGTCCTGAGGTCATTGGTAACTGAGCCATCAGTAAAAGGTTGTATATGGAGGTCTGATCTACTACCTAATTAGGCAAAGAAATAATTGGTAGGTTTTATAAATAATCAAAATACAAATGAATTTTGCATTAAAAGTAGGATGTGATGTCTGATATGAGGAATTCTTAATTGCAGGAAACAAACTGAGGGTTGCTGGAGTGGGGGGTGGGGTGGGAGGGATGGGGTGACTGGGTGATAGACACTGGGGAGGGTATGTGCTCTGGTAAGCGCTGTGAATTGTGCAAGACTGTTGAATCTCAGATCTGTACCTCTGAAACAAATAATGCAATATATGTTAAGAAAAAAAAAAAAAAGAAGAAGAAGAAGGTAGCGGGAGGGGAAGAATGAAGCGGGGGAAATCAGAGGGGTAGACGAATCATGAGAGATGATGGACTCTGAAAAACAAACAGGGTTCTAGAGGGGAGGGGGGTGGGAGGATGGGTTAGCCTGGTGGTGGGTATTGAGGAGGGCACATTCTGCATGGAGCACTGGGTGTTATGCACAAACAATGAATCATGGAACACTTCATCTAAAACTAATGATGTAATGTATGGGGATTAACATAAGAATAAAAAAAATTAAAAATAAATAAATAAATAAATAAAATCTTAAAAAATAAATAAATAAAAAAAAAAAGTAGGATGTGATGTTATAGCCATTGGCAGGGGAGTGAAAATGTTGGCTGGAGTTCCCTCGTGATTGGACAAAAAGTCCAGAGTGGGGGCAGTGGGTTAGGGAGAGTTCTACCCATGGCTCATCCTGGGGCCCAGACTTCCTTCTGCTGCACCTGCCACATGAGGTACTAATCTACAGGATGTTTGCCCTGAATGGTGCTGCTACCATGGATTGTTTTTCTCTGCCACAAATTCCCAGCCCCAGCCTCATGGTCCTTTGACTGGTTTTTGACTGGAGGGATTTGATGAGCTTCAACAAACAGAAAAGTATGGGAGAAATAAAACACATCCTGTCTGTCCTAAGAGGCTTTGCCTTTCCTTGTTATTTCAAAAGCTACAACTTCACATTCAGTCCAGTTGTTCTTCAGGTGGTCTCTTGGGTGGAAGGAATTGGTTGGCAAAAGGGTGGACACCTGTTTGTGGAGAGATTGGTGACTTAGTGTCCAGAGGCCATTGGCATTCTGCTGTGCAAGGGACTGCTCCCTCTTTGGTCTTTAATTTGTTAGTACAGTTTCAAGTGAAAACTCACAAAGAATTGCATTACAAGCAATTTTTTTTTTTTTGGTAGAACTCACATGTGATACAGGGAGGCTGGTTCTAGATCAGCTTCTGATTCAGTCTTTTATGAAATAAATTTATCCTTGATTAAAGGCCTGTGTGTGTGGGGAGGAGGAGGGGGCACCTGGGGAGGGTAGGGGAGTGGAGATATAAATTCAGGGTAAGTCATTTGTACAGTTAATAGAAAAGGCACTAGTGATATTAGTAAGAACTAGCTCATTATCATACATATGTACATACATGAAAATACTTAGCACATGAGTGAGCTTGGGAGCAGATCGCATCCTGGCTGAACCTTTCGATGACTGAAGTCTGTTGACCTCGATCACAGAGCTGTGAGGTGGAAGATGTGGCTAAGCCACACCTGGACTCCTGACCCACAGACAATGTGAGATAATAAATGTGTGTTGTTTTAAGCTGCTAAGTTATGGGGTCATTTGTTATACAGCAACAGATAACAAATATACCACCTAAGATTTTCGATAAGCATAACTTAACCGAGGGCTAAGTCAATTACAGCAAAGAGATTTCTGTTGATACAAGGATAGTCACCTTCAAACTATCCCTCCCCCATCTCCCACCCACACCACCCATCTGTCCGGGTGTGCACACAGCTCGTGATAGGTCGCTGGGCCAAGTCTGTGTACTTAGGATGAGGAAGCAAAGTGATGGTCAGAGTTTTTGTCTTCAAAGATTCCTTTGGTTATACATTAATCTTAAGTTTTTTTTGTTTGTTTTGGTAAGAAATTAGGCCCAATCATCCCTACAAATGACAACGAATCAGCTAAGCCATACTTACTAGCCCATTTGGAGATACCAGGTCAAATAAACCATTAATATGAATGAGCCCTACAATGATAGAAAAAATACACGTTAAATCATGACAGCTCCTCTGCTTAAAGAACTTCCTTTGTTTGTTTGTTTGTTTGTTTTTGAGTATGAATGATGCTCTTCTTCCTTCTGAGGGGTGAGAAGACTGACATCCTACTCAATCTAGAAAACTTAGTCTAGAACAGTACTGTCCAATAGAAATATAATGCAGGCCACAAATGCTATCCCCATATGTAATATTAAATTTTCTGGTAGCTACATTAAAAAAGTAAAAAGAAGCAGTTGAAATTAATATTAATAGTATATTTTACTTAACCCTACATATCCAGCATTTATCACTTCGGCCCGCAATCGATATAAAAAATCATTAATGAGATTGTTTACATTCTTATTTCCATACTAAATCTTCAAAATCCAGGGTGGATTTCTGTTGCACTTAGAGCACATCTTAATTCGCACTATGCACGTTACAAGTGCTCCTTAACCCCATGTGGCTGATGGTTGCTGTCCTGGACCAGCCAGGTCTAGAATGTGTGCAGAGCAGTCCCTGCCTCTTGGGCTGCTTCGAGCCCACCTGCATGCCATTCTGCAGTGATCTAAGGAACTACTGTGTTCTTTCTGCCCCACAGCCTTCTTGCTCTGTGCCCTTTTCCTGTGTCAGCTCTTTGAAAGTTTTGACTTTCTCATCCTGTATAATTCGGCCACACTTGGGGATGATAATTCAACAGCAGCTTCTTGGGATGTTCCTCTTAAGCTCTCTTTTGAAACAGGAACCATAACAGGATATACATTATGGCAACATTCAGACTGTTCATCAATTATCCATTACATCTGCCATCTCCCTTCTGCTAATCGAGGTAACTATGTTATTACAAAAAAAAAATCTTATTTTAATTATAATCCAATCAGAAGATGCATCCATTAAGTAGCGTGCTTTGGCATGTTCTAAGGATTTAATTTTTACCCAAATAGCAGAGCAAATGCTGCAGAGAGGAAAGGGTTTGTTCAGGTCTTCATGAATTCAGTCATTAAAAAAATACATACCGAGCACACGCTAGGTGGAGGCATGGTGTTTGGTAGGGGACACAAGTTATACAGACTGTGGCCCCAGCTCCCACAAAACTCACCCTGAAAGGGGAGAAGAACCTGGACAGAAGCCAGAGTGGCCGTGTGTTGCAAGGAGGGCTCTGAGTGGGGGTACTGGGGAGATGTCTCGGAGGAGGTGAAATTACACTAAGTATGGAACGCGTGGGTAGGATTTTGATGTGTCACCAGGGATGAGAAGGGAGAGGCAGGGAGATGATTTCAAACAGAGACTGGCATGATTCTGTGATGCAGGGAGGTAAAACCACATGTTGAAAATATGCACAAGGAGACATCTTTTTCACAGGGGAAATGGAGAGGGGGTCCGAGGGCCCTGTGGTCAGTGAGTATGCACAACTAGGTCCTGCTAGACTGTGGTATGATTTTTGTGCTGGCTAGGAGACTGTATTGCATTTCTGGGCTGGGTGGAGCCATGGAAGATTCTGAGCAGGGCTGTAAGAGGATCATAGCTGTGCTTCGGGGACGGACCTGATGTGTGTGCATTTGGGCACTGAAGTCTGGGGGATGGTGGGGGGAGGGCTGTGAACACTTTGTCTCTCATGGGAACCAAAAATATTAAAGTAATGGGTTTATGCATTTTTTGACCTTTAAAAAATGGTATTTTCTGCAAACTTCCTCCTCCCCACCTTACCCTTGTTAAATATTTCATCTCAACTGGAAAATACCCACAACAATGATTTTTTTTTATGGTTTTAGCCTTTCAGTAATAAACCAAAACAAACAGTGGGGAGCTTAAAAGGCCTTTCAGCTGAGAAAGATGAAAGCAGATGCCTCTGGTTTAGATTATTGTTAGAAAGTGCAAGAGTCCATTTCTTCTGGAAATCCTGTGAGGAGGAGAGAGCAGGAGGAAGGGCTGGTGCCATGACCACCCCATCCCTGAGATGACATTTTGATTGCTATGTTCTTACTTGCCCAGGTTTTATATGTGCACCCCAGAATCATTATCTGAAGCACAGTCCTGCTTTCCCTCCCTGTAGCTAGAACCCACTTGTTTCTCGATGTGTAGGGAAAACCCCAGTGAGAAAGATGTAGAAATTGGAACCCATTTTTCATAAAACTGTTGAGAAAACAGAGATGCCTTTATGACTTAATGCCCTAGGTGTGGCAACAAAGTTTCCTTTGGGCTGGAGGGATGCTTTCTTAATGCAGCTCTTTGCCTGGACCATTGACTTAAGATGCATCTTGTCTCTATAACCTTGAATTGCTCAGGGGTCTTGTTTTAGCAACAAGCAAACACAAACTCTTTGTCTGCTTTACACCATTACTTCCCATGAGCTTTGCTCCCTCCTTCCCTCCCAACCTAACATAGCCTGCCAATTCATTTGTTCAGCCAACATTTAATGAGAACTTAGTGCTAGAGCCCAAGGATTCAGAGATGAATAAAACATGGTCTTTCTTGGGTTTATGGGCAAGTACATAGGTGTTAAAATAACTCATGGCAGATACCATGATTGGCATAATATTTAAGGCTGTGTGGGCGCTCAGCCCAGCCTGCGACATCAGGGCTGTCTTCTCAGAAGAGAGGATGTCTTCTTCTCACTTAATGACCTAGGGGCTAACGTTCCTTCAAGACCCTCCACGTTCAGCACATCTCCCCTGACCTGGTGTCTCCTTCTGAGCATTGTCACTTGCCCACCACATGCTTCTCATTGTTACATTTACTTTTTAGAGTATTTCCTATCTCTTTTATTGGAACAAACAAAGTAATGAATTTATATATTTTTTGATTTTTTAAAGAAGAATAATTTCAACAAACTCCATATCGCTCAAGTCTTTATTAAATATTCTGTCACCTGAAGAGCACCTGATAACACTTTGTGGGGGGTCATCAAGATTAGGATAGGTTAAATGAGCTGATTTTTTCATTTAAAAACCATATTTTAAGCACCTCTGTATCTTGTGATGTTTAAAATGTGAACAAAGCAAATCATAGTCCCCCTCTCATAAAGATTACATGGTAGTGGTAGCATACACCAGTAGATAAAGACCAAACCAAACCAAACCAAACCTGGGAGAAGCACTATGAAACAAAATAATGAAAAATAAAGCTTTTGGGAGGTGGGCCTATGATTTTATTCTCTCACACTGCACTCATTTTTGTCAGTGTCCACATTGGTCACTTCCATGGCCCATAGGGAAGAGTTGGTGCTGATGAGTGCAGGGTATGAACTTTTAGGAAGGGCTCTTTGGGGGTGGCTAGCGGTCACAGGCTTGGATCCATTCCAGGGAGGCTTGCTGAGTTGACATCAACTCTCAAGGATGTCCTGAAGCAGGCACCTTGGCATCCGGAGCCCCGTGAGGGTCCCTGGGTAATAAGCCACACTTCCTCAGATCTTTGCTCCCTTTCCTGCAATGTGCTAGGATGTCTTCATGTTTCCCCCTTCACTTCCCTTGTAAATACAGCACCCCATGGGATGAGATTGGGCTCATCAGAGACTCCAACCAAAAAAAAGTTAGCAAAGTCAGTTTTAATTTCTGACCATTTTCTAAAGAGATGTAAAGGAAAAGTACAAACTAACTGCCTTGAAAGAGGGCATATTAGGGGGCTGGGAGAGGGGGACATAGTGCAGGATGCTAAAGCAATATTCAGCCATGCCCTTTGATGACCATAGCCTGGTTTCAAATGGATTTCTCCCCTTTTCCCTAAGTGAATGACAGAAAGGGCTGGGCAGGCCCTTTACGATGAGGAAGGTTTGCCATTTGCTTGCTATAGTTGGTATTAAGGACCAGCAGAATAACTTAACCATTCTGAGGCAATTTATAAGACTGCACATCTGGTGGGAGAAATTTTTTTCCAGTTTTGTTAAGATAAAATTGACAGATAGCATTGTATTAGTTTCAGGTGTATAACATAATTTGTTATTTGTATATATCGCAAAATGATCACCACAGTAAGTCTAGTTGACGTGATCACCATACATAGTTACAAATAATTTTTTCTTGTGATGAGAACTTTTAAGATCTACTCTCTTAGCAACTTCCAAATATACAAAACAGTATTGTAAGCTGTATTCACCATGCTATACATTACATCCCCAGAACTTATTTATCTGATAGCTAGAAGTTTGTACATTTGACTATCTTCATCCATTTGAAGCTTATTTAAAATGAGTCCCAAAATGTCCCTCGTCCTCTTTGATAGAGCTCAAAAGCTTTAGCAGTAAGATGTGAAGCTTGAGGAAGTAGCAGAAATGAAGAGATGTCCCCCAGCAGAGGCTGTGAGAGAGCAAGTCATTGCCTCTGGGTTCTTGGGGCTGTTCTCAGGACCCCAGCCAGAGTCCTCCTGGACAAGGCCCAGATGGAGTGGCCTGACCAGCTGGCCCAGCAGTTAGCCTTTCTTGTGTGTTAGATGTGAGATGTGTGCAGTGAACCATCTGACAACCGACCAAGATGCTTTAATTGGTACCTGCTGTGTGCCTTGCCCATGCAAGATTACCACGGGGCGAAACCGTCCAACAGCATAGATGGGGATGCTACCTGCAATGCCGGTGATGCAGCCCAGACAGCCTCCTGGTGGCCGTGCACCAGCAGCTGGCCCTGCCCAGCGATTCTTACCCTTTGGTGTGAGATAAGCATTCCAGAGGTGCTTGGTAGGGCAGATTCCTGGATCCTGTGCTGGGAGATTCCAGTTTATTGGGTTTAGGTTGGAATTTTTGGCAAGGACATTCTACTGTAGGAGACACAAGTTTGAGAAGACCTGCCCTCACGCAGCTCAGCCCAAGCCTTATTAGTTTTTTAATCTAGCAGGAACTTCATTTTTATTTTTTAAGCCACTTTATTGAGATCTGATTGACATGTAGGAAGCTGTGCATATTTCCTGTATACAATGCCACGAGTTTGGGGATACGTGTGTACCTGTGAAACCATCACCATCATCAAGGCTGTAAACATATCCATCACCTCCCAGAGTTCCCATCTACCCCTATTATTATTATTAATTATTATACTTATCACTTTGTGATAAGAACGTTTAACATAAGATCTACCCTCTTAGCAGATTTTCAGTATAGGGTACAGCACTGTTAGCTGTGGCGCTGTGCTGAATAGGCCATCACCAGAACTTACTCATCTTACACAATTGCAGCTTTGCTCCCTAACCACCACCTCCTCCTTTCCACCTCCTCCCGGCTTCTGGTAACCTCCATTCTACTCTCTCTGCTCCTATGAGTTGGATTATTTTAGATTCCACATGTAAGTGAGATCATGCAGTACTTGTCGTTCTGTGCCTGGCTTAAGTCACTTAGCATAATGCCTTCAGGTTCATCCATGTTGTTGCAAATGGCAGGGTTTTTTTCCTTTCCTAAGGCAGCCTGATCTTTGGTGGGAGTAAATGGTGCAGGGTCTCAGGGGTAGGGATAGTGTAGCCAGCTTTTTACAGAGCCTAGCTTTCCTCTGAGTCTGATGAGCTGATATTCCAGCCCAATTCCCTCTTCCTCCGACCATGCCAAGGTGTAGCTCACAGTATTGGTAGAAGGAGGCCTCTGGAAGGTGTTCTCTTCCTCCCAATACAGAAAAGCAAAGGGTCACTCAAAGGAGAAAGGGGACGTATTTATTGAAATACCACAGCTGTTATTACTGCTATTACTAATATTTAAAATTGTGATTGTTTATTGAGAGCTACTGTGTATCATACACTGATCTAAATTCTTTGCCTCATTCCCTTATTTTATCCTGGAAACTGATCTTTGAGGTCTAAACTATTATTATCCTCATTTTACAGATGTGGAAACTAAGGGAGAAAAGTTTAAGTAACTTGTCTGGGGTCACACAACTGGTAAGAACAGTTCATGGCTCAGGAACCCCAGTGTGAAGGACCCCTAGAGGGTGAACATGGTGATGGTGCGGGACTGGGGCAAGAGAATGGTTTCCACTTCTGGGCTTTAGTTTCCTTGCCCGTGAAATAAGGGTTTTGGACGATATGACCCCTAAGCAAGGCTGGCTTTGTGCATGTGTAACCTGTAGAGTCAAACAGGGCCCCAGAATCAGAAGGGTCGCAGGTTTGATTCCATGATGTGCTGTTGCTGTCTTGAAATTGCTAATAATTTTTGAACAAGGAGCCCCCCTTTTTCATTATTCATAGGACCCTGCAAAACAGGAGGCAGATTTTGTCTCCTAAGGGCTCTTCTTATTGTTACACTTTCTCAGCTTTTTTATAGATCCTTCACAATTCCCTGTGCATCAGTGGCCACGGAACCACCATCTGCCATGGCACAGTGGGCTGACTTGGACCACATGGTAAGACGAGCTTCTGGGCTGGTGATGTGTGCCCACGGCATGTCTACAGATGCTGGTAGGCACCTCGTGGAGCAGAGCACGTGGAAAGCTCTCGGTGGCTAAGGGTGGTATGCCATGTGCTACTGGCTCTTGAAAACAGCCACAGTGCCAGCCAGCCTGGGGGCTTGTGAGCGGTATTGCTAAGTGGCCGATCTATAGTGTGTTAGCAATCCCTCCATGCAGAAGATGGAGGAGGACTCAGGGACAAGAGGTTAATGAATTCAGTTTTCCCTGAGAGGCTTTTCGGGTCTTTGCTGACCATCCCACACCCATTCTTTGGCAGTGGCCCCCAACCCCACTTACTCACCAGCAACCCCACCCCCATCATTTCTGAGTCCCAGGAGTTTGTCCCTGTGTGTGATGCCTGGAACAAGTTTTTCAAAATGCTGGTTTCTTCCTGACAATATCTAGTGTTAACTATACACACAGTGCACAAACTTCATTACACTTGCTGCCTGAAAGGTTTGGCTCAGGAACAAAGGAAGGAAATGTTTATCGAGCGCTTATCATGTGACCTTCTTATTTTCTTCGCCCAGCTCTTCCTCTGCGTCAAGTCCTAGTCCCGCTTACCTTCTAAGAAAAAAAAAATTAAAAGAGTGCTTAGCGGGGTTAATGACTTAGATTCCTATCAGCATTGAAACAAAAAATTCAGACACAGACAATCCATCCAAAGCGTAGCATAAAAGGTTCATTCTTCACACCTTGATGCATATAGGCAGAACAAAGATAAGCCATGGGGGAAGCGTCTGTGTGTGCCTGTGTGTGTGTGGGAGGTGTGTGTGTATGTGAATGGGGTGTGTGTGTACGTGTTTGTGTGTGTGCATGTGCATGTGCGCATGTGTATGTGTGTGCATGTGTATGGGGGGGTATGTGTGTGCATGCATGTGTTCATGTGCGCATGTGTATGTGTGAATGTGGGGTGTGTGTGCTTGTGTGTGTGTGTGTACATATGTATGTGTGTGGACTGGGAATGCAGAAAAAGGTAGGACCAGTTCTCTTACTCTAAATGGGGCATCTTCCCACTCCATACTCCTTCTCCCCTTCCAACTTCTAGATCTTTTACAAATTACATTTGAACAGTTCTCCTCATCAAAGCCTTGCCACTGCTTTCTTCTAGACACCTGCCCTTACCACAGCCCAGGTCTGGGTTGGATGTCTGCCTTTGTGCCCCAGAGTACTCGTCCCCAGCCTTTTCACACCCACATCCCTCTGGTTGTGATTGTGTATTTACTAATATGGAGCCCTGTGGGCTGTGATCTTCACCTGGGCTGGCAGGGGGACTGTCTTGTTCACTGTTGCAGCCTCAGCGAGGATTAATAAATATTTATTAAAATATTCAGCATGAGAAGGAGCTACAAATGGCCGTGACTGAGCCCTGGTGTTTCAGGTGTGAAGACAGATGCCTGGCGTGGGCCACAGTATAGGCAGCTCCATCTGCAGGGCCCGGCCAGGAAAGGCTCCCGTTAAGTCTGTATTTCTCAAACACTCACCAGGTGCTCCATGCAAAGGACTTTGCTTGTATCATCTTAGTTCATCCTTACAGCGACTGGGCAAAGGAGGCCCTGATTAAGGTTTTATGGAGAAGGTAACTGAACATTGAAAGGCTGGTCAGGAACAGAAGACAGAGAATAGCTTCTCATTCATAGAGAACCAGTTGAACTCCGTCCCAAGGGTGTGGAGACGGGTTTGGGTGAGTGTGTCTATGGCTGGAGGACAATGGAGAGTAGTTGAGTGAAACGATAATGTTGAACATTACCTGTGCTCCCAGAGACAGTGGCTATTAGATAGTCTCCCCACTGTTCTGTGTTCTAAGAAAAACTAACTACAAACACCCCTGTAATCTTGCATATTCCTGGATAGACCCATCTGCATTCTTCTTCACGACTGCCATAAGACTGGCCTACAGCTCCCTTGTTCACCTGCCTCTATAAAACTCAAGGCCTGTCCCTTTATCTTTGATATGTTCCTCATTCATGAATGTGTTTCCTATTGCAGTAGGAATAACTTGAATGTCATCTCCTTAGTTGTCTGGTATGTTCTGTCTTGCACAGGGGCTGCAGCTGATAAGAGAGAGGGGGACCAGATCATGGGGGCTGTGTAAGCCATGGGCGGGAGCTTCTGACGCGATCCTGTAGGCATGGCAAGCCAATGATGGGGCTGAAAGGTTTTTAGCAGAGGACTGGCAAAGTCAGATACACATTACAGAATTTGTGTATGTGATTTGTATATGTGAGAAGGATTAGAAGGAGAATTCCCTGAACACAGAGAAATTTCAGATTCTGATAAGAAAGGATGGGGCTATGAGCTGGGGTAGGGTCAGTGATGGGTGATACATCAAGGATGTATCCTTTGGGACATACATGGTATCTGGATGTGAGGCTATGGGAAGGCGCTATCAGCTCTCATGAGAGAGGCTGTCTTCCATCTGGACTGTGGAAGGTGAACAGCATGGAGAGCCATAGGCTGGCCAACTGCATAGGACGGTTAAAGCAGGTCTGATGGTATCATCAGAAACAGAACTCAGAAATACATGCCTGCAGGGCTCCACGAATATCCTAATAAATGACTATTGAGGTGGGGGGAGCTGCTGAAGACATATATGACCTCAGTCTAATTGGGTCTAATTTATTTTTATTTTTCAATAAAAATTTAGTCTAATTTAGTCTAATGTAGTCTAATTAATTTTTCCCCAAACTACAATCCTGCTTCCATCAGAGAAGAGATCTCCTAGCATCATGATCCCAGCCTGAATCACTTCAAGAGGGGCTGCAAGGGGGAAGAGGTGGACATTGAGGTGCCCAGAGAGATGGCAGTTGTCACTTCATTCCGCCCAGCCCCTGCTCTGTGGATGGTTAGCGATAGTTGGGTCCATTGGAGACCTGGGTTCTGGACCCCTTTAACCTCCCACCTGCAAATCAACACTAAGGAAGGGTAGATACTTTATGGCAGCTAAGGGGAGAGTTGTTTCTGTGGTAGGTACCACACTTGAAGGCCGTGGATGACTCAGGTGCTAATTCCTCAGGGAGGGAAGGCACTGTTGTTACATGTCTTCAGAAGCCTGTGCTCAGGCTGGAGCTGTGAATTGTAGACAGCCTGGTGAAACATTCTTCTTGGTTGTTCTCAAGATATCTGTGGGTTTTTTTAAAGTGTTCTTCACACATTAATACCATTTTCAGGCTTTTTTTTCCCCGGTCTTTGATTGCCTGAAAGCTTAATGTAGATGTAAGCACTTCCCTGGATTCTCAGTGAGAAATGTTACATTAACGTAATTACAGCAATGATGATTCATATTGTCCCAGTGTCATAAATCTGGGCCTACAGAAAACTCTTCACATCGAGCTCTGACTTTGTCTTTTTCCCCAGAAAGTGACATCTGCCCTCTGCGCAGTGGCTGCCTGGGGATGCCTCAAGCCTGGACTATCCCTGGGGACCCCCTTCCATACCAATGCCTTCAGGATGGCTCATATGCTGGGACCTTTCTAGGTGCTTCTGAGCCCCCTCTTCTGTCCTGATATCTGGGCCAGAGAACCAACTGTTCACCCTATATCACCATCTGGCTTTTCCATAGAAGACCACAAGCCCTGCATGTCTCAGTATGGAATTTGTCATCTTTCCGACCCATCCATCCCTCTCCCTCCAAACTGCAGTTGTTCAGCTGTCAGAAGGGAAGCATTAAGACAGATTTTTGAGAGGGAATCATGCTAAACTTAAAGGATAAAGGGGTGTTATCCAAGCAAACGCTGAAGAGTGCCGTTGGGCCTGAGGTCTCCAGCAGGTCAGGAGATGGGCAGAGGCTTCTTCCTGCCTCCTGAGTGGATGGGTGACCCAGCTAGATAGCTGGATGGCGCAAGGCTGCCTCTTACTCGAAGAGTAGACCAACAGCCTAGAGCGCACTGGCACTGGGGTGTTGCATGGGCTCCCGTCACTCTCCATCCCTGTTTCCCTTTACTCTTTCCAATTTCATTCTTAAATGGAAGTTTTTTATAAAAATCTCCCAAGTCCTGACTGGCCATTAACAAAGTTCATAGTCTTCATAGAATGGCGACTTTCCCAACGCAATACCCGTGTCTGTGACCCAATCCCATTAGAGGAACAGCTCTCCTGCAGAGGGGCAGGGGCTTTGTGCACCTCTGAGATACAGGGAGGAAGGGAAGATTGCGGGGGTGGGGAGCAAGTAAGGTGATTCACCAAGGGCTCACTTGTGTTTAGCAATTCTTCTTTCTTTCAGGACTTTGGTCTGGGGTTGAGGGTGTGTTGGTCCCTGGTAGGGGAACTGGCAGCAGCTACTCTAGGCTTTATTTGCTGCTCAGCGAGGCCAGTGAGGCCAGTAGCTCCCACCATTTTAGAGGAGGTGATGCTTGCTTTGTGGGGAATGGTGAGTAGGGGGATTTGGTAAGGGAGAAGAGATCTGTGTGGAGAAAAGGATTGCTTCTTAAATGCAGATAAAGCATATTTATGGTCAGTTTTCTGGTTTTTATATATTCCCAAAGTGACTGTGATCAGTTGAATGATGACATGTTTCCCATGCCATGTAATCTCTGTTCCCATGGCTCCCTGCACGGTAAACGCGCTGTTCTTTCCTTGCATCTGTTATGAATCTACACTAAAACCGCAGTGCCTAGTGGCCAGGAGATTGTGGGAGTGAAGTAAAGGTGGTGGTGGAGGTGTGTGTGTGGGGGGCCTGGGGGAGGGTTGGTTGGACATGCATGTGCATCAGTGTACAAGTATGAGCTGTGTTCCTATGAGAGAATACATTTGCAAGGTGTTTTGCAAGTAAAGGCCCATTTCTTTACAAAAATAGAATTGGTTTTCTAAGACAGATGTGCTGAGTAAGTGGAAGGACGGCTCTGAGTTTTAGAAGGAGCTTTCCAGAAATCGGTGCAAGGAACTTGCTAATGGTACTGGGAGATAGAAGGGGAGATGCATAGGCCATGCTGTGTTTTGCATTTCAATCTCTGTGGATCCTCTCTCCCTGCCTATGCATATTTAAAATTCCTTTCAATATATAAATAGGATAATTCTCTCTCCTCATCCCCACCAGAGTTCACTTAACAGGCACAAAAAGAATTGCACATCCAGGCCTGTCTTTTCCTGCTTCCCATTTTTACTATTTATTGGTTTTTTTCTCCTCTTTTTCCCCCTCCCACATTGCTCCCCTTAGATTAAACTGTGTTTCAAGCTTGACTGGAGGGAAAAATGCCATTCCTTATACACAGGGCTGAGCCCCAGGGAGGTGATCTCTAGGTTTGCCCTGCTCTTTGGTACCAACCCAGACCTTCCAGAACTCCACTTTAAATAGAAAGCCCTGGGCCTTAGATACTCTAGGTTTTTGCAACCTCCCCTTAATGCCACCTTTTTCCTATTTTGCAAACAGTTACCCATTTTGCCTCATGAATGAAGCCTGGGTACTTCCCAGTGTCCCAGAGGCTCAAGTGAAAGGATTCTTGATGGGAAGGCTAGGGGCAAGGATATGAGCTGGGATCTGGGGAAAGGCACCTATGACAATAGCCAATCAAACTCTTATTTTTAGAAAAAGGTTCAAGGAAGCTTTGGTTGAGTCTAATGGCCTTGCTTCATGTTGCTAATGTGAATAGTGCAATCATTTTGGAAGAAGTTAGACCATACCTTCCAAACATTGTCCAGATTTCAAAATACCAATTAGTGAGGCCTATAGGGCATGTGTTCTTAGAAAGATGTCCTACATCATTTTGCATTCAGTGGAGGCACCACTGAATTGGGAATCAGGAGACTTGAGTTCTAGGCCTGCCTCTGCTAGTGTGAAGCTCACACTCGCTTTCCATCTCTGGATCTCACTTAATTTATCTGTAGAAGGAGAAAGGTGGTTTTATTCACATGCAGTGACTTCTCCAATTACAACAAAATCATCAGCTTTTATATATCCTTGGATCATAAGTGGTGGCCAAAATATGTATAGTGAGGCATAGAATGGGGCACTCACTGGTCTGTCACCTGTGATGTAGGAATGGTATCAAGGACAGGAGGACCTTTTCTTTAAAGGTGCTCTGAGCTTGACTCTGGGACTCATTAGGATCTCCTTGCATGAGTTGAGCTCTCATTGAATATTGGATAGAATCCAGAAGCGTGTGACCATGGTAAAATGTCACTGCTGTATGACTCAGCACAGGACCCAGGGAAACTTTATAGCAATTTCTGTCAATTAAAAGTAAGGTGAGCTGCATATGTGACCTTGAAGAACTTTAAAAATAAGGCAGATGGTGTATTTTTTTTCATAATTACTTCAGGTTTTCTTTCTTTTTCTCTTTCTTTCTATTGCTAATTAATAGTTTGTAATTCTTTTTTAAAAATTTTTTTGTTCAATTTATCTAAACTAAAACAAAAACAGTTCACCCATTTCTACTACCCTGCCCCCTGCCTCTTCCCCTTGTGACCACCAAACTGTTCTCTGTACCTATGAGCCTTTTTTTTCCTTGATTCCACATAGAAGTGAGATCATATGGTATTTGGTATTTGTCTTTTTCTGTCGGACTTATTTCACTTAGCAGGTTCCATCCATGTCACAAATGGCAGGATTTCCTTCTTTTTTATGGCTGAATAAATTCCATGGTATATATGTACCATGATTTCTTTATCCTTTCATCCATCAATAGACAGATTGTTTCCATAACTTGGCTATTATTTACAATAGCATTTTGCATTAGTATTTTTGTTTTCTTTGGATAAATACCCAGAAGTTGGATTACTGGTTCATATGGTATTTCTATTTTTAAGTTTTTAAGGAACCTGCATCCTGTTTTCCATGGTGGCAGCACCATTTACATTCCTACTGACAATGCATGAGGGTTCCCTTTCCTCCACATCCTCATCCTCATCAACACCTGCTATCTCCTGTCTTCTTGACAATAGCCATTCTGACAAGTGTGAGGTGAAGAATGTGGTATTTCTGAGAGATTAATTTGGGGGTACAACCTGCCTCTCACTCTAATTTGCTGATTAGATGACTTCTTCCAAGATCAGGAGGTTGGAGGAGAGACTTCTGGTCCAGACGGAGCTAGGGACACAAATGCAGTACATGAAGGTTGCAGCTGATGTCTCCACTCGGCAAACAATCGACATACTTGGCTCCCTGTTCATATGCTTTGCTGTCAAATAATCTACTTTAGAAAACTGATCTCTGCAAGCCAGGCTGTCCTTGGAAGCCTGAAGCATGTGTGAATTGTGTCAAGTTCCAGGCCTCAAGGAAAAAGCAAGGACTCTCCTTATAGGCCAAATCAAGGGTACTCTGCATCACACTGGGAAATGCTGAGGGATAGGTGGGCACAAGCTGTGGGTTTCAGCTCCTCACATGGGGCACTTGATTTGGAGGAGAACACTGCTTTGTGGTTCCTCCTGCAGTGCCTCTCATTTGGGATCCACAACCAGTAATTTTTTTAAAAAAGATTTTATTTATTTACTTGAGAGAGAGAAAGAATGAGAGCAAGAGAGCACAGAGGGAGAGGGAGAAGCAGACTCCCCACTGAGCAGGGAACCTGACACGGGGCTTGACCCCAGGACCCTGAGGTCATGACCTGAACCAAAGGCAGACACTTAACTGACTGAGCCACCCAGGCTCCCCTGCAACCAGTAATTTTCATACCTGTCCCACTTAGGGCTTTTTCAGCCCATAGGTACAGATAAGCACAGGTTGCTCGCCTCGGCATCCTGAAATACCAACCTACAGAGGGATCCCGCACGCTGACTACAAAAGTCATCTTCACTTTTTCTATATTACAAACACAGGAAAATATGCAATATATTCTGAATATTTCTCAAGTGCTGTAGTAGGCTCGGTGACAGCCATTACTATATGTAGGAGGAGCCATTGTCCTTCCAGAAATATCCATGGCATCAAGTGGGGGTGGTTATGTTGGAAGATCTGCACATTCCCTGTAAATTCATTATCAGAATTCAAGGACATCACCAAATCCCTAGGTTGATACTATACTAGGAAAGAGCCAGACCTCTTGAGGAAGGGCATTTCTTAAGAAGGAGTGAGATGTCAGGGCCTGAACATGTGTGTCTGATCAGGGAAACTGCTGTGTCTATGGTCAGATAGGCAGTGATTCAGGACCATTGTTATTACTGTGAAAGGACCCTTGACCTTACACATCCTAAACTGAATGAGGAGTGTGCCCTTTACCCATGATTTGTTGGAGTATCAACTGCACTTTGCCCAAAGGTATTACATAGTAAACCCTTGATACTTTCTTGATTCTTTAACTTGCAAACACCTCGATGGTGGAAAATCTCCCAATAGAATGCACGTGCAGAGTGGGCCAGAGCAGGGAGCTCCAAAGAAGACTACTGGGACACAGCCCTGAACATTCAGCAAAGCTCACACATTGCTCATCGGTTCTAGCACCTCACCTTTCTGCAGCTCAGCCTCAGTGAAATTATCAAAGGCCAGAGGCCAGTGGCCTTCACATTCTCTTCAGGATCTCCGAAATCATGAAAATGGTACCTGCAAATACCAGAAGTCTCTTGTACTGGGATCAGAAATGTGGAGTTGAGGATTTTGGTTGCTGACCTTTTTGAACAATCATGCTTTCTATCTTTGTTTTAATTGTTGTTGCTTACTTGTTTTTGGAACTACAGAGAGTAGTTAAGAGGCTGGGCTCTTGAACTAAAGGGCAGGGGATCAAATGCCAGCTCAGCCACTTCCTAGCTGTGTAATCTTGGGCAAATTACTTAACCTTTCTGTGCCTCAGTTTCTATATATGTAAAATGTGGATGACAGTAGGGTCGTTGTAAGGATTAAATGAGTTCACGTGCTAACGGCACTTAGGACTGTGCCTGACAGCAGAAGCGCACTATATAAGTGTTAGCTTCTCTTATTGAAAAGTCACCACGGCTGTTACGTTGACATCTGGAAGGTGTGCTGAATAGCATGTCCTGCATGAAAATATGATAATGGCTCTTGTGTTTGCAACTAGTATCTATTAATTAAGAAACCGTCATTTGTGCTCTGTAATTATATTTATTAAGCCCTAACTCCTATCATAACAATAATTAGTTCTTGCTAATTAAATTTATTAAATTCCCCCTGGATTCATATCTTAGGTAAATATTTAGTAGCCCTACACTAATTATTTTAATCAACATGGAGTGTATTTCAAATGACTACAAATAGTTCTAACTAATTAAACTGAGTACAAAATAATATGTAATAAATTTGCAGGTGCTAAAAAGAGTGGGAATGAGCCACAGGATAATGTCTCAGTGACCTAACCACCTGACTTAGTGATTACAGCATTTCCAAAGCTCAGCTAGGGGAAGTAGCCTGAGAAGGTTTATTGTTTTTGTCCTGATTTGGTTTTTTACTGCCAATGTTTTGTGCATGGAACAAGCTCTGTGTGTGATTCAAGAACATGCCATATGATTTGAAATTGGACCCATTGACACTAGTAATTAATGCAGAAGCAAGAAGCCAGAAGCTGCGGCAGTAGGACGAATCCCTGCTTCAAACAGTGCAAGAAGGCAGACTCTCTGACCGTTCCTCCTTCTGCAGGCCTGGTTTCCTCATCCTCAAACCACACTGTCAGTTCTGCCTCATGCTGGGAAGTCCTCCTGCACACCTCCCTCCCCTCCCCACCCCTCCCATGCTCCCAGCTCCTTCATAACAAAGATGAATCCTTGAATTACAGCTAGCTGATTGGCATCCTGTTGCTGGGAAACTGTGAAATGAATGTATCATATTTCATAATAAAAATGCCTCTGACCCATCCTTGGAAAGCCATACACAATGAGTTGAGACACTGTGTGGAACAGGCCTGCACTGACCTCCCACCTCTCTTCTCCTCTGCTCCCTTGTGGGGCCACTGTAAGAGGACTGGTTCTCCTTAATAATGTGGTCATTCTCTGGCCACACACAGTGCTGTCTGTTGTCTGACTTAGGGTCCTGTGCATGGCTGAGGTTGGGAGAGTGTCCATCTATGCCCAGAATGGGGGGCTCAGTCTATAATCAGGATTGGCAGGATGTTCAGTTCACCACTGAGTTTTTTTTTTAATTTTTATTATTATGTTATGTTAATCACCATACATTACATCATTAGTTTTTGATGTAGTGTTCCATGATTCATTGTTTGCATATAACACCCAGTGCTCCATGCAGAACGTGCCTTCTTTAATACCCATCACCAGGCTAACTCATCCTCCCACCCCCCTCCCCTCTAGAACCCTCAGTTTGTTTCTCAGAGTCCATCGTCTCTCATGGTTCATCTCCCCCTCCGATTCCCACCCCCCTTCATTCTTCCCCTCCTGCTTTCTTCTTCTTCTTTTTTTTTAAACATATAATGTATTATTTGTTTCAGAGGTACAGATCTGTGATTCAACAGTCTTGCACAATTCACAGCGTTCACCATAGCACATAACCTCCCCAATGTCTATCACCCAGCCACCCCATCCCTCCCACCCTCCACTACTCAGTTTAGGATTGGGATTAGGATTTCAGTTGTTGTGAAGTCCTATTTGGGAGAGAAAAGAAGGAAATGACCGTTAAGAGTATTGGCAGTTGAATTATATTATAATAAAAATGATCTACCTCAAGAATAAAAATGGTGAGTTCAAGTTTCAAACAATCCATGTAGAAAACTAAATCTTTTAAAACTGTCTCCAGCTCTTTCCTGTAAATGACAAGTGAATTATCATAAACAAGCAGCCAGCAGTGGATGCTCAGGGCATGGCATCTGGGATTGCTCCAGGCTCTCCCGACCTCCCAGTGTCATCAACTGGCTGGTGAGGAGGGGGCTTCATTGCAGCTGACATGTTACATTCTATTTTTGTGGAGGAGGTGTCTCGAGTGGGCATGGGAGGGATCACAGGAGACAAATCTGACGGTGGATCTGCACTTACACCTCTCGGAGACGTGCACAGACACATGAGAGTTATAGAAAATGCCCGCACTTTATCTCCCCCTCTCATTAAGCTGCCATCTGCTTTCAGAGTCGATCTATCTCTTGGTTCTGAATACCACTTCCCCCACTTCTAGCTCTCCCTAGAGTATTTGTGATCTCATGCAGCCACCTTTATGATAGATGAATCATTCCTATGGCAACCACAGTCATCATGAATCCTCTGAGTGAGCTAGCAGGAAAAAACCGCTTTCAAGAGAACAGAGATCCTAGGGGGAACCTAGAGCAGTAGGGAAACTGGAGAACATTGAACCCATAGAAGTGGGATCAGATCATGTCAGAACTGGAAAGGATAAGATGACTGGGGCCCAGAAGAGGGGCTGGTTTTGCTTAGTATCACACAGAACTAGAACCCAGGCCTCTTTTTTCCTTGCAACATGGTGTATAAGTAAACGAATGAGCACAGACTTGCCATGTGTCAACTGCAGGCAAATAGGCTATATTGTAGAATCTTTATGTGTTGTTTATTTAAACCCATTGGCCTGAACGTGAAGTTTTGTTCAGAGAAGTCTAATGCTTCAGGACCAAGATTTCATCTGGACCCAAGGCATGTTATTGCTGCAAATCTCATTTTCTTCCATCCCATTTCTTCTCCAGAGGATGTGCTCCCTTGTGATGGTGGTAGTGTTGGGACCCCCACCAATGGAGGCAGCCCTGAAGATAGCAGTGAGAAAGCTTCTAAGAGAAGGCACTGGAAAACCTTGCTATGTCTTTGCTGTGGTTGGCAGAACATGTGGATATAATTTATTTAATAGAGTCTTATAGATGGGGCTTAGCATTCATTTTAATGGAGAGAAGATCTTCCTGAATGGAGCTGAGATCAGGTCATATATACACATGGATTTTTTTCCCTTGTGACCACCACACGGTCACCCATGCACATGTTGCTTACTTGTTAGTTCTGAAGAGTCATCATCAATCTCAACTTTGTGCACAAAGATGCTCCCTCATCCCATTTTTGCCCAAATATGTCCAGAGAATGTTTCTTTTAAAGAATGAAATGCCTTATTTTATGCTTTGAACAATTTTTATCCTGGATTGTGACTGAAGAATAGGAAGAAAGCTTACATCTTCTGAAAGAATCCACTACAAAAGAATATGATGTGCATGGAAGGGAGGCATTGCAGCTGTTTCATTTCTGTGCCTTGCACTGGAGTCTCCTGAGATGGCACCCTGAAGCCTGCCAATTGTTCTTTCTCTTTAATAGATTATCCAGCAGAGATCCAAAGCCCTTGGCAGACTAGGCAGAGAACCACAATGTTTGAGCACATTACTGCTCATTCTGAGAAGAGTGGAGTACAAACTGTCATTTTTCAATCCACGGTCATATGACTGCAGTCCTGCTAGTGGCACCCAGTTCTTCTACAGCACTAAATCTAAAAGATAGTTTGTCAGTCCTGAACTTTCATCAGAATTAAACAAAACCAACCATACACATCTTCCCTTTCTTCTCTTGGCTCTCATAACAATACACTTTTCCAGATTTTTCCTCTCTGTTAGCTTTATTTTAGTTCCTTTTGTTGGGTTTTCTCAATGCTGATTCCTAACCTTTTTTCTTTTCTATATTTATTTATTTAAAAAAATTCAATGACCACCTATGCCTGCATTGTCCAGTATGGTAACCACTAGCCAAATGTGGCTGTTGAGCATCCAGTAGGTATCTGAATTAAGATGTGCTAAAAGTATAAAACACACAACAGATTTCAACAAACAACAATAAAAAACAACAGCAAAAATGTAGTTATCTCAATACTTTTTATATTGATTGCATGTTAAAATTATAATGTTTTGAATACATTAGGTTAAATAAAATATATTATTAAAACTAATTTTACATTATGTTTCTATTGGGCAGTTCTGACCTATGCAATTGAAAGCACCCGAACTTATCTCTAGCTCAGATCTCTCCTTTTAACTCCAAACAATAAAACTAATTGCCACCTTAACATTTCTGTTAGGTTATCTGCCAGCAATTAAAAATCACCATGTCCAAAATGAAATGTGAGATGTTTTCCCCTAAATACCATCCTATTTTAGGGACTGGTCCTACCATCATCATCATTTCCCTCTTCTCTTCTCCACTGGCTTTCTTTTCTAGAATTACAGAAATGTAAAATGTCCATGTGGGAAGGCTGTGTACATAACCACTAATTCTATGCTTGTGCCTTCTTTGCAAGATCAAGTTTTTATGTGATCATCTGTAGTGATGGAAAGCTTATTTCCTCATAAGGCAGCCTATTCCATTTTGGGGCCTTATTGAACTAGAATCTTACTTTTATTCATATTTCAATTCTGTCTCCTGAAGCCATATAAAGCAAGTTTAATTCCTCTTCTACTTGTGAGAATTGTTTAATTCTCTTGGTTGCATTGACTTTACTTGAGTTAAACATTTCTTTTTCCATTGGCATGACTTAAAGTCTTCTCATTTATTCTTGCCACTTACATTTGAACACAATGTAGTTTGTCTACCTATAAAGAATGCAATTGTCAAATGTTCTACCAATTTTAACAAGTTTGTCGAAGACTAGAAAGAGACTTTTACTTTACTCTAAGTAAAGTAGACTTTTACTTTATTCTAAGTCTCATTAAAATCTGTACCTCTGCTTATACCACTTGGGAGTATATCCATTTATTTGGGTTACATCAAACACAGATACTGTTTTGTTTTGGACTTGATTTTGTGTAACTCCATTATGTCTTGGATATGTAATGTAATTAAGCCAAGTCTCTTCCATCTTCTGTTTTCATAGGTGTATATAATATATTTCAAGTCTGTGGTTATACTTATGATTTGGCCCATTGAACCAGCAAGCTTATCTAGATACTATTGATTCTGATTCTTTCACTCACTCATTTTTTTACTTAGATCAATATCATCCAAAAAATGATTAGTAAACCTATATTTTTATAGAAATGAGCAAAAATGTATAAAGGACAGGATGAAATTCAGGACTCTGCATTATACTATGAAAGTCTTCTATCCAAGTTATGTCATTCTGTTAGTTAGCAGTCCATATTATAGAGCATAATCATTTAACCAGCTGTAGGTCTATGTAACAATGTTAGTAAATTCTTTTATATTATCACTTCAAATATTTTCTCTGTTCTGTCTTCTTCTGGAACTCTAATTATATTTCCATTGATGATTTCATACTGTCCCACTGCTCTTGGATTTTCTGTTCTGTTTTTTCTCCTCTTTTATTCTTTCTGTGTTTCAATCTGGATCATTTCTATAGGCATTTCTATTTGGATCATTTCTGTTCTTCAAGTGCACTAATGTATTCCTACGCTGTTTTCACTCCGCTGATGAGCCCACTGAAGGAATTACTCATTTCTGATCTAATTTTTATCTGTAGCATTTCCATTTGATACTTGGTTTCCATCTCTCTGCTGACATTCTGTATTTATTTATGCACATTGTCATTTTTTTCCATTAGACCAGAGGTCAGCAAAATTTGTTTTTGTAAAAGGCCAGATAGTAAGTATTTTAGGCCTTGTGGGCTCTTTAGTCTCTCTCATTACTCAGTTCTGCCACTATCAGGCAAAATAGCCATGAATGAATGAACGTGGCTGTGTACAATAAATTTTATTTACAAAAACAAGAAGCAAGCTGGGTTTGTCCTATAGGCTATAGTTTGCTGATCCCTGCTCTAGATCCTTTAAAATACTAATTACAGTTATTTTAATATCCCTGTCTGATAGCCTTAGTCATCTCTAAGTCTCATTATATTGACTATTTTATTTCTTGACAATGAGTTCTTTCTTTGCTTTTTTTGTTTGTCTCATAATTTTTAATTAAATGTCAGAGATGGTATGTTCAAACAGAAGAGACTGAAGTAAATGTTATTTACAAAAGGAGATCTCTTTCTGTGGATGATAGAATCAGTCTGGTAAATGTTTTGACTGGATTTTTTTTTTTTTTTTTTTTTTTTTTTGGTGGTGTTCTAAGATGGTACTTCTGGTATAACACAGCCATCAAAATTCTCTAGTGTGAGTTGTTTTTACTTGTACTTTACATAGGGAATGGTGCTGAAGGCTTTTTCTTAGTGTTCTTGATCTACGCTTAGCTTTCAGTAGTCTTAATATAAACACATGACAGGGGGTGTTTCTCCTTCTCTCACCCAGATTGGAGAATGCTATTGCTTTTTACTTTGGGTTAGACTTGTGGTATAGATGGAGTGGGGAGGGGTCTCTTATGTGACAGCACTTGAATTAAGTAATATCTCAGTATTTCTATTTCTTGTTTAAAGTGATATTGTGAAGATCCAAGTAAGTATTCTGACAAATTTTCACTTATAGCTACCTCTTTGTCCTGAATTATCAGAGAAATAACTTTAAGAAAGCAAAAATAAGTAGTGATTTTAGACATGATTTCTTTTTAGAAAAGAAATGTTAGCTCCCAATAATTGTTGTTTCCTCTATAGATTCTTTTGAATCACACATAATTGATTCAATAATATTTTATGGAATCTTGCCAGGGGTTGATATCAAGACAATTTGCCTCTAGATTCCAGTATCAATCTCATTCATGTTTAACATGGAATAATATTTGCTTTTCTGTAATCACCTGTGTCTTTCTCACATTCTCTGTGGTTTAAGTCATTAATATAATCACATAATTGAAGGTCTTTTTCCCTTAACATTTCTTCACCTAATTTGGCCTAAGCTTCCTTCTTTTAACATGTATACTATTTACTATATGGCTGCAAATCATTGTAATTTACATTGTAACTATGGACAACTACATTCTTTAATTTATTCATTCAACCAAAGTTTATTTAGTGCCTGATATGTGTCAAGTTTTAGGTTTAAAGCTTGAGAAACACACTTGAATAAAATTTAGCCCCTACCTTCAAGAAGCTCCAAGTCTAGATGCTAAGGCAGTCATGTAACAAATATTTAGACAGTAGCATGGGATAAAATCAATCATGGCAGAATGGCTGATAAACTGTAACTAAGGGTAGGGAAGGAGATTTGAGAAGGTTTCAGAGAGTTGGTGATATTCTCAAAAATTATTTAAAAAGGAAAAGACTTTCACTTGATACATGAGACAGGAAAAGACATTTCAGACAATGCAAAAACATGTTCAGAACTGTGGAGGTTGAAAGTAACCTCATGTCTGCATTTGCATAAATTCCAGCAATGGTGGAACATGGTGGCATGTCAATGACAAAAGATGAAACTGGAGAGGGAACTAGGGCCAGGCTGTGAAGATCATGCTTGCCTATTAGGGAATTTGGACTTGTCCTGTAGGTGACTAAGATTAATAGAAGGATTTTAGATAGAGGAATCACATGATCAGATTTACATTTCTAAGAGTGTACTTTGGCTGAATGAATATAAAGAGTCAATGAAGCTTTATTGTTTAGGCTCTGCAGGCACATGCCTAGGGCCCATTAGCTTTACAATGGCCCTCAAATTGTTTGAGACATGGGGGAGAAGAAATATTAGCTTTATAATTGAAAAGCTGCCAAGTCAAAATAAAAATTATTTTAATTAAAAGCCTATAAACCATGGAGTTATGTTAACTACTTAACTACAGCTTGACTAAACTCTAAAATAGTTTCCTACTAATTAGGGAAGTGTTGTTGAATAAGCAGAACTCTCATAGAACAAGATAATATAACAACTTCACTTTATTCTCTCTTTGTCCTTTCAAATCCATTCTGTGGGGCTAGTTCTTTCCCTTCTCTTTAGATAGAAGATAAGGAAAGTTCTATGGCTTCTCTAGTCACTGTTCAGGAACTAGTCTATGTTCAGTCTAGTCCCCCAAACAATCTTAGTTCAGTAGTTAGAAGGCCCAGTCCCACCAGTAATCAAAACTATATATTTATTTAAAGTCAATGGTTCTTTTCTCCTTTGCTTTGGGAATTTTTTTTTTCTACCCTGGGTAGAAAGAGGGATTTGGTTGGCTTGTTCTGAATTCAACAGTTAGGGATTTTAATTTGCTTTCTCCACTCACTAACTGCCTCTTGATCTTCTATAGTTGAAACATGGTGGAGGTAGTGTGAGGAGTGTGTGGTGGGGTGAGGGGGCTGATTAAAAATGGAAATGGACAACATGTTCACAAGTTATAAAGGAAGTATATGTATAGCTTGGCCACTTAGACTTGAGAGTGAGAGAAAAGGAAGCATTTACAATGACTTCCTTCTTGTGTGACATACTGTGGTGGTACCTCTAACTAGACCAGGCTCTGCATTTATTCATTCAAGAAACATTAACTGCCAACCTTATATTTAGATCCATTTGAATGAGACATTTCCAGTTCTTGAACAGCTCACAGTCTGTTGGGGAGAGTAGCAAACCCATAACTCAAGTGTTCTGTGATGAGAATTATAACAACACTATGCTTTGGAAATTCTAAGAGCATAATGGCACACACCATGCAGCTTAGAGCAAAATGGGAAGCAGTGGCCTCTGGAAATGTCAAATAGCCAAACTTATTTTGGGAAATATTGATTGTGGTATCTGTGAAGAAGTAAAAAACAGTATTGGTTGTATATAGATCTAGGGCTAAGGAAAGGGTCTGATTTAATATAGAAGTTCAGGAGTTATCAGCATAAATGTGTAAGGAGAAGCAAATGAGGTATATCATCTAGAGAGAATATTAAGTCCCTGGCTAATATTCATGAAGGGCAAAATGGAGGCATAGGGAATATGTAAGGGATAAAGAAAGACTGGAGAAGGATGCTGAGGATAACTGTGCAGAGGACTAGGAAGAAAACCCAGAGAGAGGAGTCCTAGAGGCCAGTGGAGAAGAACTCTTTAGGGATGAGAGAATAATTATTACTGTAAATACTGCAAAAAAGCTCAAGTGTTGCATCAAGGAACCAGCATGGTTGCTGGGTCAGATGGACCTGGATTTCCCCCAGCTTCGGCTTATAATCTGTGACTCTGAGCAACTTGTCTAACCATTTAGCAGTAAACTGTGAGTCTTTGGTGCTCCTTCTAGTTGTTCCATAGAGTACGGGGTACTGATTCTCTCACAAGAGCCATGTTCATCATTTGTGCTGAAAGATGACCAAAAGAGTATGTCCAGAGACACTTCTCCTTCCCTACCCTCTGCATCTTTCTTCTCAGCATCTCTTTCTATATTATCTAAGTCATTTAACGTCAGACTTTCTTTTAGTTTGAGTCCCTCCTGTCCCTGCTCCTTTCTCTAGCTTCTCCCTCTCCTGCAATTCAAGGCTCCTGGAATGCAGAACTGCGTACAGATGTTTCCATCCTGTGAATGCTTGCTGTTTCTCAGATGGTGTCTGAGCAGATGTTCTGGTGTGTACCTCCCTTTCTCTGCTGTTGTGTTTTCTATACAAACACCAGATTGCATTGCTGCCTCCTTCTTTCTGGAGAAAACCCAATTCACACCGGTAATGGAATAGGTTGTGCTTTCAGGCTGTTAGATATGGTCTGTGGTGCAAAGGCTTTGCGGAGCTGAGTGTTAGGCCAAAGGGCTTAGAAAATGAAACTCAGTGCTGTGACTTTATCTACTCATGACCTGCTGCATTTCTTCCGTTGAACTGGTGTTCTATAAGAACATCTCTTTTCTCTACTTCTGTAGTCTTGCCCTGTGTTCCCATGTTCCTCTCTAGGTCTTTTGTAATTGTGCACCCTCACATGAGCCTTCCCAACACGCTGGGTTCTTTATCTTCTGACAACACATGGGGTTAGGAGATGGAGTCAAAGACTCCATGGAATTATTGTACTTTACAATAATAGATTTGAAGAGCCTTGGTGAAAATAGGGAGGAGGCAAGGTTACCTGCTAGATTAGGCTTGCAGGTAGGTGAACTGTCCTCAGGAGGGTCAGTGGTGACATGTTGCAGTGGTCTGCATTCCCTCTTTTCATTTTCTCTTCATTCGTGAACTTATCTTTGATTTCTTACTGAAATTTAACTGCAGCAAGGGACCCAGGAATATGGACAACAGTCCCCTGCCTTTAAAAAGGAGGCTCTTTTACCTTACCTCTTGATTTCCCCTTAGGAATTTATAATTTGGCAAACACTTTTCATTCCCATCTTTGTTCCATTTACAGCAAGTAAATACATTTAGTCCTTCATGTGATAGAATGAGTTGCATTCACTTGTCTCTGGCCATCTCTCCTTATTGGAAATAGCAGTCTTGTTGAAGCTGCCCATGGTCCCTACCCAGACTCCTATAGACAAGGAGTACTCCTGTGCATTAATTTGAATGTCAAGTAGGACCCTGGAGAGTTAGGAAAAGATCCCAGGAGAGTGGTGATGGAATCAGGGGAGCCAAAGAAGAGGAGGGGGCTGGACTGACTCACTAACCAACGTTTTGTCCATATCCAGACAAGGTACCTAAGTGATTAAAAGCAAAAGTGGAGCTCAAATCTGACAGGTCTCAAAGCCACCAGTACGGAGTGCATTTTACAGTGCAGGCTTCCCTCACCTTACATAACAGATCATGTTCTGAAAACTTATATGTGAAATTCTCTCATTTATAGAAGCCAGCTGTACATTTATTTATAAAGTGAAGAGTATGCTGCAAGGAAAAAAAGTATGACCTTTAGAAGCAGACACACCTGAACCAAACCATGGCTTTACCACTTCATTCATTCATTTATTCAGCCACTCAGTCATTCAAAAATATTTGTCATGAGCATTCACTGTCCAAGGCATGATGCCAGGAATGAGGGAGAGAATACTGGTAAATTTTCTGTGTCAACATGGATAATTTAGTAACTTCTCTCAGCCTCAATTTCTCATCTATAAAATATGAATGATATTACTTACCATGCAGGTTGTCATGAAAGTTGAAATAAGGATTCAGTTTCTGGTATATATCAATTTTTGTATGTTGAGGATTATAATTAAGTAAGTAATATTTCATTTCACATATTGCATGAGGTTTTTTTTTTAAGTGAAGCCTACCTATTTACAATGACTTACAATAATGTTATCCTTATTGAGGTTCCCTGAATAAACATTTCTGTCTTACTAATAGATAAAGCTTCTACTCACTCAAGCTCATTGCAATGGAGATTTCAGAAATCAAATCAAGTTGTAAATGTTAATAGCTATAACATTGGATGTGGCTTTCTTCCTTACAGAAGAACTCCAAAGAGCACAGGATTGGAAGTGCCCAGGCCTGACTTAGTCTTAGCTTTGACACAATATAACCTGGGATTCCTTTGCCTCTCTGGACTCCATATTCTTCATCTGTGGGATAGTTATAATAATTTCCTTACTTTGTAATGATTTGGAGAGATTAAATGCAATAAATAATATGAGAGTATGTTAATACTTTTACCGTGTAATTTTTTTGTTTTGTTTTCTTGTTTTTAAGGGAGGAATAACTGAGATGTCTTGCTCAGTTCTACATCTTCTTACAAATTATCCTATTTCTTACCTTTCCTAAATTTGCACACTTAGATATCTATTCTGAATGATAAGCAATAGTGTTGGTGTATCCTGATTTGAGAAAGGTGGGTTTGCCTAAATTTAAATTTACAAACTAGATACATTTGAGGATAACTGTTCACATTAAGAAGTATTTTATTTTACGAAAGTGTTTTTCTTTGACTTCCTTAAACTAATAGGAGCCAACAGCAGTGACTTAAAGCATGATTAATGTTTTAAAAATATAGCTATTATACAATTTGAAATATCCCTGTATAGTAATATCAGAGCACAGGTTAATATTAGGATTTTTTGTTCCAAAACCTAGCTCAATGTACATAGTGATGGGATCGAGTAGTGTCTCCGACTACACAAAACACTATTGAGTCTTTTGCTATGTGTTTACCTTGGGACTTTGGTTTGGGGATTGGCTTTGAATTAATTCCAAAGAAACCTTTATACCCAGAAGGTCTAAAAGGAAATAAATTGAACGAAGTCTAAAATATAATCATTCGGGGCACCTGGGTGGCTCAGTTGGTTAGGCAACTGCCTTCGGCTCAGGTCATGATCCTGGAGTCCCGGGATCGAGTCCCGCATCGGGCTCCCTGCTCAGCGGGGAGTCTGCTTCTCCCTCTGACCCTCCCCCCTCTCATGCTCTCTCTGTCTCATTCTCTCAAATAAATAAATAAAATCTTAAAAAAAAAATAAAAAAATAAAATATAATCATTCAGCCCACAAGTCCACCCTAAGTGCCTGTTGTGGGTACTTGGTCCTCTGCTGGGAGATGTGCAGTTGGGAAGTCTTTACTGAAGAAGTGTCATTTGAATTGAATCTTGAAAGTTGCATAGGTGTTTAGCAAGTGAAAAGGGAGTCTAAGGGAAAACAAGGCAGAGAGGACTGTGTGGTCAGTTTAGAAGAAGGGTGATAGAATCCAGGAAGCAGGTTTGAGTGTAGGGAGCATTTGGAGGAGTTCTGATGGAAGAGGCTGGAGAGAAAGTCAGGAGACAGATTGGGGAAGGCCTCCTATGCCATGTTGTAAAGTTGCTGTGAATGCAGACAAAGGAGTGAGTATTTGATAAAACAGCCCATACAAAGCACATCAGTTATTCTCCTCTGGACATTTGCTCTATAAATTTTCTCACTGAGAAATTCTCACTGAGTCGAGGCAAGGGCTATTTCGTTGTTATGCAGAGGGCATTATGGTTCTTTGCTAAAGATTGCACTCCTTAGCCCAGCATGCTGATGAGCTAAGGTTTACAAAGATACACTCCTGCCTGGGTAAGTCATGTTTCATGTGTTCCACCCATTAATTTGCTGTAGTAATAAACCATATGGATTATTATTTTTTTTTCCTGAAATGCTTGCTGTCTCCTTAGTGTGTGCCATGTTTATGGAGTTATTAAAAGGTTATCACAGAATCATATAAACTGGGGTTGGGAAACTGTATGATCTCTGAGAGCACAAAAATAGCACAGGTAAAGTCAGTCAGCTCTGAGATGGGGGCCACAGAAGAGAAGAGGTGGGGATAGGGGTCAAGGAATGGGTTAGGAGAGAGGGCATGAGCTTAAGGGGTTTTAGAGGGGAGGTTGGTGACAGGGACAAGAATGATAGGAAGTCCTAAAACTTAAGACTAGGACTCTGAACTTGATTTTGGAAGTGCTTGGAAATAGAGTAAATTACGAATTTCTGTGGTGCAGAAACTTCTTTGGTGGGAGCCATCTGGGGAGTGAGAGCCACAAGGCAAAAATAGGCATTAAGCTATAAGGCTCCCAGGTCCCGAGCTTGCCTAAGATTGCAGAAATACAAAAGAAAAGCGCTTTGAGAAAAGTCAGAGGTTGTCTGCTGCAGCAGTTGGAGGCAGACTGAATGCGGGAAGCAGAGAAACGTGGAATCTGGGAGGACTCCTGGGCTCCTTGGCCGTCAGGACCTAGCAGGAAATGGCACTGTTGAATGCTTTCTTGCTGTTAATCATTTTTCTCATTTTCCCTAGTTGTTAACCCTGGGACCATACTAATCAACTCCTCGTTTCCCTGCCCGTGGCTTACATGGTTCCTTGGTTATTACATCTGAGTTTAATCATTGTCCAAACTGAGCTCCATGTCTTCCTTGCAATTTCATCCCTGATTCAGTTTGTTTTGCCAGGAAATGTAGCTGTGTAGAAATGGAAAGGATCTATTTAGAGAAAGGAGAGTCAGTCAGACAAGGGAGATGGGACTCTCTGGTGATGTATGGAAGACTCATGCCCCCCCCCCACCCGATCCCCAAGACAGTGATGAAAAAATTCAGAAAAATAAAGAAAAACCAATGCCATCCATGACTTACTACATTTCCTCTTTTTCTCATTGCATAAAGAAACTGGAGAGGTGAACTGGACAGCACAAAAGCATCAAAATGCAGTCAACTTGACATTTAAGTAGGAATCATTTGGAAGTCACGTTTGGCTTCCACTCACATCTTTTTCTGCATGGCCACCTCCACTCTAGAAGTCTCTCATGTTTCAGAACCAAAGTGTGGAGGAGGCAGAACTAAGTCGATCATGGGTTCTTCCATTACGAGGAAGTGTCAGTGCTGGCTATTGTCAGTTGATCCCGTAAGACTTCAGAAATGTTATTTATCTCTCTCTAAGGTTCTCTGACTTGGAGATGGCAAAATTTAAAATCAGCTCCTTAGAGACCAGCTCTCAAAATATTAAGGGGATTTATGAATACATATGGGTACATTAATTTTTTTCCCTCGGAAAATGCTGTCAGATATTCTGATACCCTAAGGAATACCTCACTCTAGAGAATGGAGTATTTCCATCATGATACAAATATACCATTATTTTTTCCATCTTTAAAACAAATAAACATATATAACTTGACCCCCATTTTCCACATCAACAACCATCTCATTTTGCTTCTTTAAGAGCAAATCTCCTTAAAAGAATCCTCTGACATACACTACCCCCAAATTTTTCTCTTCCTGTTCTCTTTTGAGTCCACCCAAAGCAGCTTTCTCCTCCACCATTCCAATAAAAATGCTCTTGACAAGATCACCAAAAACCCCCATGATAAATCCAATAATTACTTCCAGACCCTCATCCTACTGAATTAATCAGGAACATCTGATACAGTTGTTTATCTTTTCCTACTGGATCTTGGATAATGCCTTTTTCAGTTTGGCTTCTAGGTGAAACACTCCCTGTGTTCCTGCATGTTACAGGCCATTCCTTCCTGGTCTTCAATGTTGGTTTCTTCTTGTTTTTCCGACTTCTTAATGGTGGAATGTTGCAGGGCTTAGCACTCTGTCCTTTTTTACTAGTTTATCTGCACTTATTTCTTCATGATCTCATTCAATCCTATGGTCTCACACACCATCTATGAAATATGACTCCCCAATTTATCCTCCAAGCCCAGACCACCTCCCTGAATTTCATGCTTACATATATCCAACTGATTACTCAGTATTTCCACTTGGATGTTGGATAGAAATCTCACACTTAGTATGTTCTTGATATTTTCCCCCAAATCTGGGGAAAGTCTTCCTCTTCTCAGTTATCCTGTGTCTGTCTGTATGCCACAGAGCTTGTTGGCATTCATCTCTTTCGTGGTCCTCACCTAACCATCAACAAAACCTACTGACTCTACTTTTGAAATATATGCAGAAATAGATCACTTTTCTCACCCATGTAACCACTGTCATTCTGGTCCAAGTCATTATCTTGGGTCTGGATTGTTGTACTACCATTTATTCTTTGCATCCAGGTAGGATGAGAGGTGGAGACTAGAATCCAGAAAATAATGTAGGTTGCCAGTTCAGCAGTCTGATATTGACGTGAAAAGTGCATGGATGCATTAGTGGAGTGGGGGCGATGCACACACAGAGGTCTGTACCAGTTACTTCTGTCCACCTGCTCACCACAGATCCATCTTCCACCATGTTGTGTTATGCCCCGTGCTCCAGAAACCTGACCTCTAAGCATTACATCTCATAGGCTCTCTTGCCCTCTGCTGTGTTTGGGGTCAGGCAATGGAGGATGTGGGTGGGATCTCTGAGGGCAAGAGAATAGAAGGTCATAGTCCTGAGCCCTCAACCCCTACCACACATCTGACAGTGACTTTGTTCCTATCATAGCACATTATCAAATTGTCCTTACTGCATAGTTCCACCTCTCCCTGGGCTCTGCAAGCACCACTTCCTCCTCTTACTCCTTCCAGATTATGAGTGTTAACTGGGTGTCTCATCCTGCCTTGTCAGTTCCTTTAACTCTGCCTGAATCTCTAAATAATCCCTTTGTTGGGCTCCTCTAAATAATCTTTGTTGGGCTTCAAAATGATGTTTCCTTCTAGAATCCTTCTTAACATAGGTAGAACTATTCTTTTGGTACGTAAATAAGTATTAAACTAATTACATCTTATGAAAGTAAACAACTATTCTAAAACACATTACTCATAGAAATTTAGAGATTCAAAAAATCTAAAGGGAAGAAAAATGTTCATTCCTTACTGCAATGTCACTAGATAGCCACTATTAACATTTTAGTGAATTGTAAAAAAAATTGTAACACAATTTTTTATTGTGTTTAATTTGTATTTATATAATTTTAGTCTCCTTGTGATGTTTTAAAACATTAATATGTCTTTTTCTTATTTTTTCTTCTAAAATTTTATTTAAATTCAAGTTAGTTAACATATAGTGTAGTATTGATATAAAAAGAAATGTACAACATTTGGAATACATAGAAAATACAAAGAACAAGAAAATAAAAAATTCTATCACTTAAACTTAGAAAAATTAATTTTCTTAGACTCTATCTTTGGGGTTTAATATAGTTCCTACTTTACAGAACATGGTGATTTTTAAAGCATAGGAAAGGCAGATTTGTTACAATTCATAGACCAAAAGGGAAATGAAGAGAGGCTTGGAATAATACTGACCACTGGTTAATTTTTATTGCTCTGTCCTATGATAAGGAAAATTTACTAGAGCTATTAAGTTGGAGTTTAAATTCTAAAAATCAGCTATTCAATTACCTTGATATAAAAGTTGTTTCTTTATATGCTTTGTGCAACTGCTTTTGTGGTTGGGAGAGAAAGACTTTAGTAATTTTCTTGGTCCTAAACTAAAAACTTGTAAATACTGGAACCAGCGTTAGTGGTCTTTATCACAGTGGAGACATCCTTTTCTCTTCAAACAGATTTCCACACAACAGTAGAGGAAAGATATGTCTTCAGAGAATTGCCCAGTTCTGTGAAAAGAAAGAAATTTGCTGAGGAGCAAAGCAGGTTCCATTTTGTACCTGGGATACATAATCTAAATTTGGCACATAAATAAACTGATTCTGAATTAGAGGTCCAAATGAGAAAAGAAAGACTGTCAGATCTCTTTTTTTTCATATCATAACTTTCCTAATTGAGCTTTATTCATTTTGATTTTTCCTTGAGTCACTCAATCTGTCTTTAACAAATTGTTTCAAAGGGGGTAGATATATCAGTGCTTTATGTCCAAATCTCTTGAATATTTAACTCCCTCTCTGTTCCTTTAAGACATGAACATCAATTTATTTGTGTATGTAATAATTAGGTTTCAACATTTTTTTCCTCAAAACTTTAGGTGGTTTATATTTTTGATATAGCATAATGAATAGGTAAGAGGTCAGTATAATCCTGTCTTTTTGAAACATGTATTTTCCTGCGTATATACTTAAAAAAAAAATATATATATATATATATATATAAACAATTTAAGATAATTTCCAGCAGGTTACCAGGAATGGCATAGTCCTTTCATTGATTTTTACCAAGCATGTAGCCTAAGCCCTATTAATCAATATATATCATGTATCTGTTCCAACTCTACACTAAAAAAAATTGCCTTGATTATGACTTCGTTACAAAATGTTCTTTTTTTTTAAAATTAGAAATGTGCGTTGTGGTGAGGTTGAATATCTCTATTTACTATTTCCCCCATTGTTTTCCATCTCCTGTTTAGTTTTCTCCTCACTCTCAAGAACTTCTCCAAGTTGTTCTAAAAGTCTGATTTGGTTTTTCACAGAATCAAATCTGCTCTTTACTGCCTTTGATTTGAATTTTAATTCTGCTCTTTTTCCCATTTTATTTGTAATATTCCTTTTTTCATCCATATCTCTTTGTATTTTATCTTTTAATTTTGGCCTGTATCATTCTTATTTTTTTTCCCGCTCCCATTTCTTATAGCATTTTCAAGGAAATACTTATTTTGTCTAATTTTCACTTTTCAGAATAAAGTTTCAGCTAGTGTTTCCATATTAAATTTTTTTGCATCTTTCATATTGAATTCTATGCTCTTCATTGAATATTGTTTTTTGTTTGTTTTTAAGTATCTTCTCCCTTGGTTTCTTGTTCTTTTTTTTTTTTAAGATTTTATTTATTTATTTGAGAGAGAGAGAGACACAGCGAGAGAGGGAACACAGCAGGGGAAGTGGGAGAGGGAGAAGCAGGCCTCCCGCCGAGCAGGGAGCCCGATGCAGGGCTCCATCCCAGGACCCTGGGATCATGACCTGAGACGAAGACAGACATTTAATGACAGCCACCCAGGCACCCTGATTTCTTGTTCATTTTTAATGATCTTTTCTTTTTTCTTCTTTAAGACATTTTTTAGTGTTTTCAAGGAGCCAAGTTTGATATTGTTAAACACTTTATGTTCATATTCTATTTTTATTAATTCTATTCCTATTATTTTCTTTTTTAAATTATTTGAGTTTGTTTTATTATGTTGATCTTTCTTAAGATGGATATTTAGACCATTCATGTTCAACCTTTCCTTGTTTCTAATATAAGGATATACATTTCCCTCTAAATACTGTGCAAGTTTTTCCTTTTATGTTTAATTTTTTCTTTTTTAAACCTCTAATTTCTATGTTTCATTATAATGTTTTTTTTTTATACATGAGTTATTACAAGTATGTTTTATAGTTATCTTGGTGATATTGAATCCAGACCTAGTCCTATGGTGGTCAAGTCTATTCCTCAATTCATTCAGTGATTATTTATTGAGGTTTACTGTGTCCAGTGCACCATTTCAGATGTTAGGACTTCATCAATGTATAGACCAGACAGACTTCTAACTTTTTGGAGCTTATATTCTAAAATGGGGAGAGAGACAGTGAATGTAATCAGTAAGTAGGAATTTTAGAAGGTGGTAAGTGCCATGTAAATTTAAAAGCAGGGTAAAGGAGATTGTTCGTGCTGTGTACGTGTATGTGCATGCATACATGTGTGTGTGTGTGTTATATGTGCTGTGGTGGGGAGAGCATGGGGTTTTAAATAGAGTGGTCAAAGAAAGCCTTCCCAACAAGGTGAGATTTACATATGTCTTGAAGGAGAAAGGGGATTCTTCCCTGGGGAAGAGCATTCCAGCCAAAGGGTGCATCCAATTCAAAAGCTCCGGGGAAAGATCATGCCTGGGTGTTTGAAGAAGCCAGTGTAACTGTGATAGAGTGATTGAAGGGACATGGTAGAAGAAGAGATGAGAGAGAATAGGAGTGGGGACAGTTAGGGTCACTTGGACATTGGCAAAGAGACCCAAGATCGTGATTTATTTTTATCCCATCTTCATGAAAGACTCGTTTATTCAAAGGGTATTTTATTTTTCAGATTTTTAAAATAGAAATGGCTTTACCTTGACCTCTAGGAATAAGTAGATGACTCCAACAAATAGTACAGGATCTTTTAGGCCTTTGTGAAAACTTTGGCAATAATCGCTTAATCTGTGCTGAAGGAACTCAAGGTTTTGCTCTCTTTTAATCTGATCTTTATATAGGAATCATTCACTCATTTAGTCAACAAATACTTATTTTTTTTTCAAAATTATTTATATAAATGTTCTTTTGCTTACCTCTAGGAGATTTAGACAAATCAATGCGCAGCCATTCCATCTGGTTGTTTTATCTTAGAAATTTGAAGGACCTCAAACAGTTACCATTATCACAACAGACCATTACCCAAACTCTGCCTGAATAATTCCGTTCTTCTTGTTTGTAGCTGAATTCATTACTGGATACTTTAATATTTGCCAATTTTATCTTGCAATCCATCAGATATTTGAAAATAACTCCCAGACTCCCCTGAAATCATATCTTCTCTGGCCCTTGCATTCTAGATCTTTCTACCGTTCCTCAAATATCTGGTGTTTCAGACCCCCTGCCATTATGTTCACCCTCTTTTAGACAAGGATGTTGTGATTCTTACATTTCCGTGTAAGAAAAATTCCTGCTCTTGAATTTAAATTTTTACTTCTTATACGTAAAACTTCAACATTGGTTATGGACAAAAATGTGATGAAAGCAGATCAATTTGATCCCAGCATTGATAGCCATGTTAAGTATTTTGGCACTTTATGGAAAGAGTTTCCTTCTCTCAAAGAAAAGTTCTATAATAGATCTTCCTCAATCTTAGTGAAATTGATTAATTACTTCAACTTAATTGATTGTATGCAGTTTTCCAACTGTTTCAAGATCCTAGAAACCAAACTGAGCCTTGAGTCGACATCTTTCTATTTGGTTCCATCTGTGTTTATAACTAGCATGACTCCTGGTTCCAAACAAGTACCCAATATGTTGCAAAAGCGGAGAGGCTAGGTATTCTCCTAGTTTAATTTCCTATTTGTGATATGAATGAAGTTAAGACTAACCTGATGAGGTGTAACTTTTCCTGTTCTATTTTTGCCCTGGTGATGAATAGCACTTTCCCTTAGTGTCATGTGAATTTATTCTGTTTTGAAAAGACCCTTGCTTGATTTATCGAGAAGTTAAGTTGGCAGAAGAAGTTCTCAAGTTATATATAAAGCATCTGTCCACTCATCCAAACCTCTTCCCAACAGAGTTTCATTTTATACTTAGGGAGATGTACAGGAGGTATTTCTTCTTTGGAATCTTCTTAGAACTTTGGAAATCCCATCTATCATTCAAGATTCACCTAAAAGTTATTTCAATATGAAATTTTTCTTCCTCAGCCAGAGTAGCACTTTCTTTCTTTAGGTATCAAGATCTACTCCTAGTACCTCACCTGTAGATTCTATCCTACTTTGTTGGTGTCAGTTGTATGCATCTACACATGATCAAGCTTCCATTTGCAACTCCTACTTCATACTGAAAGTCCTGGTAGACATTTCTTTTTTCCTTTCTTTCTTGACTGACAAGAATCTTAACTCTTGCTCACGTAGAATATATCATTGTGTAAGTTATGATGAGAGGCCCTGCTTCTGGCTATAGAGACCTAAAAGTCTGGAAAATAGTCTTCTTTTGCTCCCGACATTGGGGCATGGGAACATGACTTAAATTAACTGATAGCATAGTCCTACCTAGAGTCCTAATTTAGAACATTGATGCCCATCAGTAGGGGCTTTTGAGAATTGGTGTTAGTCATGGTAGGGACAGGAACCAATTTTTTTTTTAATTTTTATTTTTTTTAAAGATTTTTATTTATTTATTTGAGAGAGAGAGAGAATGAGAGAGAGCACATGAGAGGGGGGAGGGTCAGAGGGAGAAGCAGACCCCCTGCCGAGCAGGGAGCCCGATGCGAGACTCGATCCAGGGACTCCAGGATCATGACCTGAGCCGAAGGCAGTCGCTTAACCAACTGAGCCACCCAGGCGCCCCAGGAACCAATTTTTTGGTGGGGATCATGGCTCTGGTCCAGGAGTGGTTTCCAGTGTCTAATGGTAACATCAGTAGTGTCCCATCCAGACCATTCCTATAATGTGATCTTGCCTCTGGTTCTGGTTCCTGCCCATTTTCTGTAGCTGGCTCTTCATTTACATGTTGAGTTTGCAAACTACCTGGTACTCTTCTAGGAAACCATCATTTTTTTTTGTTTGTTTGCAACCAAGAACCCTGACTGGTGGAGGAAGAATCTTTGTTTTATTCAGATTTGTTTACCATGTGCCTAATAAATGTTTACCGAATGATTTAGAGCATGTTGGATATGATGTCTGTGGGAGCCCCATGGGGAATCAGAAGGCCAAATTAGCTCATTAATTACACTTTCATGTTAAATTTTAGAGTGTGTGATTCTAGAGAAAGCTTTAGAATAGTCTCTCTCCCTTTATCCTTCTTTTCAGTTCTGAAGATCTCAGTATAGATTTTCAGCAGCCTGTGGGGTTAGCTTGTGCCTTTTTAACTTTTGTTGGTTGTGATGTTCAGTTGTGCTGGAAATTACAAGCCTGAGAACTTTCCTGGACATCTGGAGTCATTAATGGACTGAAAGTACAGGAGGGGCATAACTGAGTGGATTGCTCATTCTTCCTGCTGTGTGGCCTGTGGTGGCTGCTTTGGAATTGCAAGTACCAGGGACCTACTAGGCAGAGGGGAGAAAAAGTGGCACCACAGCAGTTTCTCCTTGTTACACTTTTACTAGGTCCTGATCTTGCCAAGGAATTTGCAAAGATGTGAGCTTTCCAGAATCCAAGAACAGAAGTCAAGGGAGGGGGAGAGGAGCCCTGTCCTTCCTATAACCAGAGCTCAGGGCACAGATACTCTGGGTCTGGAAAAGGGCCTGAGGTTTCCTGGTGGCTCCATTGCTCTGCCACCTCCTGCTGGGGCTTTCCTGGCACTGGCAGAGCCCTGCGCATGCGCGCGTGCGCCATGTGCAGGCTGAGGCTGTCAATCCCTCTGGGGGGACTCACCGGCTGACAGCGGGTGATGAGTTTCCTAATGCTCCCGCGATGGCTGCAGCCCCGCCTGGAGGCTTGGCTCCTGCTCAGCAGCTGCCACACAATCGCGCTGCTGGCCTTCCCCACAGCCTCAGCGGAGCCCCGCTCCAGGTTTGTGCCACTTCACTGACTCCAGAAAGCTGTACATTTACACCATGGGGAGTGAGAGAAGTGTGTTTATCAACCACCAGGCTTGGAATGAGAGTCTTCTCCTTGCGGGAATGCATCAATCACTTCTCAGGACTGACCCTTTGTGGTAGTTCCTCTTGTAAATGATGTTTTGCTTTCCCTGATTGCAGAACGAAATGAGAGCTTTATAATTAAGTGTGCGGTAAACCACGTGGTGGTGGCCCTTTGGGTCCTCGGTCCTCTCAAAACAGCTAAGCGTGGGGGTAGCAGCTTTGGGAAAGATGAGATTGATTGGGAATTTCTTCCAATGTCCTGGTTACAGTTAGCAAAACGGCTACTAGGTGATTTCTAGGTGACACTTGACCTCAAACACGGCTTTAGGTTTCTGCTCGGGAACCTGCCATAGCTCAGTTTATGCCAAACCATTTAAATGGAAAACCCACCGGAAGCCTCTTGTGTTTCTACTACCCAGTGAGCGATGGAGCCTAAGCCCAGGGCTTGAATTCCAAAACTGGAACGAAGGGGCATTTCTTCTGTTTCCCGAGTGGTGGTGAAGCATTTTCAAGAACGTTTGGAGACAAAATTATGTTGATTTAACTTAGGATAAGACCAATGGATTGTTTTTCAGAGAAAGATGAAAGGCCATCACTTCTTTACACACCCCCTCTATCTCCTTTGGAAATAGACAGCCAGTGAGAACATCATCCCATGTACTTATTAGCAGTACTTCCAGGCTGTGCCTATTAAATGAATTGTTCTGAGGTCAACATGAAATGCCAACTGGAATGTAACAAAAAGATACCAAAATAGAACAGCCCTCTTTGTGATCATTAAGACAAAGTTAAAAAGGGAGAAATCTATACTATTGACCCAACTTTAATATTTTCTGCTTTCGTTTAGGGTCATCACCACAGATCTCAGTTACTAAACTCATTACATGTTGTAGAGGTTTCCTAAGCTGTGTGATTAATAATCCTCCTCTGAATCAAGGCATCACAAATAGTGTGTTACTCTGCTGCATGAGAAATAGAGCCACCAGGACCAACTAGTGTCGTCTGCAGCCAAGGACTGTGATTTCTTTCGTATCAGCCTCTTCTGACTAATGTTCGGATCCTGAGTCTTGTATGACTTAAGTTGCGCTGAATGACAAACAATGCTAACTGTATTATGGGTCTTTGTTCCTTATTGGCTCTAGGTAGGTACCATCAAGAAGCCTTCTCAAGACCAAAGGGGAATACAAAAGAGGTGCCAAGATGATAAGCAGCTCTGTGGGGCTCATCTGTCAATGCACATCCTCTCCATAAATATTTTCACCTGGAAGTTAAAACATCTAACTCATAATAACAAGAACAATAGCAGTAACTACTCTTTCTTTTGAGTATAATTACAAGATGATGCAATGATTCCCTTGCACTGTGTATTTGAGTTTCCTCTTTGACAGGTGGATTCTGTTATTAGATCACAATATTCCAAGGCTTGTTTTGGTATCTCCTGAAGGAGTGGGACATCATGGATGGAGTAGCCTGATTTCAGCCTGAAAAACCAGACTTTGGAAGGCAGACCCTGGATAGATTGGAGTGGCAAGACTTGCAGACCCCCCCTCACCACTTTATCCTCTCCATTTTGGCTTTGAAAATGGGAAGATAGCTCTTTGATTTTGGTACTCTGCTCATAGGTTGGATGGGAGCCAGGTTGTGGGTGCCTCAGAAGGCAAGCTGTCCTGTAAGTGGACTATCAAAGTGTATGCTTTGTGGGCTTTTGCTTTTCTTCTCTTTCTCTCAAAATTTGAGATTCTTGGCTACATGGGTATGTATATGTTTATGTATATGTGTGTGTATTCACTATATATATATATATATATATATGTATGTATATACACACACACATATGTATATATGTAGTGAATCTTATAAACTGTCCTTGAATTATATAGAGGATTATTACATGAAAGATTTTGGCTCTCCTATTTCTTTCTTTATAGCAGAAACCATGCTTTCTTGAAGCTAGGGTAATCCTAGCAGCAGTTTCAGGCAAGGCTATCAAACAAATGGTGATTTGGGCTGCTGTTCTCTTTTGGAAATTGTCTCTTTGGATGTCCTGGTCTTCATTTTATTAATGATAGAAAATAAAGGAAATAGAAATATTCCCATATTACAGATGAAGAAAATGAAGCTTAAAGAGGGTGTCATTCTAGTAACAAAAGCAAAGGTGGACTTGGGACCTGTGTTAGTCTGGTGACAAAGCCCATACTACATATGTGATGATAATATTTCATGGCCTAGAGGAGAGGCTCTAACTTGGCCCAAAGGAGAAACCCATCTTTCCTCCTCACCTCATTCTCCAACAGCTTCATACTATATACACATGTAAACTAAATAGAATAAATTACTCTCTGTGGTCATCATGGCCAAGGCAGTGACTGGGATGCTGCCAAACAGGGAGGCTTTTCTATGTGACTTTAGACCAATATGTGTCCTAAGGCCCAAAGCTCTGCAGCTACGACAGTATTTCTTGGCAAGCTAGAGAAGTCATCCTTGTAATGTTTCCTGACTCAGAGTTGGTACTCAATGAATTTTTATTAAATTGAACAGAAGTTTCCAAGTTTAGTGTAAACCTTAGGAAGCTTTTGCTTTTCTAAACACTTGCATATTTATTATCTTATGTGAGCTTCATGAAACATCTATGAAAATATCCCCACTCTGCAGAGCTGACAAGCTAGTTACCAGAGGACTTGAGACTGTCACAAGTTCATAGCATAAGTCAGTGTTAAGTTGGGCCTGGGAATCAGGTCTTAAAGTTCATGGTGCAGTGTGCTTTCTGATTTCTTCTTGAGTATTTCCAACTGGTCTTTAAGTGTCTTGAATTGAGAGGAAAAAGACAGTATTTCTCTAAATGCTGAGTTCTCTTCCCCTTAAAAAAAGGAGGAACTGATGGCAATGATGGTGATGGTGATGCCAAATAATTCTGTGTTGAACAATCGATCCATATCCTTGTGTTCTCACCAGAACTCTCCTGGTCCTTGATTTCCTGTGGTTGTCTGAGATCAGGGAAATCTTAGTCCACCCTAGAGCCCTGTAATGATAGGCTGGGTACACACAGTTTCCATAGGATTTTATTCTGAAGATCCTAAATATGGCTAAGTCCCCAAACACAGATAGTGCTCTCTTTAGGACTGGGTACTTTTATGGCTTGGGGAAGGAAGCAAGACTGGTGGTCTTTTTTTGGTTGTAATTTTAGGTCTATTCAAAAACTGGTTTCTAGTGATGCAGGAAAATTATGGCCTGGGGTGATTATGGGCCTGGTAGTTATTGCTCAGAAGACCTCAGGAGTCAGAATTTTTTATTGAGTTGGGGACTCCAAAGTTTAGATCTCACAATGTTTGAAGTCAAAAAAACTTCCCCCTAGAATCTTCTTACTCAAAACATGGTCCTTAGACTAGCAGGATTGGCATCACCTGGGAATTTTTTGGAAAAATGTAGACTGGCATGCCCCTCTTAGGACTGCTGAATCATAATCTGCATTTTAGAGAATCTACATGTGATTAACATGCATATTACAGGTTGAGAAACACTTTCTGTGATATCATGATTTATCATAAGAAATACATAATTGATCTTGTCCCTGGTTTCTGGCACAGAGCTCCTAAAATCCTTGGAATTTCCAGTGAGGAGAGCAAGGAAGGTGTCTTTTGTTATGTTAATTAGGCGACTTTTGGAATGCACCTGAAGTTGGGGGCTGGTTGCCAGGGGAGCCAATATGATTAGAGAGCAGAACTTTTAGTCACTCCTGGACCCCCTTGGAGGGGAAAGGGCTGGAGGTTGAATCAATCACCAGTCGTCACTGATTGATTTAGTCCATCATGCCAAAGTTATAAAGCCTCCATAAAAACTCAGATGAAGCGGTTCTAGAGCTTCTGGGTTGGTGAACATGTGGAGGTGCTGGGAGAGTGGTGTCTCTGGAGAGGGTATGAAAGCTCGTGCCCCTTCCTACGTAGCTATTCTAGCTGCATGTTCATGTGCATGTTTATGTTGTCTTTTGTCATATCCTTTTATAATAAACCAGTAAACGTAAGTAACGTGTTTTTTTGAGTTCTGTGAGCCCCTCTAGCAAATTAATCAAACCTGAGGAGGAGGTCATGGGAACCTCTGATTTATAGTTGATCAGTCAAAGTCGCAGTGATAACCTGGACTTGGGATTGGCATCTGAGGTTGGGGGCAGTCTGGTGGATCTGAGCACTTAACCTAAGGAATCTGATGCTGTCTCTTGGTAGACAGTGTCAGAATTGAGTTGAATTATAGAAACCAGGTGGTGTCCAAGAATTGGTGGTATGGGGAAAACCCTTTACACATTGTAATTGAGACCCAGAATCATTCACTTCCCAAGATAGTCTTAAGGGATACTGTATTAATCAGGGTTCTCCAGAGTAACAGAGCTGATTGGAGATATATGTATATTTCTCCAACATGGACACACCCAGAAATAATGTTTAGACAAATATCTGGGCACTCTGTGATTCAGTCAGGTTGACATAAAATTAACTATCACAAGATATCCAGTCACCTGACTATACCTGCTTTGGATTAAGAATTCTGTTGTCGTTCTTGCAGGACAAGGAGAGTAAGCTGTCAGCCTCCATTTATTAAGAGCTAAGGACATTGCTAAATGGGCATTAAAGTTGATTGGAGGCTGTGTTGATTAGTCAGTGTAAGCTTGAAGTTATAGTTCCAGCTATCCATGTGGTCCATAGACCAGTAGCATTGGTAGCACACAGAGGAGAGCTTATTAGATGTGCAGAATCTCAAGCCTGCCTCAGTCCTGTTCTATTAGAACCTGCCTTTTAACAAGATCCCCAGGGGATATGTATGCATATTAAAATGTGAGAGGCACTGCTGGTATTTGATCCAACCAGAAGTGCCTATCTCTTTTCCTTAACTAAGTGAGGAAAATATATTAGGGTTCCACCACAGGCTGTTTTGGGGATGGATCCTTCTGGGGGCACTCTGAAGAAAAATAACCGGGCACCCTAGAAAGCAGTGGTTCTCAACCCTGGCTGCACACTAGCATCACCTGGAGAGATTTAAAAGGAGCCTAATGTCTGAGACACACTTGCTGATAATCTGATTTCATTGGTCTTAGGTCTGGCCTGGTCTTGGAGACTTTTCCAGCCTTTGCAGATGAATATAATACCACTGCTGTAAACAGAGCACGGAAGCCCTTCTCCAATCTCGCTTCAGTTCTGAGTCAGATCAGAGGTGAACCTTTTGAATGCTTATTTTAATTTTTCTTAATTCTGAAGTAATCGTCAGGATGGAGAGAAAATGTGGGCAGCTTGTGGCACTGAGGGAAGAAAGATCGAAGGACACAATGAAGGAACAAGGCATACATGGGGAATCAGAGGAAAGTAAAGCCTCATCTCGATTCTTTGGAGAGTAAGAATGTTTTCCCTGAGGAGGCAATGACCCAGTGTGTGTTACTGTTACAGTAACAGTAAAAGGTCTTGGAGGAATGAGCCTTTCATATAAGGAGAACAGTGAAGAGATTCATAGCCCAGCCTAGGAAAATGAGTATATAGATACAGAACCAGAGAAAAGGCAGGGTGCCCATTTCAAAGTCTGGAGGGATGCACATCATTTGTCTTTATTTCCAGCTATGATGAGTGTTTCAAACAGGTGGTTTAAATTAAAGAAAAAAACAAAGTTTTCTGGATGGACAGTGATGAGCAAAAGTTCTTTTGCAGAAGGACTGTCATCTGTTTGTTTGAGTTGATACGGGCTTTTGTTTCATTCTATGGAGACAAATGACTCTATGTCTCTCCGCCAGTTACATTATTAACTATACTGGCATTTTATTTCTAAGTCAAGGGATAATCTGAGGCTGAGCAAAGAGGAAGCATTGAGAAGAGGCCTTGCCACAGGCTGCTGACTACCTGACATTTCGCAATGAAGAATCATTGCCCCAGAAGTATTCTGAGCTTCTCAACACTCCAATCAGAGAACTGTTCTGATAAAACTCAAAGTAAGTTTGTTCAATCTGCTATCAAACCACAGGTATAAGGAATCATATTCCACGCATTAAAATAATTAAAGCCCACTCCTTTTCTTGGCCAGTGACAAAGATGCGTCGGTACACCTGCCAACATCCAAACAGCATCCTGTGTGGCTTCCCAAGTGAATTGCAGGGACTAAATGTTAAGAAGGGCAGTGTGACTTGGGGAGGTAGAAGAGTTATGATGGAAATAGTCGTGGCTAGAAATTGTAAGATATCAAAGGCAAGATGCAGATGTTTAAGTAACCAACATGGGTCAAAGCCCAAGCTGCTGATAAAGACAAAGACCCAGTCTATTAGGAGGATAAAGATGAAGACGGTGGGTTCCATTGAGAGTGGTTGGAAGTACATGATATATCAGAAGAGCAGAGAGTTCAGTGGACTGGTTAACACCAGTTCTAGTGACATTTAAAGTTGTCTCTGAAAGTACAACGCCCATGAGCTTGATACCTGATTCTGAGAAGAAAGTATGAGTTCAAACAGCAGGATTGCTTGGGTCATAAGTGTTATTGTAAACACCCATGCCCTTGTCCCAGAGTATGACAGGATTCAATATCTTTATTGCCTATTCAATATCTTTACTGATGGCTGAGATGAAGGAATCGACAATGTGCTCATCAGATTTGCAGACTATACTAAGTTAGGCAAATTCACTAATAGCCCCACAAGACAGGAATATAATTCGAAATGATCTTGACAAGATGAAGTGACTTCCTGGTGGGTCACTTTGCACATAAGCAAGGGTTCCAAGCTGTCCACAAGCTAAATACAGAAGTCAAACTTCCCTCACCTTTTCTCTTTTCCAGACCTCCATTAAAGTTCTGGATTACATTCTCGACATAAAAAATGTAAAGGAATCTAAGGAAACAAGGGTTCAAAAATGCAAAATGTATACATAATCAAAGGGAAAATGAGAAATTATATCCACGCATACAGAAGGTGCTAATAGCTGTGTATTCAGTGGAGAAGGATGGCAGGAGGGAGGGAGGGAGGGAAGAAGACAGGAGGAAGATAAAAAAATGGTAGCATGGGATAGAACAAATGAGACTCTTATGGGTAAAATCTCTGTGACCTTTAAGGGAAGAATCATTACTCAGAGCTGGAAAGAGTAGATATTCATCAAATTAAAACAAGACGGCACCAGTTGGTTTCCTGGTGTCCCACTCAGCTTTGAAATTTTATGATACCTGACTTCATAACTGGTATTTCCTGTCACTGGGACTAAGCAAAAAATCACAGTTGGGATGTGAGCCCATGGTTATGGAGAAGTACCGAGATGAGGCTTTACTTATGGAAGGGAAATCACTTTTTTTCCCCTAAGTTATTCAGGAAAGACTTCATGGAAGAGGTGGAATTTCAGTGATTATTTAAAGGATAGACAATAATTGAGAATGGTGTTGAATTGGGAAAAGGATAAGGGATACACGTTGCCAGCCAGATTACCAGGAACATTAATCCCTGAGTCTATTAACGGGAAGCTATTAGGATATCACCCCGGAGCAGTTATGTGTACTTTTCCCAAGGCCTTCCAGAGACAATGACTGAATTGTTATACTGTGCTTTTCAGATATTCCAGGGGGAATTTCTAATCTGCTGACTAGAGAACTGATTTCACTGAAGTCAAAGAAATGAAATATTTCTTACCTACTCTTTCTCCTCCTTTTCCCTGGACCAGTCCTATTTTAAAAAGAATATAAAATATTTTTTTTTGCAAAAATGCTATAAACCTACTACTGATCAGACAAAATACTACATAATTACTTAGTTATCTGATATTCTAAGAAATGAGTTACTTGCACACAAGTAAATGTTCTGTCCATCAAATCAGTTGGAAAGCCTCCAAGAACAGGACCCCTACAGTCTCCAGATTTAAGGTCCGTGAGTTCTTATTCATCTCCAGTTTATCTTTAGTGCATGCATGGAGTAGGACTGAAAATAAACACTTGCCAAAAAGAATGGGAATGCTGCATATTCTATATAAAGGCATCTTGACAGGGACTGTATGCAAAAGTGCATCTAGGGAATGTGTCCATATAGGGTGTATTCAGAAAGTTACTATTTTGGTGGAAATCTTTGTGCCACCTTACCTATTCTTTTCCTTAATGCTTCCAGGCTAGACTATATTTCCTGATATACAGTCTTGTAAGAATCAGAGCAGTATGATCCACTGTCCCAAAGTTGATTTTTAAAAGTCCAAACAAGTATGTGAAAGAGATGCTTTATTGTAAGTCACCAATGTCTTTTTTTTTTCTTAATGACAGCCAAGTGTAAACACAGTTGTTATAGTGTTATACAGGTCCTTGTTTTGTATGTTTTAACAAAGAGTTATAGATTTTTAACTCCACAGGAAACTCACAAGTGCCTTGCGCAGCACACTTATTTTTATAATGAGGAGAAACCAGTGCCTTCCTCCAAAGTACACATCCGGTTGGTGGTAAGGCCAGTGTTAAATGCAAGTTCACTTGGATTTTATTCTAGGACCCTTCTATACTCACACATCCATCGTCATATTTATGGGAAACCTTCAAATGCCTCTCACCTCTTCAAGGGAAAATGGCTGGCTTTGTCAATGAGGATGGAGGAGGCTCTTATTCACTAAAAGAAGGGATGGAGTTGGAGGAGGGGGTCTCCTTGGCGACCCCTTCCTCCAACTCCATCTCAGGCTTCAGGGGGACAAAAACAAGAGGAAGGCAAGGTCAGAGTGGGAAGCCAATGGCCCGTAAACCAGTTCTAATAGTGCAGAGCTGAGGGTCCAGAGCCAAAAATCTGAGGTACCAGGGAGTAGTAATCAGATTAATAGATAATATACAAGACAGAAATAACCTGGGAGATTGCTTGGCAAACCACTGTTGTCTGAAGCCAGCTTTTTTTTGTGCTGGCTGCTAGGCAGAGGATGAGTGGGCCAGCTCATTTAAAGGGCCAGCTTGGCACAGGCAGGAATCAAAGGAGAACATGCGTCAGTGCAGAAGAGAGTGTTGATTTTTATTTTGCTTCCAGAATAAGAGGCAGTTTGGTGAAGTAGAAAGGGAACATAGGCTTTGGAGTCAAACAGATCTGGGTGAAACTTCAGCTCCCTTACTCATTTGATGTGTGGCATGACCCTGAGCAGATGATCCTGAGCCTCCGTCTCCCCTTTGTAAACGGGGGTTTATGATACCCAGCTGCGTGAACGTATGTAGTTAGAGTACTGAGCACATGGAAGGATTTCAGCTCAGTAAATGTGTGTCTTTCCTCACAAATCTCTCCCCTTGCCTTCTCACCTTGCCATCCCTGCCCCGTCTTCCACACACCGCCTATGTCTGAGACGCACAGTTCGAAAAGAACAGGCGAACGATGGAGGGGGAGTTGCTGTGACTTTCGGTGAGTGAGCTATCAGAGGGGGGAGGAATAGCAGAGGCACATGACTGTATTCACCTGCAAGTAGGGCTTGACCTGTCCACGGGTGTGGACATGTTCTGTGTGAGCAGGTGTGTACTGGCTATGCCCTGTGGGGTTAGGTCTGGAAGAGCCTGTTCTGTGTGGAGAATCTCCGCATCACCAAAGACTCTGATCAGAGGACACGGTGGGTCTGTGACCAGATTAGCCTTCCCAAACCTTCCTTCTTCCCTGCAGAAGAAGCCAATGTGGAGTTCCAAGACTCCACAGATTCTTCAAAGCCCCTTCCCTCTCGCCCCAATGGTTGCCAGAATTCCCCTTCTATCTCAGGTTCACTAATTTTCTCTGCCACCTGAACTTTCCAAAATTTCTCCCTAATTTGCTCATCCTAATTTAGTCGGTCAACCCAGAATTGTGGAATACATATTATAAACACAGTATTGTATAAGGGACTTGCCAAAAAATAAATAAATAAATAAACAAAACCAACATTGTTCTTGTTTTCAAAGAGTGTATAACCCACAAGGAAAGTCAGGTATTTCATAATTCATCACAGTAGCACTTAATTTGTAGGGCTATTGTAACAAAATACCCCAAACCGAGTGTCTTAAACAATAGGAATTTACTGTCTCACACTACTGGAGGCAACAAGTCCTAGGTCAAGGTGTTCGCAGGGCCTGGCTCCCTCTGACGGCACTAGGCCATGCCTCTCTCCTAGCTCCTGGTGCTTGCAGGCCATCTGATGTCCCCTGACTTCTGCTGTATCACTCCTATCTCTGCCTTCATCGTCACATGGCATTCTTCCTGTGAGTGTGCCTCTGTGTCTGAATTTCTCCTTTTTACAAGGACGCCAGTCATATTGGATCAGGGGCCCACCCTCCTCCAGTATGAGCTCATCCTAACTAAATATATCTGCAACAACTTTTTAACCAAATAAGATCACATTCTGAGGCATGGAAGGTTAGGACTTCAATTTATGAATTTTGGGGGACACCATTTAACCCATAAAAGCCCTTAATGAAAATTAAGGTGGGGGAAGTCCGGGGTTCTGTGGAAAATTTGTTCTGTCTACTTTCTTCACTGGTGCAAATTCCATAGGTCCTCCTCCTCCCCAAACTCCTGCTTGGCTCCTCTACTCCATGGTGACCTCCCCTCTTTGGTTCACAACCTTCACTGGGCCTATGTCCTTTTTCCTCTACTAGACTCTAAATTTCATAAAAGCAGAGAATATGTCTTCTCCTTCCCTTGTGACTGCTTTGGCAGTAACGAATCATCAAAGCCACAATGCTCAGTGGAGTTGGTGACTTGGTGACTGCAGCATTCAGCAGAGTGGTGCAAACACCAGTCTTTCCTGCCCTCACCTCCACCCTCTCATTAGTCTGTATCCGGCAGCCCTGGCTTCCTTTGGTCATAAAGCCAACAGGAAATCTCTCACAAAGCATACACCCCTCCAGAACCCTGTCCTGTGGCAGGGACACTGAGCAGAGTACTGGCAAGAGGCACCAGCAAATGTCTCAGCACCTGGACCACTCCCTGTGAAAAAAGCACGGTAGCAAACTACATGATTCATTAATGAAAAATGACAACATCATCAGAGATCCTAATGATATCCTTACAAATCACAGGGTGTACATAGAGCATCCTTGCTTTTAGCAGGGAGATCAGATCCAGGAATATATTCACAGAGCTGTTAGTGTTTTGACACATAACATGGAATGAGGGAAAAAAAAAACCCATATGCATCTTCATTTGCATCCATAAAAAAGTCCAAGAAAATATATGTACTTAATCTATAATATTCACCTATTGTATAGAATATTGAGCCTGATTACAAACTTATGCTTCTGTGACCTTTTTGAATAAATAATTGGGTTTTGTGGACCTGAGGTTAGAGATCCTGGATGATCCTAAGACAGCAAAGCAGATGGTGCATTAATAACGGGGGTATTAGGAGGATCGGCTTCCCAATTCCAGTGCATTCATTAATATACTTTAGACAGTTTAATTGCTTCCTGAAACACTAATTGAAAGAGGTTCATTTGCAAATGCCTAAGTTCTAATAATATAAATCTGGCACGGTGCCACAGAAGCCCCTTAAATACTATTATAAGACAAATTGTGGCATTTAAATAAAGGCAGCTACATTTTTAAAATAAAATTGGTACATTGAAACGTAATGTATAGAATTTTTTCAGAGTAGGAAAAAGAAAGCCCAGTAGGTGCTGAATCTTTCCAATATTGGGGTTTATGAAATACTCACCAACATCACGCTACTTGAGCCTTGGGATTGTGAACATCTGGTAGACTCTGTGACTTCAGCAGCACAAAGCAGAATGTTCTCGTTTACATAAACTCATTTCCTGGAGGGATAACTCTGGAACCTGTTATTTCAAGAGAATATGTGACTAAATGTTACACCTCTGAAAGAAGGATTTTCCCCTTAGAATCATGCTGCCTATTGACCTTCCTTAAGTTGTATTTCATGCCTTTTTATAGGCATACTGATTCTCCACACACTTCCGCAGTATTTACTAACCAAAACTCTGAGCAGTAGGCTAAGAAGACATAAGGAGTTTGTTTCCATGTGAAAAAAATTAATATGGATGGATCAGCACCAAGATTTTAGTAATTTTGTTTCCTTTGGTGGGGTAATTCTTAAATGAATGGGCGTGAGTGTTGGCTGGATTGCTTATTGGCTGATAGAGCTATGGGTAATCGATGAACCTGTTGTACTAGATAACAGTGATCACAAGTGCCAAGTCTTCCACCAATGAGTGGGCCCTTTGATGGTTTCCTTTACTTCTGTGAAGCAGGAGCAAGATACTTGACATAAATGGTCATTGAATAACTTCTAAGAGCTGAACACAGTTTGGTGCCCAGGACTCTTCTGGGAAGAGCGGAAGTCTTTGAGGAAAGACAAGTGAGAGCCATGGACAAATACAAGGCATGGCTTGGTGTTTGATGGGCCAGTGAGTTAGGGGTGCACCTGCTTCTTTTCAAGCAGACAAGTGGCATTAAATAAGTGGGAGAAGGGCCTTTCTGGAGACTTTGTGATAAGACCAAGGAGCTCTTTTATGTCAGGAGCTACTGTACTTTTCGGGGGGGGTAGTTTTCCTCAAGAAAATAGGAAATGACTTGTTGCATTTGAATTTTTTTCTCATTCCCATTGATTGCTGTCCAGGTGTAAATCTTTCTCACTTTTCTACTTTGAGTCCTACTTGTGGCAAAGACTAGCTGGCTTCTGATAGTGTCTATGTATTAAATGTACATGATTCCTGCAATACATTGTACTGATTGTGCTTTTAATTTTATTATGCCCTTAATTCCAGTTATAATTTAAAAATTACATTTTTAGAGGCAAACTAAATTTTTTATTTAAACTATTTTAAATATAAACAACCAAATGATCTTATCTTTCCCTTATCTCTTCACCCCCTTGGCCCTATATTCTTGACAGGGATTCTGACTTTAATCAGATATTGAATGTAGTACCTACCACAGAAGCAGTTATTGCAAAATAACTTATTTTATCCTCTCCTTATCCCATCTTCTGTTCTCTTCTCCTTTTTTTCTCTTGCCTTTATCCCAAGAAATGATCACAAGTAGACCATCAGTAAACTTTGGTTAAATTGACTTGGAGATAAATATTCTTGAGAATGAATTAAAAGAAAATCAACCTTACTTCATCCTAGGCTAAAGAGGTCCTAAGTCCTGGGGTCCCCATGTTTGATTTAGTTGCTGGATATGTGGAAATGTTGGTTTGACATCCTGGAAAAGGACAAACTTTGAGAGATGATTTAGCCCTCTTAAATAGATATATAAATATATTGTAATCATTATTAGGGCCAGAAGGAAAATAGGACTCTGCTGGTTCACAAAAGCCAACAAACCTTTTCTTTTGTATGTCTAAAAATCTTCACCCTGATTTCTTTCCATTTTGATATGGCTCCTCATGGCCTATTTCATTGCATACCCACAGACCTCTGGCTAAGCTCAGAAATAAGGCATGTCTCCAAATGAACCACCTCCTTCATCATCCCTTTCTTTACTCCCTATCTCAGTGAACTCTGAGTTATTCTCAGCCCCTCCCCTCTCTCATCATACCCTCATCTCATTGACCACTAATTTTTGCCTGTCCTATCTCCTCAGCTTCTACCTCATGTTCTCGTAATCCTTTCTTCACACTGGTTCCCAGGTGAAATTCCTAAATGTGAAATCTGACCCTGTCACTCTTCTCCTGCTTAAAATCTGCAGGATAAAGTTCAAATGCTTTAAAAGGGTATTCTTCCTTTAAAGCTGCCCAGATCTTTTTTAGTAGTGGAGTTCTGTTACCTATTCCAGGTTCCCTATTCCCTCCTTTAGGCCTCTATGGAGACTTTTGAGTTGCTCTGTTATAATAGGATTCACAGTCTATAATTACTTGTTTATTTCTCCATCTCCCTAAAGTCGGCCCTTGGAGGCAGAGCCCCAGTTTTGTTTTTCTTTTAAGTTTTTCTATCCTCATCACTTGCCAAAAATGGGCGTGTATTAGGTGCTCCATAAATGACTATTGACTGTAATTGAATGTAACAGGAAGGTGATTTGATTTTTGGTGAGAAAAGAAACTTGACAGAATAAGAACTATTATATAGTGGCAAAGAGGAGTCAAAGATATGTCACATTAGAAGGTATTGTGCTGAATATTTGAGAGCTCCATCCATACACAAATGTCTACACTATAGAAACCAGACCTTTGAGAGCTAAGATCTGTATGACTTTGTGGCTTAGAACTTCATAGCTCCTCTGTTTAAAATAACTAGCTCTCTCTCTATATTTCTGCATGTATGTACCTTGATATATGGCTCTATGTCTTCAAAGACTGAGAATGCATCTTGAAATGTATAAACAGTGACACATTCTTTTTGTAGTTTTTAATTTTATTATGTTAGTCACCATACAATACATCATTAGTTTTTGATGTAGTGATCTACGATCCATTGTTTTTGAAAAACACCCAGTGCTCCATGCAATACGTGCCCTCCTTAATACCATCACCGGCCTAACCAATCCCCCCTCCCCCCTCCCCTCTAAAACCCTGTTTGTTTCTCAGGTCCATAGTCTCTCATGGTTCATCTCTCCCTCCAATTCCCCCCGCCCATTTTTCCCTTCCTTCTCCTAATGTCCTCCATGCTATTCCTTATGTTCCACAAATAAGTGAAACCATATAATAATTGACTTTCTCTGCTTGACTTATTTCACTTAGCATAATCTCCTCCAGTCCCATCCATGTTGATGTAAAAGTTGGGTATTCATCTTTTCTGATGGCTGAGTAATATTCCATTGTATATATGGACCACATCTTCTTTATCCATTCATCTGTTGAAGGGCATCTCGGCTCTTTCCACAGTTTGGCTATTGTGGACATTGCTGCTATGAACATTGGGGTGCATATGGCCCTTCTTTTCACTACATCTGTGTCTTTGGGCTAAGTACCCAGTAGTGCAATTGCTTGGTCATAGGGTAGCTCTATTTTTAAATTTTTGAGGCACCTCCACACTGTTTTCCAAAGTGGCTGTACCAACTTGCATTCCCACCAACAGTGTAAGAGGGTTCCCCTTTCTCCACAACCTCTCCAACATTTGTTGTTTCTTTCCCTGTCCATTTTGGCCATTCTAACTGGTGTAAGGTGGTATCTCAGTGTGGTTTTGATTTGGATTTCCCTGATGGCTAATGATGATGAACACTTTTTCATGTGTCTGTTAGCCATTTGTATGTCTTCTTCAGAGAAGTGTCTGTTCATCTCTTCTGCCCACTTTTTGACTTGATTATTTGTTTTTTGGGTGTTGAGTTTGAGAAGTTCTTTATAGATCTTGGATACCAGCCCTTTATCTGTAGTGTCATTTGCAAATATCTTCTCCCATTCTGTGGGTTGCCTCTTTGTTTTGTTGACTGTTTCCTTTGCTGCGCAGAAGCTTTTTATCTCAATGAAGTCCCAAAAGTTCATTTTTGCTTTTGTTTCACTAGCTTTTGGAGATGTATCTTGAAAGAAGTTGCTGTGGCCGATGTCAAAGAGGTTACTGCCTATGTTCTCCTCTAGGATTTTGATGGATTCCTGTCTCACATTGAGGTCTTTCATCCACTTTGAGTTTATCTTTGTGAATGGTGTTAGAGAATGGTCGAGTTTCATTCTTCCACATGTGGCTGTCCAATTTTTCCAGCACCATTTATTGAAGAGACTGTCTTTTCTCCATTGCATGTTTTTTCCTGCTTTGTCAAAGATTATTTGACCATAGAGTTGAGGGTCCATATCTGGGTTCTCTATTCTGTTCCTTTGGTCTGTATGTCTGTTTTTGTGCCAGTACCATGCTGTCTTGGTGATCACGGCTTTGTAATATAGCTTGAAATCGGGCAACGTGATGCCCCCAGCTTTGTTTTTCTTTTTCAACATCTCCTTGGCGATTCGGGGTCTTTTCTGATTCCATACAAATTTTAGGATTGTTTAATCCAGCACTTTGAAAAATGTCATTGGAATTTTGATCGGGATGGCATTGAAGGTATAGATTGCTCTGGGTAGCATAGACATTTTAACAATGTTTATTCTTCCGATCCATGAGCATGGAATATTTTTCCATCTTTTTGTGTCTTCTTCAATTTCTTTCATGAGTGTTTTGTAGTTCCTAGAGTATAGATCCTTTACCTCTTTGGTTAGGTTTATTCTGAGGTATCTTATGGTTTTTAGTGCTACTATAAATGGAATAGTTTCTTTAATTTCTCTTTCTACAGTTGCGTTGTTAGTGTATAAGAAAGCGACTGATTTCTGTGCATTGATTTTGTATCCTGCCACATTACTGAATTGCTGGATGAGTTCTAGTAATTTGGAGGTGGAGTCTTTTGGGTTTTCCACATAAAGTATCATGTCGTCTGCGAAAAGAGCGAGTTTGACTTCTTCTTTGCCAATTTGAATACCTTTTATTTCTTTTTGTTGTCTGATTGCTGTTGCTAGGACTTCTAGTACTATGTTGAACAACAGTGGTGAGAGTGGGCACCCTTGACGTGTTCCTGATCTTAAGGGAAAGGCTCTCAGCTTTTCCCCATTGAGGATGATATTTGCTGTGGGTTTTTCATAGACGGATTTTATGAGCTTGAGGAATGTTCCCTCTATCCCTATACTCTGGAGAGTTTTAATCAGGAAAGGATGTTGTATTTTGTCAAATGCTTTTTCTGCATCAATTAAGAGGACCATATGGTTCTTCTCCCTCCTCTTATTAATGTGTTCTATCACATTGATTGATTTGCGAATGTTGAACCACCCTTGCATCCCGGGGATAAATCCCACTTGGTCGTGGTGGATGATTCTTTTAATGTATTGTTGGATCCTATTAGCTAGGATTTTGTTGAGGACTTTGGAATCCATATTCATCAGGGATATCGGTCTGAAATTCTCCTTTTTGATGGGGTCTTTGCCTGGTTTGGGGATTAAGGTAATGCTGGCCTCATAGAATGAGTTTGGAAGTTTTCCTTCTGTTTCTATTTTTTGAAACAGCTTCAGTAGAATAGGTATTATTTCTTCTTTGAATGTTTGGTAGAATTCCCCAGGGAATCCATCAGGCCCTGGACTCTTGTTTTTTGGGAGGTTTTTGATCACTGCTTCAATATCGTTATTGGTTATTGGCCTATTCAGGTTGTCAATTTCTTCCTGTTTCAGTCTTGGCAACTTATAGGTTTCCAGGAAGGCCTCCATTTCATCCAGATTGCTCAGTTTATTGGCATATAGTTGTTGATAATAATTTCTAATAATTGTTTCTATTTCCTTGGTGTTAGTCGTGATCTCTCCCCTTTCATTCATAATTTTATTAATTTGGGTCCTTTCTCTCTTCTTTTGGATAAGTCTGGCCAGTGGTTTATCGATCTTACTAATTCTTTCAAAGAACCAACTTCTAGTTTCGTTGATCTGATCTACTGTGTTTCTGGTTTCTAATTCATTGATTTCTGCTCTAATTTTAATTATTTCTCTTCTAATGCATGGCTTAGGTGTCATTTGTTGCTTTTTCTCTAGTTCTTTAAGGTGTAGAGTTAGTTGGTGAATTCAGGATTTTTCTATTTTTTGAGCGAGGCTTGGATGGCTATGTATTTCCCCCTTAGGACCGCCTTTGCAGTATCCCATAGGTTTTGGACCGATGTGTTTTCATTCTCATTGATTTCCATGAATTGTTTAAGTTCTTCTTTGATTTCTTGGTTGACCCAAACATTCTTGAGCAGAGTGGCCTTTAGCTTCCAAGTGTTTGAATTTCTGCCAAATTTTTTCTTGTGATTGAGTTCCAGTTTTAGAGCATTGTGGTCTGAGAATATGCAGGGAATAATCTCAATATTTTGGTATCGGTTGAGACCTGATTTGTGACCCAGTATGTGGTCTATTCTGGAGAAAGTTCCATGTGCGCTCGAGAAGAATGAGTATTCTGTTGTTTTAGGATGGAATGTTCTGTAAATATCTATGAGGTCCATCTGGTCCAATGTATCATTCAAAGCTCTTGTTCCCTTGTTCATTTTCTGCTTAGATGATCTGTCCATTGCTGAGAGTGGAGTATTGAGGTCTCCTACAATTAACGTATTGTTATCAATATGACTCTTTATTTTGGTTAACAGTTGGCTTATGTATATGGCTGCTCCCAGGTTGGGGGCATAGATATTTAAAATTGTTAGATCTTCTTGTTGGATAGACCCTTTAAGAATGATATAGTGTCCTTCTGTGTCTCTTATTACAGACTTTAGTTTAAAATCTAGTTTGTCTGATACAAGAATTGCTACCCCAGCTTTCTTTTGAGGTCCGCTGGCATGGAAGATAGATCTCCATCCCTTCACTTTCAGTCTGGATGTATCTTTAGGTTCAAAATGAGTCTCTTGGAGACAGCATATGGATGGGTCCTGTCTTTTTATCCAGTCTGCAACCCTGTGCCATTTTATGGGAGCATTTAGGCCATTCACGTTGAGAGTGATTATTGAAAGATATGAATTAATTGTCATCATGTTGCCTGTGAAGACATTGTTTTTATAGATTTTCCCTGTAAATTTCTGTTGTAGATCACTCTTGGGGTCTTTCTCCTTTTATAGAACCCCCCTTAATATTTCTTGCAGGGCCGGCTTAGTGGTCACATATTCTTTCAACTTCTGCCGGTCGTGGAAGTTCTACATCTCTCCATCCATTCTAAATGAAAGCCTTGCCAGATAAAGTATTCTTGGCTGCATGTTCTTCTCATTTAGTACCCTGAATATGTCTTGCCAGGCCTTTCTGGCTTGCCAGGTCTCTGTGGATAGGTCTGACGTTATTCTGATGTTCCTCCCTCTGTACGTAGGACTCTCTTCCCCCTAACTGCCCTTAAGATGGTTTCCTTGGTTCTAAGATTTGCAAGTTTTACTATAACATGCCAGGGTGTTGGCCTGTTTTCCTTGATCTTAGGAGGGGTCCTCTCTGCCTCTAGGACTCAAATGTTTGTTTCATTCCCCAGATTAGGGAAGTTCTCAGCTACGATTTGCTCAAATACATCTTCTAGCCCTCTCTCTCTCTCCACTCCCTCTGGGATTCCAATTATTCTGACATTGGATCGCCTCATGGTGTCACTTATTTCTCTGATTCTATTTTCATGGATTCTGAGTTGTTTTTCCCTGGCCTCCTCTTTTCCCTTTTTATCTATTATATTGTCTTCCAGATCACTTATTCTCTCTTCTGTCTCAGTTACCCTAGCTGTTAGATTATCTAGATTGGGTTGGATCTCATTGATAGCATTTTTAAGTTCTGCCAATTCACCTTTTATTTCTGCCCTTAGAGACTCTATGTTGCCATTAATTGATTTCTCCATTCTAGCCATTGTCTTCACAATTGGTAGCCTGAATTCCATCTCCGACATCTTGGTTATATCTGCATCCATTTGTAAATCTGCAGCATAAGTCATAATCTCTGAGTCTTTTCTGTTTTGGGGGCTCCTCCTCCTAGTCATTCTGTTGATGGGTGTTTGAGGGAATGTATAGAGTCGAAATTATTGACCAGAACCCAAGCAAGATGCACCTGTTTTCTTGGGACCTTAGGGTTGCTGGCCTCTTGTTTTCCCAGGCTGTCTTCTGCAGTAGGGGCCTGCCGCGCTGTTACTCAGGCAACCCTGTTTGGGCGGAGTTGCCCTGCGCCCCTGTGGTGGGGGATGGGCTCAGTGGGAATCAGTCTTTGGGGCTTTTGTTCTCTGGCGCCTTTCCCTGGTGGCTTTCCGAGTCTCTTCCGCGAGTCAGAGCAGAAGAGACCATTTCCAACCCTCTGCCTCAGAGCAGAGAGACCTCAGTCTGTTCTTCAGTGAGCTCTCCAGGCCACACTGTCTCTGTTTCTGTCTGTGCTGCTATAAACTGCAGCATCCTGGGTTGTGCACCCCTCTGCAGCGCCCCCAGTCCTGCCTCCAGGTCGGGGCACGTCTCTGCCCTTGTGCTTCTAAAACCGCCAGCCGCTCCCAATTCGCGCGCGCACGACTCTGCCACTTGGGGTTTCCACCCCGGGGGCTGCAGTTCACCGGGGGGACCCGGCGCACCAGGTTTCTGTCTCGGAGGCTGCAGTTCCTGTGTGTGCGACCGTCGCTCTGGTTTCTGTCCGGGGGGGGGGGGGGGGCGGCGGTCGGTCTGGTTTTCCACCCCGGGGGCTGCCCTAAAGTTCTTTCCCACCGCTACCAGTCTGCGAGTCTGTGCCCCGCCCGCAGCGCGCGAGGCTGTCGCTCACCGGCGGTGCAGGATCCCCATGTCCAGGCTCTCTCCCGCCGCAGTTTATCCTCCGATATCTGCCCGCGGAATCACGGCTCTCCGCTTCGTACCTCAAAACCCACCGCCTGCGATATTCTGTTTGTAGAGATCCAGATCTTCTTACATCTCAGGCTGGTTTTGTGGGTGCTCAGAGTGGTCTGGTAGATATCCAGCTCAATTCCGGGGACCAGTTGAAATAGGGTCCCCTACTCCTCCGCCATCTTTCCCCCCCTTCCCCAGTGATACATTAATGAATATAAAAAGTTACCCAGGTAGGTTACTTGATATCAAATGCACTTTTTTCAACCTGCTAAATCCTATCCAGCCAGAGCTAAAAAGTTTCAAATTACCTTCTTTAGGAAGATACCTTTGTATTATAACAGTTCCATAAGTAATGTATTGTTTGCTGATGAGAAGTTCACATGCTACTGTTTTAGGTAAGGACCCTGAGAGAAAGGGTTTGGAGAACTGGATCCTAGACCTTAGGGGTAACAATACGATTAGCTGATACTATGGTGTGGGGAGGAACAAAGGGAGGGTAAGGTCTTAGATTTTGAGCCAAGTTTTGACTACCACTATGTTGCTTTTATTTGATTTTGAAATATTGTGAGATTGTCTCTTGTAATTGGTAATTAGTGAAAGCAGATTCAAGTGATAAGAACACATTTAAACGCGGGTAAGGACAAGGTAAGGGTGAGGGTGCTTTAAGGTTAGATACTTTAGGATCCGGAAGTCCCAGGTTTTCATGGTAGAACTAAAAGTGTCATCTCTAAAGAATTAACTACTATAAATGTTACTGACTTGGGTCCTTGGGCTCTCCAAATAATAGAAATTGACTGGGGCCAAGTGGAAATTCCAGGCAAGACTTTTATTGGGGCTCAAGCTTGAGCACAAGGGAAGGAGTCCTTCAGGCTGACTCTATGAACAAAGGCCAGGGAAAATTTTTAAAGAAGCTAAGGTGGGAAAGGAAAACACCTAAGCAGGTAGAGGCGGGGGTTGACACAGTAGACAGAACATGCTCTGTCATGTATCATAAGTCTCATTAGCATGCTGAGTCTCCAGCCCTGGGCATGATTTTTAGCCTTATAATGAGGGGAAACTTTAGTGAAAGGTCAGTGCTGGTCAGTGCTAGTCAGTGCCCCTTGGTAAGTATCTTCCTTCCACATTTCTGCAAGATATGCTAGTCAAGAGGCATAGAGTTTCAGCTTTCAAGGTTTCACAGTAAGGATTGAGGAGACCTGAGTCCAGTCCCTGCTCTGTCTCATAAACACCAAATAGCCACAGTCTCAACTGCACATAAAGCATTGATTTAAGGATTTTCATTAATGTTTGAATCAGATCAAGAAAGACATTTGAGGATTCAAAAGTTATATCCACCAGAAAGGAATCAGAGCATAAAATGTATGTCTTTGATATTGATAATAATTCCTAAAACATTCTAATAGAAAAACTTAAATTCAGTTGCCCTAGACTTATATTCATTGATGTAGGTATGACTACATAAGGAAACTATTAACCATTAGTTAACTATTGATCCATTCATTCCCAAACAGAAACCAAGCCCCCCCCACTTCAATTTCTATCTCTCATATACATGTATACATATAGTGTAGATCACTAAAATCTACAGTAAATAATTTCATCTCACCTTGTTTGCATTTTCCTTTGTACAAGTCTTGAAAGAATTAGTCCGAGAAATCTAATATCACAATTGAGAGTGAAAGGAGGCATGTTGAGACTAGAAATAAGATTATTTTTAAGGACTTGGACTGAATTATCTGTGTGTGCAAGTAGGTACCTCATTCATACTCATTAAAGCAAGTTCAAATAAATTCCTGCTAGGGGATACTTCTTAGGACTTGTCTCTACTTGAATCTAGTGAAAGCTCTCTTTTAAATAATCTCATGTTTCACACTGAACACTTAAGCTGGTTTTGTGTCGGAGACTTTGTCATATTTAATGTGCCTAAATATCTCAATCCCCTTCCTATTTTGGGGGGGCATTGCACTTGATGAGTCTTAGTGGAAGGTCCACACTGGAATTTAAAGGAAGCCAGAGGCTCCATTTCCCCTTTCCATTGTTGAAAAGGTGAATCTTACCTAGTAGACTTCATCAACTGGCTGCTCTTGTCCCAAGACACAGAGATGTAAAGACTATTTGGAATTTATTTCCATGGTGGTGGCATCCAGTGTCAGCAAGAGCGGTATCAATCATTGGGGTCCTCACTGTACTTTTCCTGTGACTTGATTTTGGTGCTGATTTCTGTTCCCTCTTCTTTCTTAATTTAGCTAAGAAATGTTTTTTTAAGATTATTAAAAAAATGATCTCATGATCATTTTTGGTCAATTTATATAATTTAGGTCCATTCTTCCCCATGTGTACTTTTTGTCCTTTCACATGATATGTGTAGAATAATATATGCATTCTTACATGTCCAATGTAGTTTTAAATAAATGGATTTCTATTAAATTTTCCTTGGTAAAATTGTTGTATTTGTGAGCTGTCATTACTTGAATGTAATGGAATGACTTTGAATCTCAGATTTTACCCTGGCTCCTTTCCCTTCTCACAACTAATGCCCTAAATCTGTGAGAGTTGACTAGAGTTAAACTTTATAAAAGAGTACAGTTTGTTCCATTTTATATTTTGGTGTGTTGAATTATCACTTGACATTATTATCTAATCTGGGTTATGTTTAAAAGTCAAAGTCATTAAATATTTTAAGCTTCCTCTGAGGTTTGTCTTTTCTTATTAGGGCTGGAGCATGGAGAAAATGTACATCTGAAAGAAATTGGTAATGAAGGTGCCAAATCTCATGGGGAAAAAGGGTCAAGTTCTTATGTAAGACAGAAAAATTCTAGCTCCTATAAAGATGAACTAAAGAGAACTTGATTCCAAGTCTGAGACTTTCAAGGAGATTTAGAGGTCAACTTTTCCTTCTCCTACCTAATTGTGTAGATAAAGTCTTAAAAATAAAAGGCTCAAGAAAAATGTGAAGCTGGAGGAGGGGCTGGAAACAACTTAGCAACTTAAAGGTCCTGACAGTGGTGTCATTAATAAGTCTTTAAAGCCAAATCAGTTTTAAAAACTGTTACGTTGTAATAGAAACCCAGCTTTCTTTTCGGTGATCTGTCTTAGACTAACAGAAAAAAGGTCAGAACTGGGCTGATCAAAATCAATCAGGCTGTAAGAAAATGCTACTCCAGATTTGCCCGCTGGGGGCATTGTCTTAGATGACAAGTCCAGCCAGCCCTCCAAAAATGGTTCAGCAGTGAGGCAGGCTGCCCACTCTACAGTGTGGACAGATTACAGTTCATGTGTTTGTGTATCTGCTCTGTGAGGATATTTAAAGAGTTACTTCCTCTTTTCTTTCTCTTCCTTCCTTCCTTCCTCCCTCCCTCCCTTCCTTCCTTCCTTCCTTCCTTCCTTCCTTCCTTCCTTCCTTCCTTCCTTCCTTCCTCCCTCCCTCCCTCCCTCCCTCCTTCCTTCCCTCCCTCCCTCCCTCCTGCCTGCTAGGATTTGGCTATACTTCATCCATTTTTTTTTTTTTAAATAGGATTTTTAAAATATAGTCCTAAAGAACATTTGGATGACAGTGGGCAAATCCGACTTTCTACATGGCTTCAAGTAATTGATGTGACAGCTTTAGACAGACATATTGATTAATAATTCTGTCCCTGGCAGTAAGTATCCCCACAAAGCCAGTTTCCATTTTATTATCGTGAAAATATGTAATCTGCCTAAAATTAAAATTAAAGCTGCTATGTACTTGAAACATTGTCTGCTCAAAGATGTTTATTGTACAAAACAGCCATGGCTGAGGTTGCTACCCTGTCTCTCTCTCTCTTTCTCTTTTCTTTATTCAATCCTAATTTTTCCTCTCTCCACTTAAGAACTGTATTCCCTTGTCATTATTCCTTCTGAACCATTCTATCATCCATCTTAGGCATCTCTTTATGGAGCCAGAAATGATTCTGAGTGTGAACATTCGGTGTTCATGTCACCACCTCTGCTGAAAATCGAACTGTTAAATTATGAATTTGTGGTCTCGTTTCACACCATAGTAGCCCAGGCTAAAATACTCCCATAAGAAATGTCAGTTTTCATCTAAATGCACTCAACAGTAAATGTCTTCTCCCTGGAGCATGCCCTATTTGTTGAAAAGAGACACAGAAATTTCAGAGTTCACATGTACTTCAGGATCACACAGCTGGTTTAAAAATTAGTGCATTTGGAATAATGAATGGCTGACTGGAGGCATTCTGCTGTTAAATATGGTCCAAAATGTTCTTGACAACCAGAATGTTAGAAAATTTTTCTAAAATTCTTAGATGTCAGGGTGTTTAGAAGACATATCCAAATGTCCAAGCTTGTGACATGTCTGCACTAATATATTGTGAATATTAAATGAGTTAAAAAATGAAGTATCTACAATTGTATCTCATACACAGTAAGTGCTTAATAAAATTATCTGTTATTATTGTTCCTTATCTTAGTCCAATGACTCTTATCTTGCATTAGGGTATTAACAACTGATATTAAAATTTACATTATGGTCATCCTGGAGAATAATGTAATTTCATGAATTAGGTGATTTGTAGGGCTGCAGAAAAGGATTGCTTAAGGAACAAATAACCTTTTGAATTCAGGAAAGGTGCCTCTTAAGCCTTTCATTCATACTTATTGGTTCTTAGAGGATAAATACAACTCCAAGCTTGAATAGAACCCAGATAGAACGCTATTTGGAAACATGGATCCAGGTTTGCAAAGTAGCTCATGCTTCAGTTAGAAATGTCCAAGACTTGACTAGTGGGCAGACCTTTCTGTGCTGGTTTAAACTTCCATGGGGACTCCCCTATCTTTTAACTGGTGACTGAAAAAGAATAAGTAGATATGCAAAGAGTGATTTTCAGCAAGGCAATCAAACACTGAAAATGCAGGAAGAGACTGTGGGACAAGAGCAGATAAGGAACACCCCAAATGGTCCAGTCCCAACCCTCCTCCTACTGTAAAAGGTGGAAATTCTTTGAGGTCTGTTAGTTTATCTCCCCAGTGAAACTGTGAATTCTGTGAGAATAGGCACCATGTCTTGGATTCACACAGGCACAGGTAGGCAACTGCCAAGGTTGAAGCTATGGGACTTACTGTCAGCATATTATCAGAGGGACACCAGAGAGAAAGGACATAGGAGGAGATAGACGATCTGGGTTCCTGTTAGTACATCCACATTTTGAGCTTAGGCAAGTTTGCTTCATGTTTAAGCTACATCTACAACTAAGATCACAGCTACAGAACTTCGTACATAGGAGGTACTTATTCCCTTCTGTGAAAGAATGAATAAATAAAAGAAATGGATTAAGACGTTTAGAACTTTGCTTAGATTTTTCTTAAGTTTCTCACCTGAAGTAAAATCCACACCACCACATAGACCCTTGGGAACATTTTCCATGACAGTGCATTGAGTCCCATTCCATGGTAGTGGACTAGAAGGCAGGTGATTGGGGTTCTCAGGCCCATATTTGTGTGACCTTGAACAGTTTTGTGAAGAATGATCCAGAGTGTGACAAAAAGAAAATCAGCCCAAGTCATACTGGCCTCACTGGGACAGAATTGGAATTTCTGAGTAAATATCTGCTTTGGACTCTATCATATTCAGACATTCATTTCTTCAAAATATTTATTGAGTGCCTAACTGAGCCAGCCATTGTTCTAGGTGCTAGGACATAGCAGTGAACAAACCTGGCTAAGTCCCTGCTCTTAGAGCTTATAATCTAGGGGAAGGAAGAGAGCACTATCAAGTAAGCAAGTAGCTGTAAAGTATGTCAAATAATAGAAAGTACTCTGCAGAACCACAGAGCAGGGCACAGGGCAGTGGGGATGGGGCTTAGAGAAAGAGATACTCCTCAGTGGGAAGACCTTTCAAGTACTTTGACCCTTGTTTAAGGACCTAAGGGAAGTGAGAAACAAGACTCATGGGCTTTCAGGAGTCCAGTAGTAGGAGCAGGCCACTTAAAAGAGGTTGGATATTCAAATAAAGACTTGCAGTTCAGTAGCTGAATACTGTAATCTTCAGGACTGGAGATAGATATTTTGAAATTCAACCAATGGGAGGCATTTCGAGTCATGAGATGACATGTGTCATCAAAAAGAATGTGTAGATGGAAATAGAAGGGTCCAGGGACGGAGCCCATAGGAGCTGCAGATGTGGAGGTTGGGGACGTGAAAGGAGAGGCCTAACAGAGACTCAGAAGGAGTAATTAGTGAGATAAGTGAAGCAGGACTGAACAGTGGCTCAGAAACCAAGGGAAAAGATAAAAATATCTAAAAGCAATAATTAATACTAAATCAATTAAATGTAAGGTTGATAGCTGACATCAAATAGATTGATATCCAGCATGTCTTATTTCTAGTATGACCACAGCTAAAAGGCTTTGTAATTTTCTATATATTATTATTATTTTTTTTAGATTTTATTTATTTATTTATTTATTCATGAGAGACAGAGAGAGAGAGAGAGAGAAGCAGGCTCCCAAGGAGCAGGGAGCCTGATGCGGGACTCGATCCCAGGACTCCAGGATCATGACCTGAGCCGAAGGCAGACGCCCAACCGTCTGAGCCACCCAGGCGCCCTCTATATATTATTAAGCAATAATTTCCAGCATTGGGAAAGTAGTATTGATGTCTCTGAGGCATTTCCATTGGCTTAAATGGAAACCAAATGTTTTTATCTGGAAATTACTCGAGAATGCCTGAAAAGTCTTTGAGCATTTAGCTTCATTTCCAGGGAGGCATGCCTGGTCCTTGACAGAGTTTGGATTGATTGATTTAATTCTCAAACATGCTTCAGTGTTAGCAGAGATTGAAACAGTTGTCTTACACCCACCATCTGGGGCTGGTGTCCCAGATGGAGTGCGAGTTCTGATAACATTAGGTGCCTTCAACTGGGGCTGTTTCTGGAGAGGGTTAACAGGAGAGGGTTCATGTCAGCACAGGAGAACTTAAGAATGAATAAGGAAAACAAACTCTGATCATAAGTGAGTTATCTGGGGAGAACAGTCAGCAATTTGTTTGACTGAGAACCTACTCGGTGTCACAGAGTATTGCCAACCAGTATTGTCAGGTTGAACAAAAACGAGAAGGGAGAATACAGTCAAGTTAAGTGAAAAACAACAACAACAACAACAACAAAAACCAGGATACAAAGTTATATTATTTATGGGGCATTAAGGGAAAAAAAAAAAGGTAAAAAATTCATGTATGAAGAAACTGGAAGAAAAGGAACTTAGGGAACTAGGAAATATTCTAATTCTCAACAATTTTCCATTTTTTCCCAGTTTTTCTAATTTGAGTGTAATTGGCTTTTATACCAGGAAAGTAAACTTTTATGACAGGAAGAAACTGGAAACTTTCTACGTTTATTTTTGCTTTAACTTCCTATAGGGGCAAAAAATAGTGCTTATTCCTAGTTATCCTTTCATGGAGTTTATACCCTATTTATGAAATTCAACTTCATCTATGCTAATGGTTGTGAAAATCAGGCAGTCACCCTACCTGCTATCACTGTGGATTGCCTGGGGTGCTGTCTTCTCAAGCTGCTGTTTTATTAATGATCTTGAAACTGAGAGACTAAGGGATGAAGAAGTGTTAAAAAGACTTACTGATATGCTACCAACATTTGCCAAGAAAATGAAATCCACTAAGATGAGAAAGCACTGGGGAGGCTGAGGAGAAGCCAAATGTTCCATGTTCTGAGCCTCTGACCTCTACAGTCAAGATTTCTAAAGACCAGCCTCCCCTGGCCAGACTTGGGCTGTCCACCCTCTGCCTGTATGCAGACAGCAGTCCTCTGAGACATATGATTTGTCCTTGACGAAGCTTGGGTTGATTGATTTTATTTTCAAATGTGTTTCAACTGCTGCACAGTTACAATTTGGGAGGGGGAGAAAAAAGGCTTGAGGCCTTATCATACTGTTATTAATTTTTTTTAATAAAGGAGAAGGATTATTCAAGATATGATTATCTGGTGGCCCAGTTTGCTTAAGTTAAATTACATATCATTAATATGTTAAGTTTTATAAAATTAAAAAGCACTGTTAAATGATTCCAGGATCTTTTTTTTTTTTTTTCCTTTCAAGCTACCTGCAGCTATGGTGTCACCACTTGTTTTATTTAAACTGAAGAAGACAGTGTGTGTGCTGAGGCTGTCATAGACGCCAGCTACAAATTAAACACCAGAAATGGAATTGTGGTCAATGTGGTCTATAGTTGGGTATTTCTATAGACAGTCATTGTCGGGGCCACTTTGCAGAGAGATGCCTAGGCCTTTGGGATCCCCAGGACATACTTGGTAAAACAAAACTATGAAGCAAGGGCACTGAAGCATCAAAAGAGTTCACTCAGTTTTTAAAATAGCGGATGTCTTCCATGGGTAAATAACCAAAGGGGATAGCAACGACCTGAAGACTTATCTTACTAGGTGGGTGGTATCAAAGCTGGGGTCCAGTTACCCTCGTTTTGACAGAGCTGAAGGAACTGGAGGGATGACCGGGGAAACTGCAGTAGCAGAGGGAATGGGTGGTAGGCATCATGATCTGTTGAGTGCTTGGCAGCGTATGGCCCGCATTTTAGAAACTCTCTTGTGTCCTGCCCACCGGTGGTCTCTTGAGTGGGTGGTCACCTCTCACCTTCATAGATGAAGAAATGGAAGCTGAAAGAGGTTTCATTATTTGCCCGAGGGAACAGTGCCCATAAAGCTTTCCTGCTGTGAGTCCAGAATTCCCTTAAACACTACACTAGTCCGGACTTTGAGTTTATTAGATTCCATGTCCTTATGTTGCTGAGTTCTTTATTCCTACTTTTTAAAACTTTCTGAGGGACTTCTAAAAACTTTTTTCTGTTGTCTCATCCTGAGCATCTGCAAACAATCAACACCTCTAAAATGAAATTCACCCAAAATAGCAGGGCCGTCTAGTACAATGAAGCCCATAAAAGGCACACCTGGTATTCTTGAAAAATAAATGCTGTGTTTGATGGATTTAAATTGGACTTCAATAATAGACATATTTAATCATGTTATATTTGACCTAAAAATCACCTCGAAGTTGTCAGATGTACCTTTGTGAAAACTTCCATCAGATAGTGTGTGCTGATGTGATTTACTGAAGGAGGTTTGACATGAATGGCTAAATTGTCAGAAGTAATGCAGCGATTTTTAAAAAGTGTGTTCCCCCCATCACGTGGAAATGGTGAGCTTTATTAGCATAAATGCCTGTGCCGAGGCCATCAGGCTTTTTCCAAATGCCCAGCAGTCTAATCGGATGGCTTCTAATCCAGGACTGTTCAGACTCCTCATCACTTCCTACTCAAGAGCTCTGATTGATTGGACAGTGATGAGTTATAAGGATTTTCTCGGAAAGTGTGTCCCTAGGCTTCCATACGTCAATAGCCAAAGGAACAGGGCCTGAAGAAGCCTGTGAGTGAGACTCCCAGCTTGTTTCTTGTTCCTGAGAATTATACTCTCAGCTTCTCATAATGGGATAAGATGATTTTCGCGTCTCCTTTGTTGCTTATCGACCTGCTCCATCTGTTGCTGTCCTTCAGTTTCCTAACTTAGAATCCCCTTCTCTGCTTTTCCCACCAGAGGTCCTGCTTCCTTCTCTCGCAGTAATTAGTTAGACTTTTCATTATTCATAATAAACAATCAAGGATATGCCAACACTGAAGTGGAGCCTGTTTTGCATTGATTCATTAAGCAAATACTTACTGAACCTGCACGAGGCACTGTTAGAGGCATTGACTATAAATCAGGGAGGAAAAAGGCTCATGAAGCTCATGTTCCTGGAGTGGGATCAGATAACAAACAGATAACAAACTAGAAGGTCAGACTGTGATAGGTGCTCTAGAGAAGAATAACACAGGGGCGAGGGGATGGAGGTGCTGGGAGGAGATGCCATTTTATTTTGATGATCAAGGAAGATCTCACTTATGACCCTTGAACAGAAACCTGAAGGAAGTGAGGGGAATTCATCTGGGTATCTGGGGAAGAGAGTCCTTGACTGAAGGATCAGCAGGTGCAAGGAGCCTTGGAACAGGAAGGAGGTTGCTGTGGCTGCAGGGGAATGAGCAAGGGGAAGCAAGGTTGGAGGAGAGGCCAGGTGGAAAGCTGGATCATGTAGGGTCTCATAGATCACTATAAGGGCTCCGGCTTTTACCGCAGTGATAAATGATGCCTCTGGATGGGTTTTTAGACAAAGAGTGATGTAATCTGACTCTTATTTTAAAAGAAACACTGTAGGTGCTGGGATAAGCATAGACAAGATGAGGGTAAGGGAAGAAGTGGGGAGACAAGTGCAGTAACCTACAAGAAAGATGATCATGTCCTTACATCAGGTGGAAATAACAGAGGTGGAAAAATCAGTTGCATGTGGATGTATGTTTGGTAATTCTCTTAGGAAAGCTTGAAATTAGTTATTGCAAATGTTTTAGACTTCTCCAGCTCCCCAAATTGTCATGTCCAGCAAGAAAGTTTCCAATCTTGTAGATGTCCCTGACTCTTCTATCTCAGGTCAGGAGCTACATGATACCATCAAGAAGAAGGAAATGAGGTTGGTGATTGGTAGTCCTAAAGTGAATCCTGATTCAACAGAGCCATGACTAGGGGAGAATTACTTTCCTCAGCTTCTTCATCTACAACATGGAAATGAGAGCAGCAGCCATCTCTTGGGTTTGCAGTGAAGATTAAATGACATAAATTTATGGAAAGTATTTGGTGCAGCAGCTGGTATTTTGGCAGAGTTCAATCAATGCTAGCTATTGTTACCAAAATTATTTTTAATTATTTTTATATGCACATTCTTATTCTAAGCCTTCAGTGAAGGCCGAACATATTCTATTCTTCTCGGAGTCCTGAAGCTTTCCTTATCAGCTTTCCTTATCAGCGTCTGAAGCAGTGCCCATCTGCTACACTTCTGTCTCAAGTACGTTGCTTACAGCTTCTATGAATGATGGCCTCCCTGTTCCTCCTCCTTTCCTGTTCCTTCTGAGCGGTCCTCTCTCTCACTTGAGTTTTCACTTTAATGAAGGTTGCTTCTCTCTCTTTTATTTCCTGGGTATATCTGGGAGCCTCTTCTTCACTCTTATTTCCTGGATTTCAAACTCATGCCAACAAAGCCTGACTCTGAGGAATACTCATTAGATCCTTGTATCTGTTTAGTTTCACTAATGCCTCTTTCCCATCCTTTACTCTTTCCAAGCTTCCCCTTTCTGTTTCTGTCTTTTCTTTTCAATCCATAGCCAGTCCAGAGAGGCTGCCAGAGCCTTGCTGGTTGACCCCTCCCAGGCCCTGCTTGCTATGCTACCAGTACAGCCCCTATTCCATCCCCTTCTCTCAAGTTCTGGGTGCAGTTCCCCTTTGCTATGCCTTGGCTGTCTTGTATGGGTGGGTTTTTTGAAGGTGGATGCCTGGGAGGAGGAGCATGTCTAGTGTGTCTTTGCCTGCCAGGTATTTTCTTGTACCAGTGAGGAGGTCACTAAATCCTAGATATGTTCTGATGAGCCCCCACCTTCTTCTTTGCTTGCTAACAGAATCAAATGTAAGTGCTGCTTTTGGGATTCACCCTGCCTGAGTCTGATGGCCCCATTCTACATTTCTGCTCCTTGGGGACCTAATTACTCTGATGGTCTTGCAGTTCCATAAAGCTGGGTGTGATCCTTTTATTTTTATTATTTTTTTAAGATTTTATTTATTTATTTATTTGACAGAGAGAGCACAAGTAGGCAGAGTGGCAGGCAGAGGGAGAGAGAGAAGCAGGCTCTCTGCTGAGCAGGGAGGCTGACACAGGGCTCGATCCCAGGATCCCGGGATCATGACCTGAGCCGAAAGCAGATGCTTAACCAACTGAGCCACCCAGGCATCCCTGGGTGTGAGCCTTTTAATTTTACACTTATAAAGTGTGCTGTGAGCCTCCCCAAACTTTGGGATTCATCAATGAAAATAACAACACAGTATTAACTTTTCTCTATTTCACATTTTTGTGATTCCTGATGATGGCACTTGTATTCTAGATGCGTTCCACAGAGGACTCAAGAGCACTAACACACACTCAATTTTTATTACAAAAGAAGATAAAAGAGGGCCCTCAAGAAACAGGATGTCATTAAGAATTATTATGGAGTGTAAAACTTTATTTTTAGGATGTGACATTGGCATCCTGAAATTCCCTGTTTTTTTAATTTAAAACTCACATTTTTTACTTCATTTTTTTAATCAACAGACAAAAGCATTTAAATAGCACTTATCATTTGTGACGTGCATTTAGTCCCATTCTGTTATTCAGACAATATCTACAACACAGAAACCTTTATGGAGAGAGACAAAAATAAATGCGTTTTCTCCCCTCAAGGAGTTTCCTCTCTGTGGGTTAAAGACAGATTTAAAATAACTTATGATTGTGCAGTTTGAATTCTCATTATTCCATGGTCAAGCTAGGGCTCTTTAATAGATGCTATATCTAGACCAGTGGGAGAAGGGCTGAAGAAGCTTCTGGTGCATCTCTCTCTTTGCTGGCTGAGCAGAACAGCTTAATCCTTAGCTTTTCCACCTGTCTTCTTCGGAGTGCCAATAAGTTCCCACCCATTCCCCCAACCTGGCCAACTGTGCTGGGCTGGGTTTGTGAAGTGATTGCATATGTTACCAAGAAAATTATTGGGATGTCAAATGTGGTGTCATCTTTCTGGCAACATATTCTTGAGCAGATTGTGGTCTAGTGACCTACAGGCACATCATTCAAGATGCCGGTCCCACTGCTGGTGCATCCCATACCTTTGTCTCCAAGCTGGAACCCAATCTGGCAAAGGAGAAGAACCAATAGATCCAGAATTCTATTTCTTTAGCCTTTTTCTAGAGCTGCTGCTCCCAGATTGTCAGCCATGCCCAATACCTGGCAAGGTGACGCTTGACCCATATAGATTAATTGCCTTTTGTCCTTCTCTATCAACTTTTCACATCCCACACAAGAGCTTCTCCCTGCAAGTGCAGTAAACTCTACAAAAATTGAAGAGGGATGACAATTTCTTAAAATAGTTTGAATCATGATTTTTAAAAATATTTTAAACCACAAAATAAATAAATACTTAATATACATTAAAATATTTGCTCAGAATAGTTCCTCCTTCGCCCCACCCCGATATCAAATACTTTCCTGTCCTTTTCTCTTTTCTTGAGATAATTGTGTGTTTGTGTTCTTGTATTGCCCCAGCTTTTTCATGTCCCTTTGAAGTAGACCTAGTTTGATATTCTAGATGAATATTGTGTTTATTTTAATTACATAAAAACATAATTCTTTTCAAAAGTCAAAAGCATGTTTGAGCTCCTCAAAGCCTGCCTTACACACATCCAGTATGAAAGTCTAGCTTATGTAATTTATTAGTATGTAATCTTCCATTAATTTCCTCTATGAATTATTATTGTATATCAAGTAAGGGACAAATTACTTACCATCTCCTCTTTTTCGTATCTGCAAGTAGGGAAATGATGTCTTTCTCACAGAATTCTGCTGCTGTTCTTTTGAGATGGTGTAGTCCCTAAAACTAGCAGGCATTAGGAATTAGAGATGTCCATACCTGCCAGCCACCTTAGGTAGCTCTGCCCACCTGTGGTTCACGATGGCTTATAAATTGTGAAAGTATTGTGAAAATGTTCATATACATAGAAAGCTTAAAAACATAACCTGAGGCATCTCCGTTGCTCTGGGGGGAAAATAAAACATTTTGGATGCTTAGGATTTTCTTAGTGGGAATTGAAAATTTAAGGAATTCACATGCTTGCTACCTGTGGGGTCAGATTTTTACCACTCCATGTAATGCATTCTGAATGTATATTGTTTCCTTTGTCTTTCACCTCTAAGAATCAGAGTGGCTTGCTCCTTTGATACTAAATTCTGCTTCCCTCTGCATAAAGCACCTTTGTCCAAGTCTCTATCTGGAAAACTGCTTCCTTGCTGCCTCTTTCTGATCTCTTTCCTCTCCTCCTCAGTCAAACATAAGCACTCATTTAACTGCTCATATCAAGCTCTGCACATATCTCTGCTGTGGCACTATAGTAATCAATTGTAATTATTTATTTGTTTTTATTATCTTCCTAATATGCACTAAATATAGTGTCCTTAATACCTATAACAATAACTGGTTCATAGAAACATCCAATAAATGTTGAAGGGGGCACCTGGGTAGTGCAGTCAGTTAAGCATCCAAAATCTTGGTTTTAGCTCAGGTTGTGATCTCAGGGTCCTGAGATCAAGCCCCATGTCTGGCTCTGAGCTCAGTGCAGAGTCTGCTTGAGATTCTCTCTCCCTCTCCCTTTGTTCATCCCCCCACCTTTCAAATAACAAAAAAATAAAAAAAATGTTGAAGGAACACAAGGAGAAAAAGAGGGACAAAAGGACAAAGAAATACAGGGAAAGAAGAATAAAGAGAGAAAAGGCTAGAAAATATTCTTTGGTCAAATTATGTCAAGTATGTTTTTCTACCTTTTCTTTTTCTTTGGATTTAAAACAATAGGGAAGTAAACTATGATCATTGTAAAATAGTCAACCACATTATAGAAAGTTAAAAATTAGAAAATGGGATCATGTTTTGTTTTTTCCACTTAAAAATATATACTGGATCTCATGTAATAACTCTACTATTAATCTATTAATTTATTTTTGCAAAGCAGCAAAGTATTCTGTGGGTGGATCATAAATTAAATTTCCACTTGTCTGTCAATGGATATTAAAATAGTTTCCAGTATTTTCATTTTCAAACATCATGCAAAATATTCTTTGCAGATAGGAGTCAATATTTATATAGAATTCTTAGAAAATGAAGTGATGGATCCAAGCAAATGTGCTTTACCTTTTTATAGATCCTGCCAAAATGTCTTCCACCATCAGAGGGACAATTTCCCCTCTCTTGGCAACATTGGACATTTTTAACCTCAACTTTTCCTCTAGGTCAATTTTATAGATAAAAAAATATTATTTTTTTTTGCTTTTTCAAAAAAATTTTATTATGTTAATCACCATATATCACATCATTAGTTTTTGATGTAGTGTTCCATGATTCATTGTTTGCATATAACACCCAGTGCTCCATTCAATACGTGCCCTCTTTAATACCCATCACCAAGCTAACCCATCCTCCCACCCCCCTCCCCTCTAGAACCCTCAGTTTGTTTCTCAGAGTCTATAGTCTCTCATGGTTCGTCTCCCCCGCCTATTTCCCCCCTTCATTTTTCCCTTCCTACGATCTTTATTTTAAACATATAATGTATTATTTGTTTCAGAGGTACAGGTCTGTGATTCATCAGTCTTACACAATTCACAGCACTCATCGTAGCACATACCTTCCCCAGTGTCTATCACCCAGCCACCCCAGCCACACCATCTTTCCCACCCCCTACCACTCCAGCAACCCTCAGTTTGCTTCCTGAGATTAAGAATTCCTCATATCAGTGAGATCATATGATACATGTCTTTCTCTGATTGACTTATTTCGCTTAGCATAATACGCTCTAGTTCTATCCATGTCATTGCAAATGGCAAGATTTCTTTTTTTTTATGGCAGCATAATATTCCATTGTATGTATATACCACTTCTTCTTTGTCCATTCCTCTGTTGGTGGACATCTTGGCTCTGTCCATAGTTTGGCTATTGTGGACATTGCTGCTATAAACATTGGGGTACATGTACCCCTTTGGATCACTACATTTGTATCTTTGGGGTAAATACCCAGTAGTGCAATTGCTGGGTCGTACGGTAGCTCTATTTTCAACTTTTTGAGGAACCTCCATACTGTTTTCCAGAGTGGCTACACCAGCTTGCATTCCCACCAACAGTGTAGGAGGGTTCCCCTTTCTCCGCATCCCCGCCAACATCTGTCATTTCCTGACTTGTTAATTTTAGCCATTCTGACTGGTGTGAGGTGGTATCTCATTGAGGTTTTGATGTGGATTTCCCTGATGCCGAGCGATGTTGAGCACCTTTTCATGTGTCTGTTGGCCATTTGGATGTCTTCTTTAGAAAAATGTCTGTTCATGTCTTCTGTGCATTTCTTGATTGGATCATTTGTTCTTTGGGTGTTGAGTTTGATAAGTTCTTTATAGATTTTGGATATTAGCCCTTTATCTGATATGTCATTTGCAAATATCTTCTCCCATTCTGTCGGTTGTCTTTTGGTTTTGCTGTTTCTTTTGCTGTGCAAAGCTTTTTAACCTGATGAAGTCCCAATAGATCATTTTTGCCCTTGCTTCCCTTGCCTTTGGCGATATTTCTAGGAAGAAGTTGCTGTGGTTGAGGTCGAAGAGGTTGCTGCCTGTGTTCTCCTCTGGATTTTGATGGACTACTGTCTCACATTGAGGTCTTTCAACCATTTGGAGTCTATATTTGTGTGTGGTGTAAGGAAATGGTCCAGTTTCATTCTTCTGCATGTGGCTGTCCAATTTTCCCAACACCATTTGTTGAAGAGACTGTCTTTTTTCCATTGGACATTCTTTCCTGCTTTGTCAAAGATGAGTTGACCATAGAGTTGAGGGTCCATTTCTGGGCTCTCTATTCTGTTCCATTGATCTATGTGTCTGTTTTTGTGCCAGTACCATGCTGATGGGGTCTTTGTCTGGTTTTGGGATCAAGGTAATGGTGGCCTCATAAAATGAGATTGGAACTTTTCCTTCCATTTCTATTTTTGGAACACTTTCAGAATTATAGGTATTAATTCTACTTTCAATGTTTGGTAGAATTCCCCTGGGAAGCCATCTGGCCCTAGCCTCTTGTTTGTTGGGAGATTTTTGATGACTGCTTCAATTTCCTTAGTGGTTATAGGTCTGTTAAGGTTTTCTATTTCTTCCTGGTTCAGTTTTGGTAGTTCATACATTTCTAGGAATGCATCATTTTTTCCAGATTATCTAATTTGCTGGCATATACTTGCTCATAATATGTTCTTATAATTGTTTGTATTTCTTTGGTGTTGGTTGGGATCTCTCCTCTTTCATTCATGATTTTATTTATTTGGGTCCTTTCTCTTTTCTTTTTGATAAGTCTGGCCAGGGGTTTATCAATCTTATTAATTCTTTCAAAGAACCAGCTCCTAGTTTCATTGATCTGTTCTACTGTTCTTTTAGTTTCTATTTCATTGATTTCTGCTCTGATCTTTATTATTTCTCTTCTCCTGCTGGGTTTAGGTTTTATTTGCTGTTCTTTCTCCAGCTCCTTTAGGTGTAGGGTTAGGTTGTGTACTTGAGACCTTTCTTGTTTCTTGAGAAAGGCTTGTATTGCTATATACTTTCCTCTTAGGACCGACTTTGCTGCATCCCAAAGATTTTGAAGAGTTGTTTTCATTTTCATTGGTTTCCATGATTTTTAAAAATTCTTCTTTAATTTCCTGGTTGACCCATTCATTTTTTAGTAGGATGCTCTTTAGCCTCCATGTATTTGAATTCTTTCTGACTTCCCTTTTGTGATTGAGTTCTAGTTTCAAAGCATTGTGGTCTGAAAATAGGCAGGGAATGATCCCAATCTTTTGGTACCGGTTGAGACCTGATTTGTGACCTAGGATGTGATCTATTCTGGAGAATGTTCCATGGGCACTAGAGAAGAATGTGTATTCTGATGCTTTGGGATTGAATGTTTTTCATATATCTGTGAAGTTCATTTGGTCCAGTGTATCTTTTAAAGTCTTTATTTCCTTGTTGATCTTTTGCTTAGATGATCTGTCCATTTCAGTGACAGGGGTGTTAAAATCCCCAACTATTATTGTATTGTTGTCGATGTGTTTCTTTGATTTTGTTATTAATTGCCTTATATAATTGGCTGCTCCCATGTTAGGGACATAGATATTTATAATTGTTAGATCTTCTTGTTGGATAGACCCTTTAAATATGATATAGTGTCCATCCTCATCTCTTATTATAGTCTTTGGTTTCAAATCTAATGTGTCTGATATAAGGATTGCCACCCTAGCTTTCTTTTGGTGTCCATTAGCATGGTAAATGGTTTTCCACCCCCTCACTTTCAATCTGGGGGTGTCTTTGGGTCTAAAATGAGTCTCTAGCAGATAGCATATTGATAGATCTTGTTTTTTTTTTATCCAATCTGATAGCCTGTGTCTTTTGATTGGGGCATTTAGCCCATTCACATTCAGGGTAAGTATTGAAAGATAGGAATTTAGTGCCATTGTATTGCCTGTAAGGTGACTGTTACTGTATATTGTCTGTGTTCCTTTCTGGTCTATGTTGCTTTCAGGCTCTCTCTTTGCTTAGAGGACCCCTTTCAAGATTTCTTGTAGGGCTGGTTTTGTGTTTGCAAATTCCTTTAGTTTTTGTTTGTCCTGGAAGCTTTTTATCTCTCCTATTTTCAATGACAGCCTAGCCAGATATAGTATTCTTGGCTGCATATTTTTCTCATGTAGTGCTCTGAATATGTCATGTCAGTCCTTTCTGGCCTGCCAGGTCTCTGTGGATAGGTCTGTTGCCAATCTAATGTTTCTACCCTTGTAGGTTACATATCTCTTGTCCCGAGCTGCTTTTAGGATTTTCTCTTTGTCTCTGAGACTTGTAAGTTTTAGTATTAGATGTCAGGGTGTTGACCTATTTTTATTGATTTTGAGGGGGGTTCTCTGTGCCTCCTGGATTTTGATGCCTGTTTCCTTCCCCAAATTGGGGAGGTTCTCTGATATAATTTGCTCCAATATACCTTCTGCCCCCTCTCTCTTTCTTCTTCTTCTTGGATCCCAATTATTGTAATATTGTTTCGTCTTATGGTATCACTTATTTCTTGAATTCTGTCCTCGAGTTGTTTCTCTCTCTTTTTCTCGCTTCTTTATTCTCCATCATTTGGTCTTCTATATAAACTAATTCTCTCTTCTCCCTCATTTTTCCTAGTAGTTAGAGCCGCCATTTTTGATTGCACCTCATTAATAGCCTTTTTGATTTTTAGTTCTTTTATTTCTCCAGAAAGGTTTTCTCTAGTATCTTCCATGCTTTTTTTTTTAAAGATTTTATTTATTTGACAGAGAGAGAGTATAAGCAGGGGGAGGGGCAGAGGGAGAGGAAGAAGCAGACTCTCTGCTGAGCAAGGAGCCCAAAGTGGGACTCGATCCCAGAATCCCGGAACCATGACCCGAGCAGACACCCAACCAGCTGAGCCACCCAGGTGTCCCTTCCATGCCTTTTTCAAGCCTAGCTAGTATCTTTATAATTGTCATTCTGAACTCTAGTTCCGACATCTTACTAATGTCCATATTGATTATGTCCCTGGCAGTCGGTACTGCCTCTTGTTCTTTTTTTTTGAGGTGATTTTTTCCATCTTGTCATTTTGTCCAGAAGAAAATAGATGAATGAGAGAACAAAATGCTAACAGGGTAACAACGACTCCAGAAAAATATACACTAAACTAATCAGAAGAGACCTGAAACTGGGGAAAAGAAAGAGAAAGAAAGAAAAAGAAAAAAAAAAAGAATATGCTCAAATATGATCAGGCTGGTGAATACATCAGTGCCACACACTAGATTTTGGGTGTATTTTGGTCTGTTAGAAGAAACTGCCTCCCCAAATTTTAAAGAATGAAAAACTTATATATGTACAAAAATAAGGGTAAATATGATGAAGGGATGGAATATGACTGTAAAGATGAAAATTATAAAAGATTTTATAAAAGGAATTGATAAGAAGTTGGTTGAAAAAAGAAAGAAGAGAAATTTTTAAAAAAAGGGGAGAGAATGTGATCAGGCAGGAGACTAGAACAAAGCCATACACTAGAGATTTAGAGTATATTTTGGTCTGTTAGAAGAAACTGTATCCCAAAATTTTAAAGAGAGAACAACTTATATATATATACACCAAAAATAAGGTTAACTACAATGAAGGGATAGAATATGACTCTAAAAATGAAAAAAATAAAAAAAGACTTTTAAAAAAGGATTGATAAGATGTTGGTTGAAAAAGGGAAAAAGAAAAATAAAAAAAAATAGAAAAAGGAAAATTAAAAAAAATTAACTTTGAAAGACTAAAGAAACATGGGGAAAAAAGCCATGGATTCTATGCGCAGTATTCCCCTAGTGCTGGGGTTCTGCCGTTCTCATTGATCACTAAACTTGGTCTTGGCTGGCTGTTCTCGCTGATCTTCTGGGGGAGGGGCCTCTTGCCGTGGTTCCCAAATGTCTTTGCTGGAGGCGGAATTGCCCCACCCTTGCTGGAGTCTGGGCTAAGTAATGTGCTCGGGTTTGCTCTCGGGAGCTTTTGTTCCCTGCAAGCTTTCCGTACAGCTTTGGAGGCCAAGAGTGAAAATGGCGGCCTCCCAATCACCGCCCCGGAGGAGCCTAGAACTCGGGGCCCCACTCCTCAGTGCGCCCCCAGAGAAAAGCAGTCAATCACTCCCGTTTCCCTGGTCTCCGGTTGCACTCTGTGCTCACCCGGACTGTGACCGAGCGTTTCTATGTCTGGCACCCTACCCCGTGTGGAGTCTCCAAACCCAGCAGATCCCTGCAGTGCACCCCCGCGCTGCTTCTCCCCGGGGAGGAAGGGGAGTCTCCCTGGATCTGCCGCTTGTTGGGTCCCTGCTGGAGGAGTAGTGGCCCGACTGTGCCGCGGGTCACGGTTTATGGCAACCCCGAGCTGAGAGTCCGCTCCTCGGCTCCGTCTCTGCAGCCGGCTTCCCCGCTCCGATACCTGGGAGCTCTGCCACACTCAGGCAGCCCCGGTCTTTCTGTGACCCCGAGGGTCCTGAGACCACACTGTCCTGCAAGGGTTCCACCCCCTGCTTAGCCACTGGAGCTACATCCCTCAGCAGAGCCGACTTCTAAAAGTTCCGATTTTGTGCTCCCCGGCTCTATCACTTGCCAGAAGCCGCCAACAGAGGCCCCCTCCCCCGCCGTCTATCCTCCCGAATATCGCCTCGGATTCACTTCTCCGCACATCCTACCTTCCAGTAAGTGGTCGCTTTTCTGTTCAAAGAGTTGCTGCTCTTCTTTTCTTCGATCTCCAGTTGCGTTCGTAGGTGTTCAGAATGGTTTGATCCCTATCCGGCTGAATTCCTGGAACCAGACGAAATTTAGGTCTCCTACTCCTCCACCATCTTGCTCCTCCCCCTCAAAAAAAATATTATTCAATTTTTATTATAATTTGCATGTACAAGATTACTAGTGAGGTAGAATATCATTTTATACATATTTATCATTTCTAGGAATTACTTTGTACCTATCATTTATTCATAGTTATGCTATATCAAAGATTTTACCTTTGTGTTTATTGTATATGCTGTAAATACTTTCTCTGGGTCACTTACTAGATTTTGGATAAAATTCTTATGAAGATCCACTGGGTAATGTAATCTAATTTCTTTACAGTTGTTGATCCATGTGTCATTTGCACAGTACTCCTCTGTCAACAAGAATTAGCCAGAGCCCTCCTGTCCCCAATGGTGCTGTATAACAAGTATTTCACACCACTTCAGTCCCAAAGGGAATCAGATCCTATATGTAAAGCAAGGAGTTCCTCATGATGCTGAATATTTAATGAAATTGTGCTCTAGGTTGGACTGATATGATATGCATGTGCTGCTTCCTTCCTGGTGAACTCTTTAGTGTTCTGAAAAGCATGATAGTGATTCTGACATGCCCTTCATGGTTTAACAACTTCTTTCAAGAGAAACTGCACACCTGCAAATTGTGCTTGCATTTGATCTGGCATGATCAGGACCCTCGTTATTCTGTAGCAGGTAGATTTTCTTAAGGGTAATGTATAGTGTTGAAGCTTTCCATTTTAATTTTGTTTCAGAATACTCAGTCATAGGATATTTATTATATTTGCAAGTTCATTTTCCTTTTGTTCATTTGATTTCAGTGTCAGATGTAGAAATTTAGCCAATTCACATCACCTTTAAGGGAACATATTAACTCATTACTAGCTGTGGAAGAGCTCTGTCCACCCTAAGGACTTGGCAGATGCTTCAACCTCCACCTGCTTCCATCCTGCATTACCAAGGAGAGTTTTACTATAGAAGTATATATATTATATAATATAATAAATATATTGTTATAACTCCTTTTACTAAAGAATTTCCTAGAACTCCTCAGAACTAGAAAAGAAGAAAACACTTGTGTAGAAAAGCAATTCAAGTGCTTGTAAACCTCAGGAGCATAATTTATTTAGGACACACAAATACACTAATCTTGTATTGATATTGTTCATCATACCAAGTTCAAATCATCTGTCTGCATTTTAAGACTAGCATTGGGCTCTACCAATCAATCTTTATCTACTTCCTTTTGTTTTTAAAATTAAGTATAATTAACATATAATAAAATTTACCATATTAAGATATACAGTTTGATTAGTTTTTATAACACTCTGTAATTGGGCAACCATTACCACAATCAGGATATATATGGAATATTTTTATCACCCCAAAATGTTTCTTTTTGGCCCTGCCTAGTTAAAAGCACCCACAGGGCCCCAGGCAAGTACGATGTTTCCTGTTCCTATAATTTTGGCTCTTCTAGAACTTCATAAAAATTGAGTCAATAGTAAATAATAATTTATATCCAATATCTTGTACTTAATATAATGTTTTGTGATTCATCTAGGTTGTCATATGTATAAATATTACTGAGTAGTGTTCAATTACATGTATGTACCACAGTTTCTTAATTTACCAGTAGATGTGTGTGTGTGTGTGTGTGTGTGTGTGTTTGTGTATGTTGTTCCCAATTTTTGGTCATTGGGAAACAAACTGCTGTAAACATTCTAGTAAAACTATTTGTGTGAGCATATGTATTTATTTATCTGTTTAAATACCTACTGGTAAATCTGCTGAGTCATATGGTGAAAGTATGTTTAAATAGTTGAGAACTGCCAAATTATTTTCCAAAGTTATTGTATAATTTGCAATTCTATCAGCAAAATATAATAATTTTAGCTGCTGTATCTTCCCTAGCACCTGCTATTGTTAGTCTTTTTAATTTTACCTACTTTGGTGGGTGTGTAGTGAAATCTCATTGTGGTATTAAATTTGCATTTCCCTAGTGACTAATGACTTTAAGCAATTTTTTTTCATGTGCTTATTTGTCACTCATATATCTTTGGTGGTGTTTTAAAAATCTTTTACCCATTTTTAAAAATTGAATTTTTTGGATTTTTATTATTGACTTGAAAAAGTCAATTTGCAAATCCAATCATCTCAGAATTATTTTCCCCACAGAATTACTCTGGTACCTTTGTTAAAAATTTTTTGACACGTGTCACTCCATTTCTGGACTTTCTGGTCTCTTCTAGGGATTATATACATATAATCACACTAGTATAACACTCTCTTGATTATGTTACTTTATTTATTTATTTATTTATTTATTTGAGAGAGAGTGAGAAACAGCATGAGAGGGGAGAGGGTCAGAGGGAGAGGCAGGCTCCCCACTGAGCTGGGAGCCCAACACGGGACTTGATCTTAGGACTCTGGGATAATGACCTGAGCCGAAGGCAGTCACTTAACCAACTGAGTCACCCAGGGGCCCGATTATGTTAGCTTTATAGAAATTTTTGCAATCAGGTTGTGTAAGTCTTCCAACTTTGTTATTTTTCAGAATTATTTTGGCTACTCTAGGTTCTTTGCATTTCTGTATAAATATTAGAATCCACATATCAATTTCCACACACACAAAAAAAATAAAAAAAACCAAGAACTCTAGACCAATTAAGGAAGAATCAACATCTAAAAATATTGAGCCATCTGATCTATGATCATGGTATATGTCTCCATTTTTTTTGTAGTCTTTAATTTCTCTCAACAATGTTTTTTAGTTTTCAGTGTACGGTTTTGCATATTACTGTTAAATTCAACAAAATTTTGTTATATTTTTCAGACGTAAGTAAAGGAACTTGAGATGGGAGAGTGCCTGGATTATCCGGTGGGCCTAGTGTATTCACGAGGATCCTTTTAAGAGGGAAAGAAGAGCATCAGAGTCAACGGAGATGTGACAAACAGGAGCAATGGTAAGATTGGGGCCATGAGTGAAGAAATGCCTTATGTACTGTTACACACATCTTTTAATTTCTCATGAACGGTTATATTTCTTAGTTCTAAAAGTTACATTTGAAGATTTTTTGAGGGTTTAAGCTTTATAATTTCAATCTCATTATCAATTTTCTTTACCTATGATATTGGTTTGTTGAATAATATTTATTTTTTTTTAAAGATTTTATTTACTTATTTTGAGAGAGAGAGAGAGAGAGAGAGACATTGTGAGTGGGGGAAGGGGTAGAGAGAGAGGGAGAGAGAAAATCCCGAGCAGGCTCCACAATCAGGGCTCAGCAAAAGTCTGACATGGGGCTCAATCCCACTACTCTGAGATCATGACCTGAGCCAAAATCAAGAGTTGGACACTTAACTGACTGAGCCATTCAGGTGCCCCAGAATAATATTTATTTTAAAGTCTGTATTTGATAACATCAGAACCTAGGTCACCTATGGATCCATTTTATTATCTGTATTATTTTCCATGGGTCCTTTGTTTTTATGCACAGAGAGTTTTGATTGAATGTAAGACATTGTGTAAAAATGTTATAGTTTCTGGTGGACATTATCTTCCTCTGGTGACCATTCTCTTTGTTTTCTGGTAGATAGCTATGATAGAGCAGATCATCTTTAATCACAGTCTGAGCTTGTTAAAGGCTGGGTTGCCATTGACATCAGGCTAGAATAGGTCATCTTAGTCCTTAGAGACAGATCTCCAGAGGTACCAATTTTGAGCCTGGATTGTTTGCCAGGATCATTCCCCCCCAACATCATTCTAGTGTTTATCTTTTCAGCACTTCATGACTTGAACATTCTGCTCTGTTACCCAGCTATTTTTCTGCTTGGTTTCTTAGTCTCTTACTCTGTCCACCCTAAGGACTTGGCAGATGCTTCAAGAGTCTAATCTAGTGGTTCTCAATTAGGGCGATTTTGCTCCTCAGGGGACAATGGACAATATTTAAAGATATTTTTGGTTTTCACAACTCTGAGGGTAGGGGGCAGATTGCTACTGACACCTAGTGGGTAGAGGCTAAGGATGCTGCTAAACATTCTACAGTGTTCTATAGGACAGCCCCCCACGATAGAGAATTATATGGCCTGACATGTCAATAGTGGAGGATGAGGAGCCTGGGTCTAAACCCCTGAGTATCAAGTTTACTTCCTTCTACCTCTCTTCTCTCATAGACTTATTTCCTCCAGACTTGACTGTCTTGGCAGCTGCAAAACTCCATATTTAAAAGAAAAAATCCTCAGCCTCACAAGATATTAAATATCTTTGCTAGTTTTCTGTCTTGTAGCAGTGAGGCTCTGCCAAGCATCTCAGCTTCACCTCCTGTGCCAAGAATAGGCAAATCCCTAAGGGTAAACATGGCTTACAGAAAATTGTGCTCACTTCAATGTGCCTTCTTTTCTTTGTGATCAGGCTTCTCAAATCCAAGTTTGTGTCTGTTTTTTCCCAATTGTTCTTGACCAGAGCACTGGCCTCTACAAGCTACCCTTTCATAGCTAGAGGCCATAGTATTCCTAGATGATGAGAAAGCAAGAAGGGATAGACAGAAGTTCAGCTCAGAGAGGTAACTGAAGAAAAGTATTCCTTATTAGATGGGAGATAGGAAGTAGGCTCAGTGTCTTCATCACAGCCAGTAAAAGAAAGCTGAGAAAATCTTTTGCAGAAGATCTGCTTGATCCATGGCTTTAAAGGAAAATGTGGGTTAGAGAGGTAGGAGGGAAAAAGAAAGAACCTCATGACAAGGAAAGCAGTAAAGCCATCAGCTGAATCTGTAATACTCTCAAGAATCACTGTGTGGCAAAGTCCTGGCATCCCATTTAAAACCTAGTTCTGGGGTCTGGCATGAGGCTGAGTCTGACATTTTACGCCAAGAAGACTGAGTACAGAGGGAGAGGGTCCCTGCACCTCAAATGAGGCTGAAATACATCTCTTCAACACATGAAGAAATCAAATATTCAGAAGGAAAGAAAGCTAACAAAACTAATAATTCTAATATCAGTTCATTCCCGTGAAATAGACTTTGTTATTTAAAACAAGTACCTTTAGAATATCAAAAGATATATAATTGGATACTACCTATTGAAAAGGAGAAATTATGACAAAAGCCAATTTAAAAAATGTAAAAGGATCAGATTAAAATCTCGGAATTTATAAGTATTGGAATTAAAGAATTTAATAGATTAGATGAAACATGGAATGGACCCAAAGGAAAAACAGTTATTTGAAGATGATACAGAAGAAATCACCCAGAATCCAGTAGTGACAGGAAAAACAGTAAAAACTGGAAAATCATTATGAGAGTGGGTGTAGATTGATAAGCTCCACCATAGGTATGATAGAAATTCTGGAATAAAAGAGGGATGGAGTGGTGGAGAATTAATATAGGAAGACATAACAGGTGAGATTTCTCAGAAATTAGGAAACTCTGAGTCCTTAGGGAATACACAACAAAAAATAGACAACAAATGCCATGCAAGAAAACTAAAAACAAATCCACAACTTAACACAGAGAAGTGAGATTGTGAAACATTAAAGAGAAAGAAAAAAATCTTAAAAACTAGTCTCTAGAGAGAAAAGACGAATTATCTGCGTATGAAATGTCTTTTGACTGAAAGCAGACAGATCACGCAGAAGAAAGTCCAAAAGACAATAGAATCATATATTCAAAATCCTGAGGGAGCTTCACTGTTAACCTAGACTTTTATACTCAGCTAAATCTTCATTCTCATGTGAGGGTAAGGAAAAGGCATTATTCAGTCATACAAAGACTGTTGACCAGTTATAGAATGATACCAGAGGATTTATTACAATATGCAGTACAGGTAGTGGAGATAGGAACTCAGAGCATGGACAAGAGGATAAAAGTGAGCAAAGAAAAAATAAAAATCTATCTGTCAATTAAAAAGCATTTTTGGTGTTTAAAAAGGTAAAATTAAACATACAGCAATAACCTAATGGTGGGGCTATAATTTTTTTAAGGCATGCTAAGATTTTTGACAAGTTTTGCATAAGAGGAAATATTGAATAACTTTAGACTTTCTTAGATAAATGTGGAGCTAAATTTGGGTAAAGTATTTGAATTAGGAACATAATTTATAGCTTCAAATCAGTGGACAAAAATAGATGATAAAAATATTTGCCCATCAGAAATCAGGAAAAAGAAAAAAGAAAACAAAGAAATGGTAAACAACTCAATTTTAAAAGTCCCTATCATATATAAATTACTTCAGAAAATAAAAAAAGAGAGAAAATCATCTAACTTATTCTATAAGGCTTTTATAACTTTTATACCTAAATACGAAAAGGCTAGAATAAGACAAAAAATGGACCAATTACACTTTGGGTTACAAGTCCAAAGATCTGAAATGAATGCCAAGGAATAGAATTCAGTGGTGTTCCAGACAATAACAGATTATGACAAAATAGATTTTATCAATAATACAAGGCTGCCTTCATATTAGGAACTATATTAATAGCAAAAAAAAAAAAAATCAGAAACTTGCCAATATCACTTGTTGGCAAGCCAGCACAATTTCTTGTGATAAAACGACCCTTATGATATGACTAGAATAATTACTACAAATAATTCTTTTTTTAATGAAAAAGCACAGTGAACAGTCAAAAGTCACCAAGCATCAAAGAAAGAAACCACTATGAGAGTTTATCCTAGGCATGCAAAATTATTTTAATATTAGAAAATCAGTCCATGTAATTCATTACCATTCAAATTAAAGACAAAAATCATATTGACTCACAGGAAGTGTATCATCAACTTTACACACGATCTTAAAAATAACTTAGGAAATTAGGAATAGAATGTATTGTTAAAATTTACAATAGATTCTACTGTTAGATTGTTAGTTTTCAGACAATCTACAAGAAACATAATGCTTAATGATGAAGTGTTGGACGTTTCTCTCTGAGATTGGGATCATAGTACAGCATGTCACCAGCGTTTCTCACTGGTATTAGGGTGGCATCCTTCTACAGTTCTCCCTAAGAAAAATTTAAAATATTGGTGGGATTGTGACAGTTCTCTGCTCAAATCCCTACAGTGGCTCTCCGTTTCAGAGTGGGGTAGAGATCCCTGTAGGATCTCACTCCCTTACCTCCTCTCTGCTTTCTTGCCCTAGTCATGTTTCAACCCCACTGGCGTCCCTGGCATTTCCTAAGCATTCCAGGCACACTCCTGCTTCCTGGTCTCTGCCTGCACTGTTTCCTCTGCCTGGAAAGCTTGTATCCCATCTTTTAGGTTTTCCCCACTTGTCATCTTCTCTAAAGGGTCACCCTGACTCCCCTATGTGATACTGCAGCCCCCACTCTGAGGTCCCCCTTCTCTGATCTTTGTGTTTCTGTCCCCCAGTACTTACCACCATAGAACGTATTATATAATTTTTTTCAAATGTATTATGTATTGTTTGTCTGTCCCTGCTACAACCTAAGTTTCACTGGGGCTGGGATCACGTCTGTTTTTTTTTCCAGAGGCCTAGGAATAGTACCTTACATTTAATAGGCAGCCAAGCAATATGTGTTAAATGATCCAATGGGGAAATTTTGTGGGAAAACTACATATGTTTAGAAGTGCGTTTTGGAAAAAAAAAATACAAACAGAGTCACCTTGGGTCTTTTGAATTAATTACCTGTATTCTAAAGTGAGCACTTTTCAATATATACATTAGTAGTCTCTATTTTATTCATTTTAAATATATTTTTCCCCTAGCAGGACTTCAAGATGCTTATAAGAATTACTGTATCTGATACTACTTGTATATGTTCCAAAGTGGTATGAGAGGCTGCTTTCTTAATGCTTTTTCAACTGGAAGGCCAGTCAGTCAATATTTAGTTGACTTTAAATACTAAGCACATAGTTTTATAGGGCAAAAGCCACCAAATTACTTACTCTATTAAATGGATACTTTCAAGATACATACATACATACAAACATATATAAACACACATATTCATATCTATATAATGTGTGTATAATGTGTGTATATATGTGTGTGTATACGTATATATGCGCATTCAAGGAAACAGTGTGAGTTTTCATGTTGCTGAAGGTATTTAAGTTCTAGTCTTAAAACTGCCATTTACCACATTTATTATGAAGGGAGAGTCACTTAACTTTTCTGAAGTTTTACTTTTCTCATTTAATGATTCAGTTTACCCAGTCCTTTCCCCTATTGGCTTCCTTGCTTCTATATTTATTTGTACTGTTTGGTTTTGGTGGACTTTGCAAATGTATACACACTGGAGTGAAGAGCACTACCATCGCTTAGGTTCAGATCTGAGATCTACACATTACTGGTTGTACAGCCTCGAGAAAAATACTTAGACCTTCCTGGTGTCACTGTCCTCATACGAAAAATAGAGATACTAGGAGTACCGAACTCATTGGGTAAGATTCAGTAAGTTCATAGGTGTAAAGCACTTAGAATGATGTCTGGCACATAGTTAGTCCCAGATGAATTTTTTCTTCTTTTTAGTTTGTGGGGGAATGAAGATGGGTACTGGGGAAATAAATGAGAGGGACTTTAATTCTCCCACATACACCTTTTCTCAGACAAGCCCAACTACTGTGTCTGCAACATCCTGCTGTTTCAGGCATCTGTGTCTTCATACACATTGGTCTACTGGGAAACTTTCCATGTTTCTAAATTTTTAAAATGCTGTCCTCCTTACACGCTCACCCTAATGCTTACCCCCACAAGCACTCTGCCTGGCCGCCCCCCGCCCCGTGATCCTTGTCCTAGCCCCTTCATGTGCAATATAAAAGTGTCAACGGATACACACAAAAAATGAAATACCAAATTTAACAAATGCTTTAACAAATGCTTATTAGATTTTCCCTCTGTATTCAGCATTATGCTAATAAGTTTATTTGTATCACATAGTTTAATCTCTCTCAGTGATGCTCTGAGATGTTAGGTGTTACTTCCAGTATTTACAAGTGAGAACACTGAAGTTCAGAGATGAAAGTTGACTTATCCAAATTCTCAGGCAGTAAGTGGTGGAATCATTTGACTTCTTCAAGCCAGGGAATTTTATGTTGAACTGTTGATGGGGGTAGGCTGAGTCCAAGAGCCCTGGAGAAGGTCCCACAGGACCAGCCAAGAGGATCCTTGGCTTCAGGCAGGGTAGAAATTGGCTTTGAGCCAGAGAAAATGGAAACAGTGTTTATTGAATAATGTTAGTGACAGGTAGAGAATAGCAGATGGAGTGTCTGAGAGACTCGGAAGGAAAGGAGAATGAGTCTCGTTGTTGCTTGGGGCTAGGGGTTTGTATTGGAAAGGGGTCTGAGGTGCGTGTTCCTTTAGGAATCCAGAGTAGGGCCCAATCAAAGGCAAGTGTCAGATGAACAATAGGAGTTAATCCATAAATTATTAAAGGTAAGGGATGTTGATGCCAGCATCAGCTGAGGTTGGTTCAAAGCTAATGGAACATGTTTGGGATCCGGCTCTTCTTGGATGTCGTTAGGTGTTTGGAGCTAGGACAAAGCACAGAGAATGATGAACTTTCTTGCTTCCCCATTGGAGTGGGAATGTAGCTTCTTTGGCGTATTCAGAGGCAAAATACAGAACATAAATAAATGAGGCCTAACAGAAAAACAGCAGAGGAACCTTTCTGAAATGGGGTCCCTTCAGCTTCCCTACTTCACTGTGATAGTTGATTAAATTGTCTGTCTCTTCAACTACATTAGAGCTCTATTTTACAAGAAATGTGATCACTTAGATTTCATACGTATAGTGCCAGAACAATTTCTGATAAAAGGCATCAGGTAACTATAGGTTGAAAGAAAAATGGATGAACAAATAATTTATGAAGGAGATGGCAAGAAATTAGGAAGCATGTGGTAATTTGAAAACAATCTGGGAGAGCTTTTTACAATATTTAGTGAGTTTGTGCTTCATCCTATAGGTTTTTAGTTGCTACTACCGCATTTGACATTGAAGAATGACATATCAAGATATACATTTTCAAAAGATAACCATGGTGGGCAAATTTTGAGGAGAGCAAACTGGAGGCAGAAAGAACTTTTAGGAGGCTGTTGCACTAACTGAGAGCCAGAGCACTCACCAAGACAGCAGGTATGTCAAAAAAGCACCTCAAACTCCAGAAGTTACAACATGAGTCAGGAGTCTGGGCAAGACTTAGCTGGTCTTCCACTCAGGGTCTCCCAGGACTGCAGTCAAGGTGTTAGCCAGGCTATGTCTTATCTGAAGCTCAAAGTTCTCCTCCAAGCTCATGGGGTTGTTGGCAGAATTCAGATCAGAATTCAGACTGAGGTCCCCTTCTCTTGTGGGCTGTCACCTGGGGGCTGTGCTCAGGTCCTTACCAGGTGGCCTTCTCTTAGGTGCTCTCATAACATGGCAGTTCACTTCTTCAAACTCCATAGGAGAATCTCTCAGTCCAGGTCGCTAAGGCTCCATCTTCTATGATATAACGTAATCATGGCAGACTATCCCATCACCTTTGACGTATTCTATCATCTGGAAGAGGTCTCAAGTTCTTCCTGCACTCAAGGAGAGGGACCTGCACAAGGTGTGTCACCTGTTATGATTCACCTTAGGGTACATCTGCCACAGGATTTATTTTAAACTCAGATATTGAGGTGCAAGGGTTGCTTACCTACCATACGGTCATGCTAAGATTGTAGACTCCAAAGCCAGATGGCCTGAGCACTGTATAACCACAGGCAGGTAACCTAGCCTCTCTGTGTTTCAATTTCCTCATCTGTATATGAGGAAAATAAAACATTGCTGTGAAATGAGGGAGTGCATGTGAAGAACCGAGAACTTGCAAGTGCTCATTGCATGTTCACCAATACTACTATAGATTGATCAAGATGGCCCTAATTTTCCCTTCAGCTTGACTAAACTTCAGACTGGTTCCTGATCTCCCTTTTCTCAGAGCACGTGTTTTAGAAAACCTTTAGTTGTCAATTCTCTCTCTGCTCCTTTGAGATTGAAATCTACTCCCAGCCTTTTGCCAGTTTTACCACCCAGGAATGTCTCAAGGACCTGGGAGCCATCCCTTTGAAATGTAATTATCAAGAAAGATAGGACCCTTATCTTTCAGTCTCTGTGGGAGGGTAGGAATCTAACTCTGATAAGGGACAATTAGCAAATATAAGTGACTTAATCACATAGACCAACCACCTCCCTAATGTCCTCCAGTACTTTTCTCCCAGCTCACCCAAGTGCTTAAAAACGTCCTATTATTTGACACTGAAGAAGTTTCAGTGGATTTGAATCTCTCTCTCCTATTGCAATAGTCTTAAATAAAGTCTTCTTTGTCTGTTTAATTCTGTCTGGTACAATTTTTCTTTGTCGATATCACAGCAATCCATAGGAGAACCCTCCTTTTCTGACCTGGCTCATGGGTGGCAGCTTTGGAATATGGCCAGTGAGTAAAGAAGAGAATCAGTGATTTTTTGGCATCATTCTACCTTCCCTTCTCTCTACCTATTTCTCCTGAGTGACTGTTGCCCTGATGGATAATTAAGGCCCTTCATGTAATGCCCACACTCCAGACCTGTTTTTCCCCTTTGCTACTTGGTCCATATAACAAAGGATGTTATACAGATTTCCTCAGAGGAGTAAATGTCAGATAATGACTTCCTGTATTACCTTCCAGGAGAATTTCTACTTTAGCAAGGGGGCTTCCTTCACTCAAAAGAATTTTCCTGAACCATGGAAACTTTATCATTAATTCCAGCCTGGGGGATGAGGCATTAATATACATTGGCACTTCCTAGAACTTGCAATTAACTGAAAAAAATTGCAACCTATTTAACCACAAGTAGGCCCTGGTTTGCAAAAATGGACAGAGTATACATTTACACAGAAAAGCAATAAATGAGCAGATCCACAATGAAACAGAGAGAAACCCAAATCTACCTGGGCAAAATTGAATGACTCAGTTTTTTTCTGTAGTTTAGAAACAAATAGATAAAATGGCATATATCTTCAATTATAATTGTCAGGAGGATTAAAAATAATTTAGTATGTCTGATATCATATAAATGTCACAGAAGCTTTATCTCTAGCATACTAGCCTAAGTCTTACCAGTTTAATACATGTCCTTCCAGAGAGTTGCTCCCTCTCAGAGGCTAATCATAATTTCAGAGGACATTGATGTTCAAATAAATAAATCTCTTTAACTGAGGCAATATAGGACCACATATCTGAAACCTTGTGTACGTGCATGCGTGTGTGCATGTGTGTGTGTGTGTAAAATGGTGGTATATGGAAGAATAGGGTAAAATACTGCTCGGATCTACTTTCTCATTTAGGAACTGTGTGTGTTCGTGCACGCGTGTGTGTTTGTGTATGTGTCCATGTGCACATGTGCATGTATGTGTGTGTGTGTTGGGGCTCGTGCTCAGAATGCCTGTGTAAAACAAGACAGAACTGCACCCGGTCTTCCAAGCTCAGGAAGGAGGTGTGCAGAACCTACAGGAGGACATTCTGTTGACCGAACAGAATATTAATATTTCAGAATATGGTATCTGCATCAGTGTGACTTCCAGTTTTGGAAACAGTTCGTATGGCTCTCTGCACTTGTATCTTCCTGAATATTGACTCCTTTATCAGAAAATACCTGCTTCCAGGGGCTTGTTTTTGCAAAACTAGAAATCTTATTTCTAGAATGAGGAGTCCAGTAAAACCAGCTATAAACTCATCAAGATCTTATCTTTGATTTTAATTTTTTTAAAGTTTTGATAGAGTAAAAAAAGTGGTGCATTTCAAGCCTGAAAATAAATTGAAGAAGCAAAAATCCAAATTGAGTCATAAAACCCAGTTCTCTTCAAACTCAGAGAAGTGTTTTCTTGATTTGCCTTCTGTGTGGTGTTAGAGGATTTCTTGGCCATTCAGGTGACTTGTTCTTGCAACACCAGGCTCTTTCTTGCTGTTTTTGAGACCTGGGATTTGGAGTGCAAAGACAGGTTGTGACCTAACCCCGTGGTCATCATGTGCATTTCAGTACAATAGGACTTAAGAGTTCCAGAGAAAAGCTCCCCACTTGCTAAGGGCTGTGCTCTTCTGTCCAAGACGGAAGTGCGGGGAGAGGAGAGTTATGTTTCAGTGGCAGAGCAAGTTAAGTAGCGTGTTAGGCTCCGTTCCACTAAAGGAGACCTAGTGAGCAAATGCCAGCTCCTTAAATCTCCTTGCACTTTCATGCATGGGACGATGCCAGTGATAAATGACGTGGAAACTAACCACCGTGAAGTACTTCAGACAGTCTCCCTAGAATTAAGCTGGTCACGTATAGATCTAGGAGTCAACCTTTTCAATCTGCAGGGAGCAGCCAAGATCATGACCTACAACCAAGGCAGGAGGGAAGGCTTAAGTTGAATAAAGGGAAAAGTGCTGTGAGATACGCAGCTTCTTACTTTATTAAACAGAGAGGCTGGGGCAGGAAATTAGATCCCAGGTTAGTGTGGACATAGATTTTTGATACATTTCAAAAGGCCTGGACTTGACTTCCTGGAATTATTCACACACACAACACACACACACACACACACGTGCACACACACACACACACCCTCCTCCTCATGGGATAGGGCTGGTGGGGAGAAGCATGTAGCAAGCATTCCTGGTCTTTGACTCTCAGTGAGACCTTGAAGACTTTAAGCAGAGAGCCTCCCTCTCAGGCTCTGCACAGAGCAGGTGTCCCTCTCACCCCCCATGTGGCCCTGTGCTGCTGGGGGCCAGGAGTGCACAGACAGTAAAGGGGTGATATCTTGGCTGCTGAACACGATTGTGTAAATTAACGATTTCCCGGATGCTCTTCCCCAGTCCTGCTTTCTGACACAGGAGTTAAACTGTTAATTTTGCAGACCAGTCAGGGCTGTAGCACTGAGTCAGCCTGGGAGGGAGCACAGAGATAAGCCCCCCTAAATCAGACACATGAGGCTGAGAGGGGAAGAGGAAGAGAAACTGGATACAGAGGCACAGGGCTTAAAGGGACATGGGATGGTGATAAATGCAAAATGTGTGCTCAGGAGAAAGAAAGGAAAGTGCACAACTGTGCACCCTCCTTAAGCTCTCCTGGGACCAGTGCAGAAGTGGTTTCAGTAAAAAGGCCTACACGAATAAGGAAATCCTTCCTGCTCCAAATGGCTCCCCATTTCTGATGGCATCTCTCAGTCTTGTAACATTCACACCTCCAACCCAAACTGACAGTATCAAAAGTAAAACATGAAGCATATTTCCTATAACCTTCAGAGAATCAGTATGTCAACTCTACGGTCCCCAAGTGCACAGACTGCTATTTACAACCACTGGAGTATAAAGAGCACTTGGCGCAGGGAAAAGAATCCTGGACGAGCTGTGAAAATCCTGGTTCACGTCATGGACCCATTATTTCACCTCCATGTCCCAGCAAGCGAGAGGATCCTGAGTATTCTGTACTTCACTTAGAAAGAAAGTAGTGTTTGGAAGACATTTTAAAGATTTTTAAATTTTTTTTGACAGAGAAAGATACAACAAGAGAGGAAACACAAGCTGGGGGAGTGGGAGAGGGAGAAGCAGGCTTCCCGCGGAACAGGGAGCCCGATGCAGGGCTCGATCCCAGGACCCTGGGATCGTGACCTGAGCTGAAGGCAGACGCTTAACGACTGAGCCACCCAGGCACCCCAGGATATCTCTGTCTTACTTAAGTATCATATAAAAATAGCATGCAGGCATGTCTTGTGGACCACAAAGCCAGTAATTACTATACATGTTGATTTCCTTTGTCAGTCTCCCTAGTTAGTCTAAGTGGCAGGGAAATAATAACAAGGAAAAATATTTGTGAGAAGTCATTGCAGGCTCTTCCATGGCACTCATCCTGGGACAGTGACCACAGTGTATTCTGACATTCAGTTATGATGTTTTACTGTCAAAACAATAAGATATTCCTTAAAACTATAAAACACCACCCAGAGTTGTACCAGCATAACATAACATTTAATTCCACTTATATTAATTTTTAAAAAAATGTTGTTTATTTATTTGAGAGAGAGAGAAAGAGTGTGTGTGCAAGTGGGGGTGGGATGGGGGAAGAGCAGACTCTACACTGAGTGTGGAGCCTGACAAAGAGCTCAATCTCAAGACCCTGAGATCATGACCTGAGTTGAAATCAAGAGTCTGATGCTTAACCAACTGAGCCACCCAGGTGCCCTTTTTATATTAACTTCTAATTTTCACATATATTTATACTGTAAAAAAAATGCCATCATAGAGTGCACGTTATGTTGTACTTTATCAGTTAACGTCATATGGTAAACATTCTAGGCATGCTCCTGCGCTTCTCTCTGGTCCTCAGAATTATCCTTCATGGATGCAGGATGTTGCATCCCGTTGATGGATTCACACTTAATCAACCCTCTCTTACGAATTGTTTATATTACTACCACTGTTTGGTCAATGAAGCCTGACAAAATGCTTTGTATCATGAAAGAAGATTCAAAGTAGAGTAAACATGGCTCTCAGAATCATTTTAAGATGGAGTCAGAAGGCCATAAGGCAAATAGGACTATGCACATCCACAACCAAATAGAACTTTGAACTTGTGATTTTTGCCAACCGTAATCTACCACATTCTAGAAAGCATCCTCATACCTGGGACTGAAGGAGAGATGAGCAAACCTGTTAGCTAAATAGCCAATCATGTATTAGATGTTCAGCTTAAACTCACCAACACCAAGCATAATTCATTCAAAAAAATTGGGGTAAGCCTGTGGTTTCTGCCTTTAAAAACCCCTGCCTCTTGCCTACACCTTAGAGCACACTTTCAATTTGGCTTGACTTTGTGTCTCCTGGACTGCAATTCCCAAGACCCCAGATAAACACATCCATTAATTTGGCAGCTTATAGTTTTGCCTTTTCTTGGTGGGCAGCATCCATTCTCAAAAATGGGGCTATTGATTCTAGCAGCTCAGGAGCCTGCAGTGAAGGTTGTGGATTTGGGTTCCCAAATTAAGGAGAAGGTGACCTGGCTTCATTTCAAAAGCTGAGCATTTGAGGTTGAATACTGCACACCCCTCTTCTTCACTGTCCTCTTTTAGATCCCTCTCCATGAAGAAATTAGAAAGAAAATCAAATACACTATGCATAGGACTTGAAACCTATACTCTCTTCATAAGAAATCTAATGTATTTGGAAATCTCCCCATAACATCAATTTGATTTAACAAAATATATTAAGGAGCCACGATGTGGTGAAACTGTCATCTCTAAGGAGTGAGTAATGGTTAAGTTTAAAGACTCTGACCCAAAGGCCTGGGGTGACATCTCTGCTCTGTTACATAATGATTGAGTAGGTGCAGCAAGTGACTTCATCCTTTTAAGATCCAGTTCTTCAGTTGGAAAAATGGGGAACGTGTGAAATAATACAAGTAAAATATTTAGTACATCTCTAGTATATATGGGTCAATGTACCAAAAAGCATAGCTATTGTTATTATTATGATTATTATGTATCTTTTAGGCTAAGCACCGGAGGCAAGTTATTCTACTTCCCTAAGCCTTGATTTCCATACCTATAAAATGGAGTTCATACTAAGACTTACCTTATGGTCTGTTATAAAATTTAAAGGAAATAATGCATGCAGCTAATTCAGACCAGTGCCTAGCACACAGCAGTCTTTCAAAAAAATGTGAGTTATTCTAATTTTTTTTTTTTTAAGTGATCAGGGCAGCTTGCCTAGGCACGTATTACTACCTCTCCTTGTACTGGTCAGAACATGAAATCCTTGAGGGGTTAAAAAACCTAGGTCAGTCACTCACCTATTGTTTGTAAGTGCCACAGTTTAAACTAGCTGTTCTTGACTTCACACCTTTCCAAACTCTGGGGGGATTCTAGATGAAGGAGACAAGGTTCTTGATGGTCAGAATCCTATAATCTCGCCAAGGAAACAAGCAAGTGTGGATATCCAGGATGGGAGGTAGGGGCCCCTTGGAGACTGAGGGAGGCGTGAGAGCCCCTGCTGGGAGGACCAGGACAGTGAATCCTGCCTGGGGTTGGGGGGGCTGGGGAGACCTGTCCTTCTGCTCCCTGAACTGATATCAATTGTGAATTCCAGGAGAGCAGTGTCGAAATGAACTTAATATTTCTCCCGATGAGAAAAAGTGCCCTTGGGGAAGAAAAACCTGGTTGGGCTTTGACATTCAATTTCCAAACACTTTAGCTTCTAAGAGAACTCTAAAGATGCCTTCCTGACCCACTTTTCTGCTACATTTCCTTGGCCTCCCTTTTCCCTGCAGGCTGCTGCTCAGGCCACAGACCATAGGTTCTCTCCCTCTGCTCTGGGTCCTTAGAGGCAGAATTCCTGACCTGGGCTCTTCTACTGGGAAGGCCGAAATAAAGGGCTGAAAAGTGGAAAAACAAAATGAATGACTGAATGAGGAATGAAGAAAAACCCACAGTCCTGCTTTCCTCTTCTTTAATTCATTGGCAGCCAATTTAATGGAAAGGCATTGTGTTAAAAAAATAAATAAATAAAATCCCAGTAAAGTCCTTGTAGTTTGGAATATAATTTGGTATTTGATGGAGAGTCAAAAAGCATCTTTCTGTTTGAACTAATATTTGGAGTGACATGTCTTTCAGCGCTGGCTGTACTGACCCATTTGCCTGGTGGAAATCCTTCGAACATTTCTGAGCGCTGTCTTTTGAGTAAGTTGTAGATTGGGGAGGTGCGGGACAGTAGCCCTCGTACTTTCAGCAAACACCGAGGACAACTTGTTCAAGGTGTCAGGGCAGAAATGGGCTGCCGTTTCTCCTTTCACCCAGAGGGGTCTTACTCTCTATCCAGCCTCATGTAGGAGCAGCAGACACTGTCAGCTAATCTCCTTGGAAGTAGGTGGGCTTGGCTGTTGGATGATGCCGGAAGGTTCAATGGGGCTCAGAATTCCAGGCCACACACTTTTTTTTTCATTAGTACAGAATTTTGTCTGTATAAAGGCAGCAATTGTATCATATCACACTTGTCCCCAGTGGATACGTCTCTCTTCGTTTGGCTGTGAGCTCCCTGCGTCGAGATGTACTTTAGCACAGTGTCTCGGTGGGAAGGCTGCTCAGTAGCAGTATGGCGGAGTGAGCGGGAAAAGCAAGGATTCTGGAGGGAGGCAGCCTGGGTTTAATGCTGGTTCTGATGCCCATCCTGTGACGCTGGCCAAATTACTTGACTTCTCTAAAGCATCAGCTGCTTCATCTGTAAAATCAGGCTAATTTTTAGTGCTTATCTCAAAGGGCAGGTATTTGGTCAGCTGAGGACCAGCTGTATTGAATCCCTTGTTGGACACCTTGAACCCCTTCACTAAGTAGGAGCCATTGCTATAGTTACTTTTACTGTTGTTGTTTTCATGTTTAAAAACCGTAGAAAATAGAAGGGGAAATAGGCATGTGTTACAATGAACATTCTGTTTTTGCTTTGTGTCCTTTCCTTCTTAGTCTGAGTTTGGATATTAGAGGTAATGATTTCTTTGGATAGGGAGTTTCTGGCTTACCACATATGACATACTATAGTTTTACTCGCATATTTATTTGCCATGTTTTCCTCTACTAGCATGCAGGGACTTTTGTTCTAGCTCTTCACTGCACAGTGCCCAGCACATAGTAGTTACTTAGCAAATATTTGTTGAGTTAGTGATTTGATGATGGAAAATATATCAGGGGTTTTATATTTTCCAGTTGCAGACATCACCAGAGACAGGGTCTATCAGTTTCGAGTTCAAAGGTCCCAAGGAAGGGGTCCTTAGTCTAGTTTAGGTCAAATGCCCACTCAGTAGGCCTGGGACAGGAGCACATGGTAATATGGCTCTTGTGCAGATAGACTGGAGGGAGACAGGGCAATTCCAGAACAAGAAGGCAATACTGAGCAGAAAAACAGCAGATGCTGAACAAAAATTATACAGTTCCTTCTCTAAAGAGTTTACCTAGAGCAATTTCATCCTTTTCTCTCTAGTTTTGAATTTAGGAAGGCCAAGGCCATCTTGACCCAGAAAAGCCCTTTATGCATTTACCTGAAGGAAGATTACTTCCATCTTATCCTACAATCAGGCAGTAAGTATTTACTGAGTAATGAGTGCCTGCCAACAGCATGCAGTAAGTACCCTGTGATGTAGAGAGATAGACATGCAAAGTAGAGAAATAGATTTGGGAGTCATTTACATCCTGGTGAGAGAGGAAGCATTGCAAGCAGATGAGCTCTCCGAGAAGACAGGTGGAGAGGGGAAGGAATAGAATCCACAGTCCCAGGAGGCACCTCCACAGAGGGAGGGAGGTTGGCACAGATGTGCCAGTTGGAGCCAAGGGAGGACAAGCTTCAGAGAGCCCTGGTTCTCCATGGGCCTGGGCCAGAGGAGGTGCCTATGTGCCTAGGTTAAGTAGGAGCCCCTCCCACAAATACCATGCATGGCAGAGACTGAAAAGCCTATAAATAGGAGCACCTTGTGGACACAGGTTCAGTCTCAGATTTGTTGTCTCAGTCTCTAGCACAGGCTCTGTTTCTTACACAACTGCAGGTGATACACTTGTTAATAAAAAGTTCCATTCTTAATATACACATTGTGGCCTTTAGTGGTCATGAAGAAAAACCGCCAATCTTTCTATCCTGCAAAAAGAAAGGACAGAGGGTCCAGTGCCAGTACGCTTCCTGGTCTAATGTTGGTTACTGTTAGTTATCTTAACAAGCCTGTCAGCTCCCCTCTATGCTTTTGAGAGATCCATAAATGTGATAATCTCAGGAATACATGGTGTCCTTAGGGATATGCAAGCACACAGATTCTAAGAGCATGCAAGCTAAATTGATAGACTTTTCAAAATGATTGACAGTTACCAATAGCTGGAGGTTTTAAAACTTATTTCATGTGCTCTGTGAATACACTGCTCCAACTTCTATTTCTTAGAGGGCTCATGATTCATCCACTGCAGAAGGAACATTTTAAAAATTGTTCAGGGGGAATTTGGTGAACAGAACTACCCAGACTTGATCAGATACTCACTTGATGATAACTGAATCACATGTTGCTGACTTGGTTCACCTTCTGTGAACCCTCCTACCATGCCAAAGGCAAATGTGTTCATCCACTTAGCATGGATCATGCCCCCTATAATGGTAAGGGCACATCTTTGCACTTAAGGAAGTTTATGGCTAAGAAGGGAGGATAAGATGGATACACAGATAACTATAATACAAGGCAACAGGTGGTAATCACCAAACGCCTGCATATTTCCCAACAAGACAAAATGTTTCTGAGTAAATGAATGAATGAAAGCATCAACTGGGTGAGTGTATGTGAGCTTGGGGCAGGGAGAAGGGATATCCCGAAGTGATAGTATATAACTTCCTGTTGGATATGGACTTGGATAGCAAGGAGACGGTTTGGGCATGTAGAGATAAATAGGGGAAAGCAGAGCATATATTTGGGGGAAGAGCGTGGGCAGAAGCACTGAGACAGGAATCAGAGAAACTGGGGAGGCCATGCGGGCAGGTTTGCAGCAGATGGCAGGCAAGCTTGCTCAGAGGATGTAAAGGAGACTTGGAGTCATGATATTTATCATGCTAAACACAGTGTGCTCGGGGACCTGATTCTCATTTATAAAATAGATAATGAGCTCTCTCTGGACACAATAAGTCCTACCGAGGGCAGGCTCTCATACTACAGTAGTATCCCCTTCTCCTAGGGGAGTACATTCCCAGACCCCCAGGGATGCCCAAAACTGTAGATAGTATTGAACCCTATACATACTATGTCTTTTCCTATACAAACATACCTATGATGAAGTTTAATTTATAAATTAGGCACAGTAAGAGGTTAGCAACAATAGCTAATAATAAAAGAAAACAATTATAACAGTATACTGTAATAAAAATTATGTGAATGCAGTTATCTATCTCTCTGGTTCTATCAAAACATCCTACTGAACTGTGCTGACCCTTCTTGTGATGATGTGAGATGCCTACGTGGTGAGATGAAGGGGTAAATGACGCAGGCAATGTGGTGGAGCATTAGGCTGCTCCTGACCCTACGATGATACGTTAGGAGGAGGATCATCCATGGGTAACTGGAACCACAGAACCACAGAAAAGGGGGGGCTACTGTAGACATAAATCAGTACATTATATCGGGCCTTCCACAAACTTTGTGCCCCTTACATCCATAAAATTAGTGGACATAATGTATAAACAGCCTTTAAAAATAATAAAGAGGACAATGACGTGTGTAATTATGTATATAGTATTTTGGAAATCCTCTAACAAATATAAAATGTCTACTTTAAACAAAATGGTGGTCACATGGTCAATGCACAGTCTCACTGAAGCCTTTCAGTGTTAAGAAAATAATTGTTCTTTAAAAGACATTTCATGATTTCAAATACTTCAAATAGAGTTAAGGGAAATCACTCTTGTTCTCTTTTTGTTGTGAACAAATTAGATAAATATTGAGAACTTCTTTCAAGTATATGGTGTCTGGACATTCTGAGGTGAAGGCTCTTTGGAGGGCCTGACTTTGCCCACCATGTTGTCATAATTGTGATATTCTGGAAACTCCTTCCTTGCTGTGTGATAATTTGCTTGAGGCTCAGATATTAGTACTCGCTGGGAGAGAGGTGCAGAAATAGGGCTGACTGATGGAGATGTTACATTTGAATAAACCAGCATGTGAAACAGACAATTTTATTGGCTTATTTCATGATAGATCACCTCCTGCACGTTGCAGCCTGGGCCATGGGTTGGCTTTTATAATATTTAACTACTTTATATTCTATTTTAATAAATGATGGTATAATAAGTAAATAAGTCTTTAAATATGTTATACTAATGAAGTGTCAAATTAGATTAAATGAAAGCGGCTATCACTCCATATCTGAAACAAGTTTGTGAATTTATTGCATGGTAGGCCGGGGAGAGCTTCACAGTTGAGCCTTCATTGAACAGAGACCTAACCTTGTATAAGGATTCAGGAATTGTGGAATTCAGGGATTGGTAGAATTTCAAAACCAGAAGTGTTTAGATATTGGGTGATCTTTAGCTGTGAAAACATAGTTACTTGAAAATCATTGTTACGCATTGGCTGATTTTCAGAAGCAAGGTTACTGATGTGAAGTCATCCTTGATCAATTAGGATGGATTTGAAATTGGTTCTAGTGATTACTTACTGCTTTGGCTGAAGAAAAATCGGTCTTTTCCCATGAGGGTAGGAACTGTTTTTTATCACTAGAAACCATTGTTATCATCCTTCATGCCTAAAATCTCAAACTGTAGTCTGGCCTTTTTTTTTTCCATGTTGAGAAATACAGTGAGAAAGGGATAAAATTCTTTTTACAAGATAAAGTATGAAAAAAATACTAAATATTAAAATGTGCTGTCAGAAGTTTTGACAGGTGCAGATAACAAGTGATATATGAATCGTTAACTTTTGAATTAAAATTTTATATCTCTGGCTATATTATAGTCCCGGAATGGTCTAAGTTTGACTATGTATTTGCATTGCCTTCCGTATTATCTAGAGCATATTCATTTACTTCAGATCTGTGTCTTCCGTTGAAGAAAAATGGACATGATAAATTGAATTAGTTTGACATATTAGTTTGGAAAAAATAAAGGCATAAAAAGGTGTCAGGTTTAAATTATTACTCTTTTTCTTTCCTCTTTGTAAAAGCTCTCTTTTTATGGGAACCTTCCATTCCAGGACTCTAAAAATGAGGCTGGTACGAAGGCCATTGGCTTAGAGAAGAGTGTGGAGCAGAAGAAATCATTTGAGAATAAGGAAAGAGGTTCTGCCAAAAAAGATTTTACTTTTTAATTCAAGAGTCAGTCTGGAATTAAAAGTTCAAATTTTCTATATGTACCAAAATGAGCACATTCTCTTGTGAGGATATGGACCTATCTCATGGTGCCTTATTTAGTACTGCTAGAGAAATTTGTCATATCATACCCTGAGACCATCCTCAGGACTACTAAAATATTCTTTCATTTTAAGGGGTACTTGGGTGGCTCAGTCAGTTAAGCATCTGCCTTTGGCTCAGGTCATGATCTTGGGGTCCTGGGATCCAGCCCCGCATCAGGCTCCCTGCTCAGTGGGGAGTCTGCTTCTCCCTGTCTCCCCACTACTTCTGCTCATGCACGCGCTCTCTCTCTCTCTCAAATAAATAAATAATATCTTTCTTTAAAAATAAAATATTCTTTCATTTTTAAGCATCTAAGACTGAAAGGCTCATGTAGCCCTCTGGGGACCCCCACAGATTGGTTAGAAAGAAAGCAAAAGCATGTGTGTCACCCATATAGGATAAGATGGATTCTGGTGAGAAGCATAAGAAGGGAACGGTTAGCAAGGGAAAAGGTGATGAGGAAGTCACCTGGGTGGGGGGTGTTAACACCATCATGAGGGAAGTTGGAAATGGGCCTGTGGAAGGGGAGTTCAGACAGAAACAAGAGTATCAGCCCAAACGGAGCTGGACAGCGAATGGGAAGGAACAAGAGCTGGGGGGCCTAGCAGCCGTGCAGCAGGCGCCGTGTCTGAAGCATCTTAGCGCTTCCGTTAATCCTAAGCAATGCGGCCAGGAAGAGGTGACAGGGTGACGGAGCTGGGAGAGAGCAGCCCCATTCTTTACTGGAGACACACTTCTGGGCCCTTCGAAGCACTGATAATCACTCTACTGAAAGTTTTCCCGCTTAATTGCATCTGGTCCTGTATTGTCTTCTAATTGTTTCAGGTGTGTCTAAGTCAGGCTTCCCAGAGGGCAAAACTGCACTCTGCTCTCTTAGTTCTTCACAGCAGAGCTAAACACATGGCTGAGAGCATAATTAAGCAAGCTCTCATTTCAGACTTGATTGGCTGACTGATTAAAATGGAAGTAAACAGCTCAGGTGATTATTTTGTCCATTGGTGAGAAGACTGGAAGACATTCATCTCCTAACTGTTGCCAGATGGGTCTGAGAAAAGTTATGGCGGCCTTCCCTCCTTGGACCTCAGTGTGACAATCTGTAAAATGTGGTGGATAAACTTTGGCAACAGCAGCTTTTCTCCAGAAGCCTGGGAGTTCCATGGACTGGGATTCCAACCCGCTCTTTGCAAAGCGTTGGTAGCACCTTGTGAATTGATGTGCAGAGTTTTGTGCTTGGAATTTTAATGCCTGGGAAGAGCTAGTGTGAGTTATACTTCTTTTCTTGCATTTAAATTCTTTTAAAAAATGGTGAAATGGTGAAAGCATCTTGAGAAATGTTTTACTATTTTACTTTTGGTTCCCAAATTATGCATTGCCTGGATTTGTGTACCCCTCGATAACAAGGAAACATCACAGGCTAGAGCACAACAATAACTCCTCAATAGGGTGAGAAAGTTGTTTATCTTTCTGTTTCCACTCTGCCGGCAAGCATCTGAAAATCACTAACATTCCTATTTGAATAAATATTTTGGTAAGATATGTTCATTTGAATTTTTACCCTCAATAACTTAGATTGTGATGGGAAGAAAGGAAAGAGATGAAATAGTTTTTATTAAGAATTTCAGCTGCATTTCCGAAAGCTGTTAATACTAGAAGATCTTTTTCTATTTGATAGTTTTCTTTTTCCTGAACAGGTTTGACACGAACAGTTAGAGGTATACTGCTCAGTAGGGAGATGTGTATGGGGAACGACAACAGAGAAAGATTGGAGATACCCCTTATCCTCCTCGTACATTTATCACCTGCTCCCTGCAGTGTTGCCAATTAAGTTATAGCTTTTGCAACCCCAAAGCCTTTTTAAAAAAATTTCTCTTTTGGATTTTGAAAGGTAGGTACTGGAGTAGCTAAACTCAGTTGAATTTGGTGCCCCCTTGATACTAAATGCCTAACTTCTCCAATTAAGGCATTTAAGAGGCTGCTAATGATAACACATCTTGATGGCCCATATGGAAGATCAGGAGGAACAGCTAAGTTGGAGTAGAAAGTCTCCTCCAGATTGTGAACAGTGCTTAACTTAATAGCAGAAAAAGTGACATGTTGGAGGAAATCAACAAATAGTCACTGAGGACCTCCTGGAGTTCGTCCCATTTGCTGTGGGAAATAGCTGAATATGACAGGATATCTGGCCTGGGGAAGCTCACGGAGTTGAGGTAAAACAGGGTAAAATGACAACAACAATGATGATAATGATAACGAAAAATACCCAAAACCAACTAACCAACCAAACCCCAAAACCAAAAGTCCCAGCGCCCCCAAAACACAAAAAAACATGGCCCAAAAGTAAGTCAAGCATAGTTTCACGGGAGGTAATGTATCACACAGCAATCCAGGGTTTGCTGCACTTGACTTGAGAATGCAATAATGCAATAAATAATGTCCATACATTCAATTATTGTTATCAATTGATACAATTTCTTCTCTTTTGCTCTCAGGCGTCTGTTGTTCGTTCATATTTTCCAGGTTCCTACTTCTTGCTCACATAACTTCTTTTAGAAGTCTGTACCTTCCCATCCTAATATTTTCTGCTATCTGTATATAAGCTGCCTGAATTCTGGATTATATCTCTCCAGCATAGAATGTATTCTAACTATCACCTCCTGTGACCTGGATAGTATTTCTCCTTTTACATTTCCCAAGATTACATCACATTTTGTCATGCAGCATCACACTGTAGTCTTCCATTAGCTTATGGACAGCTAAGGCCTATGCTTCATTTTCCACATGAGTTTTTATTAAGCCATATCTCAAGGGAATTGGGAAATTGAAATTTGGAAAGCTGTGCAGGATTAACTTTGATTTTTGTTAAAATTCAGCCAGGTTTTTTTTTTTTTTTGACCCTACTATTTTCACCAATCACGTTTTTTCTTAGATCCTGACAATATCATCCTATGTATCAGTGACTCTTCTCAGCCTTTAGGAAACCATTATTGAAATTCTTTAGGATATCCATGCAGTTTTCAAAAATCTCATTCTGTATTGCTTGGAAAGATTGAAAAATTAGATTTATTCACTCTCTTTGCTCTAGGAAAAAGTTACATGTTGCAAAAAGGCCATTTATTCTTTTTACCGTGACATCAACCAGATTTCTAAATGGCCTCTCATCTCTTTTATTTTTCCTTCCGAAGACGATGGCTTCTTTGATTTGAGCTTGGTTCCTAAAGAGTTTACCTTATCATAGATAAGGTGTTATCTGGTGCAGAAATAGTCAGCTTAAGTATCCAAAGTTGTAGTTTAATACATTTCTGAAAAGGAGTAATAAAAAATACTGTCTCCCCCACTGCGCCTTCCAAAATGACTTATGTTGCTTTATGCTAATATTAACGGGCTGCTTCAGGCTGGAGCAACGTGCTGGAAAATTGTGGTCTGTGAAGCATTGTCTTTGATGTTGTCCCATCAGTGAAGGTTTTCACGGTCTGGGCTGGGCTAGCTCTCAAAGTGGAGAACAACCCCTTCAGCCCCACTTTCAGGACAGTTACCTGTATACAGTGATCATCTTCTGTTTCATTTAAGACTCTTCTGCAAAGGACAGCTCATGGTTTCAAAGGAAATATATTGTCATTGCTCCTCTTTTAAGTAGGACTTGCTTACTGGTTTGTTTGAATAGAATGACATTATTATTATATTTTAAGGACAGTGAAATTTGAGAGGAGGAATGGTGTATCAACCTTAAAAGGTACATTATTAGATGGCTATAAAATGCTCTGTAATATTAAGACATCAGATACAACTTCCACTCTGATAACACCATAATCACCCCCTCACCATAAAACACTAAAATTGCTACCACAGTGAAAAAACATTACCTACTGAGCCTTAGCTTAATAATAATGTAATCGCTGAAAATATATGTGCTAAATGCTTTACCTGCATTATCTCATAAAATCCCCATAATCTCATGTGGTTGGTGTCATGATCAAGATTAGATGCTCAGGCTCTGAGGATAGGGTACCTGGTTCAAATTTTGCTCCACTTCTTATCTCCTGTATTAAATTGGTGAAATTTCTGACCCTCTTTTAGTCCTAGTTTTTCCATCTGTTAAATGTAGCTAATGATGATATGTGTCTTATAGGGCTGTTTTAAGATTCAACATAAGATAGTGGCTGTAAAGTATTTATCAAAGTGTCTGGAAAATGGGTAAAAAATAGCTAATGTTGAGCGAGTGCCTACCGTGTGCTAGCCACAGTCCTAAGAGCTTTATGGCCAGCATTAACCTAGTCCTCACAAAGACGATGACCATCTCATCTTCCTATTAGGAAGATTAAGTCAGTGAGGTACAGTAACTACTCCAGGGGCACACAACTCACTGGGAAGTATATAGCAGTAGCCGAACTTGAATCTAGACATATATGCACCTGGCTTATGTTAAGGAATCAATAAACATTTATATTCATGGTTGTTGCTACTCTTAGCAGCTCAAATATAAGAGTAGAAGCCTTTCTTTATCATGAGACAGAAGATGATTCAACAGTTATTCACAGAACTGAATTTATGGACACAATCTAGTGAGCATGACTATTAGTATAATTAACCCACTTACTGAGCACTTAAAAGCTACATAATACCTTTGGCTTGTTTCTTCTAGAAAAAGCCCATACAGTCTCTGTCACTGTGGCCTGTTTTATGAGGCAAGAAACCAATAGCAAACCTCAGGAGGGAAGTCAGACATAGAGTTTGTATTCTAAATCTCTCTTACCTGCATGATGCTTCCCTTGAAAATCATACACTCAATAAAGGGAGGGCTGTCCTGTAGACCATTCGGTGCTGATGGAAATATTCGATATCTGTGTTTACCACTACACACATGTGGCTATTAAATACACAAAATGAGGCTCCCACAACTGAAGAATTAAACTTTAATTTAATTTAATTTTATTTATAGTTATTATGACCTCAGTTCTTTTCATAAAGGGCAACTTTAAATCATATAGTTTAGCTTCTTAGACCACCTCTCCCATATATTTTCCCCCAAATCTTTTTTTTTTCTCAGTCTGAAACTCCAGTTTAAAATCATATTATGCTGGATGCAGGTGATTGAGAAGTAGCTTTCATCTAATAATAACACAAAATATATTCCTTCCTCACTCTCTATCAGACACAACATCCAAAGTTATATTCTATTCATTCATTTTCCTGTCTGGGTGGTTATCTTACAAATGATATATGCAAATCATACCATAGAATTGAGAATGAGCAACCTTAAAACAGGACTGAGCAATAGAAGATTTGCTACCTTTTTCTGAATCTTTACTTTTGGTGCTTGCTCCACATTATGGCATTTTTGGCTTGATGCACTTGATGTCACATAGCTGTCAGCATCGACTATTGACAGGCTGTCAGCAACATTGTGGAATTATCCACCAGTTGTATGCAATTTCTTGAAGACAGTGTTTCCAGAAACAAGGAACAAAGCATATGCCTTGGAACTTCGCAGATATAAAATATTTTCTGCTTCTTAATTTGCAAAATCCCCATCCCAAATATGAATTAAGGGAGTATTAAAGGACAAAGCTGGAAGAGTTGAAGAAAAGAAATAAAATAACATATGCACCCTGAGATCAGTTATATTTTTGAATATGCTTTCTTTAGAAGTGATAGAAATGAATTCAATCAGATGAGACTGTGAGGACTCTTTCAATTTGGCAGAGACTCAGCGTCCTATTACAGAACAGAATTTAGTGTTGACAGCTCAGGGAGAAGAGGGAATGCACATCTTCTGTTCTTGAGTTCTGATCCACAGGAGGACTAGATTTTGTGCTCTCATCATTAACCTGGTGTTGTGAAAATTTCTTACTCATTGTTCCAACAGGACAACATATTATAAAATTATTGCTTGTTTTAGAACAACATTATGCCATAACAAAGAGCAGCTTATCAACTCAAATATTTTTTTCTGACCCTGAATTCCATTCCACCGAGTTCACCAAATGGAAGTAGGTAATTCTAGTCTCAGAATCTTAAAGGTTTGCATTTGAAACATAGTATAACCTTAATAGATGTCTACTTTTCTCTTGCTCCATGGTAAGTGACTTTTAAAAACCTTTAACTTCCCTGTTGTGTCTTAAAATATATGCCTGATTTGGGAGGAAATAGGTAGAAGATGCATTATCAATAACAAGCCATATGGTCAGAGGCCATCACTGAGGTGACAATGGAAAGTAAGTAGTAATGATGGAGGTCTTCTTTGGTACCTTTGCCCCAGCTAACAGAGTGTTGTAGGAAACAAAACAAAACAAAACAAAAAAATCCCTCACCTGGGAGTCAAAAGACCAGGGCTCAACCCTGACATGAACAATCTAGGTTACTTTTTTTTAAACCCCTCTTTCCATTTCTTTGTTTGCAAAGAAGAAATGATAAATTTTCCTACCCCGATGTCAGTGCTATTTGTACATCAAATAAAATAATATTTGTGAAAACACTTTGGGAATTATGCTATTTTGAAAATACTGTGATTTGTTCATAGATAGCACTACAGCTATAAATTTTCAGCAGTCTGATATGTAGAAGGATGACATAGGGGCATGAAAGGAAAGTTTTTTTGTGGCCCAGAGGGGACAGTGCCGGAAAAGGGTGTTGGAGGGAAAAAGGCAGGCCTAGGCTTTGTATTACACTTAATTATGGAATATGACACATTTTTTCTGGGTCTGAAAAAGGGTCAGTTATCAAATGTATTATAGAATGAATTCCAGTAATAGCTTCATTCCATAAATAATAAAGTCATGTGAATTCAGTTTGGAAATTGTTAAGCTTATGTAAACCAGGATGGTTTATGTGCATTATATCTATAAGCATAAAATCTAAGCATAAAGTAAAATCCATATGTTTAAGTAAAATCCATATGCTGGGTTGAAAGAATAGTTTTTCCAAAGGAAAGAAGAAGGTCTATAATGAAGTGCCCTGATTTTTCATGATGTGTATTGTGCTTACCTCCCCAAATCTAGAAAAACATGATGTCGAGTTCCTGGGCACCAAGGTACAAGCCATCGTAAGTTTTCCTGGAAAAAATGTCTATGTGTGCAGCAATAATAATAATGTAAGAAAAAAAAGATCGTAAAATGAAAGGACAGAGTTTCCTGTTTGTTATTTTTCAAAATAATGACTGTGGGTTCTCTCCCCACAGAAAAGATGCTATTTATTTTTTAATGATGAGCTGTTTCCCAGAGAAACAAAGTGGCATTCTGTCGACACCATATGGCGGCGGAAAAACAGATTCCACCGTGTTCCATTTGTTAGACTGTCTTCTGCATTTCTGTATCCATAATTTATGTGGGGGCCTCTGTGATTGCCAAAATATTCAAATGGGTTTCTCTTAGCAGGGCAGCCTGCATGGGGGGAGAAAGGTTTTCAAAACAGCAGGACCTGAACAGTCTCCTGCTGCTCAGAGAAGAGAACACTTCCAACTTCTGTCCTTCTGGCGGCTTTCATTGTAATACTAATTTACATCCTCAGTTTAGGGACCGTGTTTGCATTCAGAAAAAGCAGCTTATGTTCTTTTATGCTAATACAGTCATACTTGAAGTATAACCCACACCCTTAAAGTCATATTACTCCTGTCTTGGTGTAAGCATAGAACCTGGCCTTTAAGAAATTAAAGGTAGCTGATACGTAGCAGAGGCTGAATGAGACCACTTTGAACACATTGATTCTGCAGCTGGTTTGCAAAAAAGACATCTGAAGTGGTTATGGATACATTAAAAATAGTCATGAAAGGCTTCCTTTGCTGCCTAAGCATATGATTACCATCTACGTATTCAGAGGCTGTTTTCAGCGGAAGTTCGAGTGGTGTTCTCTGGTGCGTAAATAGAAACATGTCCCATACATGATACAGAATATAAAGAGAAGATTCGATGAGTCAGACTAATTGATATTTTGGCGAAATGGAATGTCTGAAAACAGTTCCATGTTCATGTGCATACAAGATAACAAGAATCTAAATCATAAGTATTCTATTGCAAGTGCATTTATATATATATATTTACTCCAGAGAATCTCAGATATTCTTTCAGTGGGTTTAGCCATTGCATGTACCACTGTAGTGCATCAGGGAAACATCACATAATTTCATATGGAGAAAGAAAACACGTGGAAGAAATACTGTTCAATTACAGATGGAAGGTATAGCAATAATGCAATAGTATTACTAGAAGGGTCTTTCCCTCAACCAGCACTAGTATGGCTAAAATTTCAGGCTGCCAAAAATAGGTGGATCATATCTGGTGTTTGTAAGTACAAATAGAAGGTTAAGGCTTTGGGTTATAAGGGGCAGAACTAAAGGCCCAGAAACATTGACAGATTCCCATTTCTTCAAAATCAATTTGGATGGACTCCTGGGAATCTATGCTGTTTTTCAGAATAGAAGGGAGGGGACACCTGAGTTCACTTTGCTGATGCTTATTCTTGTCAGGAAGCAGAATTCCCACGGTCCCACCTATTGGCCTTATTGGCATAAGTGTCCCAGCAACTTGATCTCCCATTAGAGAGCCTCCTCATGGAGGCTCGGAAGATGATCAACTACAAAGAACCCTCTCGCTGGAGTTCATAAAGACAGAATGGTCATTGGACCATCCAGCTGAGGTCACTGAGGACCCCTATCTTTTATTCTTTATATAAAATGTGAAATCTTTAGCCTCGATATGGGTCAAGATATCAGAGGCAGAGTTGTCAATAGTCTCGGGTGGTTTCCCACATGACTCACGAGGTACTGTTTTCTGACCTGGCTGGAATCCTGGTCGTAATAGATAACACTCACTCATTTCTCCAAATTCCCAAAATATATATATATATATTTTTAAGATTTTATTTATTTATTTGAGACAGAGAGAATGAGAGACAGAGAGCATGAGAGGGAGGAGGGTCAGAGGGAGAAGCAGACTCCCTGCCGAGCAGGGAGCCTGATGCGGGACTCGATCCTGGGACTCCAGGACCATGACCTGAGCCGAAGGCAGTCGCTTAACCAACTGAGCCACCCAGGCACCCCCAAAATATATTTTTAATGCCATGTTGATACCTGCCTATTAGGACATTTTTAAGAACCTCAATTCTTCCAGGAAAGCTTTTTGGAAGAGAAGGATTTCAGTTGCGTCCCACCCTTTTGTTAGAACTCAAATCTCATACTTTTCCCCCTTTTCAATTAAAAAGTTATACATTCAATTAGACTACATCTGTGAACTTGCTTTATCAGTAATTAAGATGAACATTATGATATGGGTAATAAAAAGTAATAGGCTCCTTCAATCTCTTGGGTTTTTTGAAATACATTTTCTCAATGGAAATCAAATTATTTTATTGCATAGAAGGGATTCCTCTCTTCAATAAGGTGAAATGATGCATGAGCTGTTGCTTGTACAACTACTAAGTCAGAATCATTAAGAATGGAGTTTAGTAAATAAAGTTATTGGGTGGCTGCTTTTTCACAAAAGGTTTGGAACTGTATTAAATTAACAGGAAATAGATCTAGAGTTTTCTCTAACCTATCCTCAGTGGGGAACAGAAATGAAATGGCCTTATTCAAGGACATCCATTTGAAATCCATAAATATTTTATAAGGATGGAATAAATTGCTTATTTTAAAACAGGTGCTATTGTAAAAATTATTTTGATTTTTCTTTAGCCTCAGGGCCCTTGAACAAAATAACAGTATATCATGTACACAGTGCTTAGACATTAGTTTATGTCTGTGTTTTCCATTATTGGCTCAGGTGGAGGGAAGCTCACACTAAGGGTTCTTCTGCTGTCTCCCCAGTGTCTTACCATAAGGAAAATCATGACTTAAATAGGACCTGCATCTCATTGCTCATTCTGCAAATTGTCAACGAAAATGGTACCATTTCCTTCAAGATAATGACAATAGATTGAAATATGTTCTGCCAACTTATTTGATAGATAATTTCTACCTTCCATCATCAACACATTCAAATGTTCTCTATATTTTGTGGGTGATTTTACATTTAAACAAAAACAGAAACATTTTATTAAGACAAAATATTTTTCTTCTTTATTTTTTATTTTGACTTCATTTTTCTTTTGGATTGTAGGTTTTCTTTAAGTAATGCATATATTATGGAAGTTTGAGATGGAAAAATTGGCTCCTTCAAAGAAATAATGTAAGGAAAGATGGTGCCGTTTCCCCACCATCATTTACTTCTGGTTGTATTTCTGGGAGGGAGAAGAAGCTGAGTTGAGCCATCTAAATTCTACTTCTCTGTCCTATAAGACTGATGATCTCAGCAGCAAGGTTTTTCAGGCTGAAGTCAGGATCTGATGTGTGGTTAGGTCTGGAATCAGTGAGTGGACAAAGACATAATTCATTGCATGCAGAGTATTAAGATGTTGAGATAAAGACTAGATCATTTTCTGGCCATGATCAGGTGGCCAATAAGTAATTGTGAAACACTGTAAAATGGACTGATTTTTATGAATATAAAAATCTTGAAAACAAAGATATGCGTATCTCAAGGGGAAATTGCCCGTACAGAAGCCAAATGACTAGAAACCAAGAGAATTGCCAACAACGCGATGATGGTAACCAAAAGAAAACTATTCTTGTATGTATGTGATCACTATTTCACTGCTTGCATCCTTTTTAAGAGGATTTCCCCCTGATTGAAAGAAGGAACTCCCTGACCCTCTAGGAACCAATGATAGGCCAGGCTGATCCAAGTCAGTTTCTTCCTTTTGAAAATTTGAACTAGGAGACAGAAAATGTGCAAGTTTGTTTCTGAGTCAAGACCAGATCATTGTGCTACCCGAATAAAGGTTCAAAACCTGCCCCTGTTGCTACTGCCACCGCTAGAGTTTCTGTAGTGGTCCAGATGACCACGGGTTGTAGATTACATCATCGGCCCCAATTCTAGATTTCTCTCTATCCAAGTCCTTTGCCATGTAACTTTGCAATTCCTTTTATGAAAAGAGCAGGGGATATTTCCCTTTCCCTTGATATCGTGTTTGGCTATTTGCCTTGCTTTGACCAAAAGAATGGGGTAGAACTGATGGTATTCGCATTCTGAGGTGAGGCTTTGAGTGGCCTTGTGTCTTCCCACTTGCCCTGGTGTACCTTTCCTTTAGCAAGAAGGAGAGCACATCCCAGCTCATTTGCTGGTTAGAGGTGTAAGAAAGACACCTGGAGCAGAGCTACCAAGATCAACAGATACACTGCAGTGAGAAATAGTCACTCCAGCCACTGTGGCTTGAAGCAGAGCTGCCTTGCTGAGCCCAACTTGAAGCATTCAAACATCACCAAACCCATAGGCTCATAAGCAACTATTTAATAATGCTGTTCAAGTCACTGAGATTTATAGTCATTTGTTGTGCAGCAACAGCTAATCAATAGATGACAAGTCCTCCGTTCTGATCACCATTTTCTTGCATGCCCTGGGTTCTGGTTCCTTCTAATACAGCCTTTTTATGGAGCTACTTCAGGTGGATTTCCATTCCTTAAAAACATGTTTCCTGCCTTAGGCTATCACAAAAGGACCTTTAGCCACGTCTGTAGCAAAGAAGAGCCTACTGCTTGGATCTGTTGGCATAACACTGAGAGATGCCACAGAGAATGAGCAGCTTCTCCCTTTATTTCCAAATTCTCTTATGGCAATTGTCTTTAAATAAGAAAAGGTGGGGGGGGGGAAAAAAAAGAACAAAAAGCTGGGATCAAAACCCTGTCTCTTAGTGAAGGATTTGCAGTAATAAAAGTCACACAGGTAATGGATAGGTCCAAAAGCCGATTTGGAACATGTCCTTCCCAGTATCAGGGAAATTTGGAAGCCAAATTCATAATTAGAAATTTCCTTGTGAACATGGAATTAGAATGACAGAAAGTTTACTGCAGGATTTAAATATTTAAAGATATTAAACCTGATACACCAGCTCCATAATCCCTGCAGTGGGGCCTGGTGTGCCTGAATGCCTGGGGAGAACCCTGCATATCGGATGGCCTTGCCAATGCCTCTGCATAGAACTGACATTACCTTCCTGCCTTAATGTTCTTCAGCCATGTTAATATCTTGAATTTAGTGTTCTACCCTGAAACCATCTTTCTCTTTAGCATGACCTGTGCATCTCTCTTCTGATTGAATATGTGTTGATAGAATTTCATACGCAAAGAGAGTTTATAATTTTTCTTTTTAAAGCATATCTGGAAAGCATACTTCTATTGATCCCAGGAAAGTATAGAAGGAAACTATGATCAATTTTTACATAAATAACATTTACTGTTGAACTTCTTTGAAGATAACAATTTTACCTAATATTTCTGGCAAAATGTGGGGACATTATTTTATCTCGTAAGCAACCTAATATCTTGCTTTTTTTTTTCTTTTCCCTTCATGGTATTCTGAGTGTGGTAATAGAGTTGAAAGTGTTATTATGTAGAGGAATTCTGACCTCCTCCTTCGGGGCTGAGAGATCACACAGAGAGCGGGATGCACGGGGCCAATGATCTGTTCTTGGTGGAGCTAATTGATAAGGAACATATTTTATGAATGAAGTTACAAGATAAAAACTGAGACTAATGAAATACCCCAATGACTCCAAAGTAATTAAGGAAAGCATTCCATACACTACCTCTAATTAGATGCTGAGGCTGAGAATTCACAATTGACTCGATATTCTCCAGTGGTGCTGACCCCTTGTTTAATATGACAGCAACTGAGGATATTCATAACCAAGAAAAGTAAAACCTTCCTTCTAAGGTGACAATGGGCCATTTAAGTGAGGCTGGGGTGGATACTAGACAATTAAAGGCATAGAAATTTAACACAGTCTCTCTGTTTTTCAAAGGATTCCTTGAGCCAAACAAATTTAAGAAATGTTTTTAAAAATAATTTTTATGAAACAAGTCTTTTCAGCTTTTAGAAAAATGATTAAAAATAAGGTCAGACCATGTGACCTATTAAAAATGTGTTTACCTGTTTCCTCTCATCAGGCTTTTCTTCAATTCTTCAGTCTAGTCTTAGAGTTTCCTGTAATCATTATTCCAATAAAATATAATATTCTAAACTCACATCAGATCTTACCCATTGAGTAGCTTGTTTCTCACTTCTATTTCTCTTTCAAAAGATTGCCCTTTAAATAACCCTCACTGAGACCTTTCTGTTTCTCAAAGATGTGGTGAAACCATCAGAAGCCAAAGAATAAACTTTAGGTCAGTAGGTATTTATTAATTTGAGTGTGTGATGTGTGTTACAACCTATGGGAAAGCAGAAGAAAATTTAAACAGGTACCCATGATTTAGAATATTACAGTCTATTCTCAGAAATGAAACATACATATAAGACAGAGAAACTAACAGCATATGACAGAATATAATTATATGTGGAACTGTGCACCAGACTTTGTTTTGCAGGAGTTTGAATGAGAGGAGAGGAAGAAAGTCTAAAATACCCGGGAAGGTTTCTGAGTGGGAAGAGAAACTCAGAGGGCATGCAGAAGGCACTGATTTGGACAAGTGGAATGGGAGGTAGTGGGCAGCAAGTTGAGTGAATGTGCCAGACAGAGCTTTGCTTGGGTTGTTCATGACAAAGGGAGAAAGGTGTTATTGTTGCTTGTGGGTTTGTCGCCATCACTGGCTCTCATGAAAGCCAAGCCAAAATCATATATAATTATTTTACTTGCAATAAATCAGGGCCATTTGCCAGCTTATGAATAATTAGAGAGGGTAGGATGGAATAATTTCAAATCACTTTTAATCCTTCTTGATTTAAAAAATCTTCCCTAAAGAGCAATAGAATCTTAGAGCAGACAGAGACTGTGAGGGTTATCTACTTAAAGATTCCTCTCAATGCGGAAACTTATTCTGAACCATTGATGAGGTGCTTGGGATCAATGAGCCCCCAGTATGCTATGTAACATTTTGTTCAATATACATATTTTTGCATAGAGAAGTTTATAGTTCTATTGTATTTCTAAAGGCATTTGAAGCTCGTGCACTTGTGATGAGCACCAGGTATTGTATGGAAGCGTTGAATCACTGTATCGTACGTCTGAAACTAACATTACCCTGTATGTTAACTGGACTTTAAATAAAAAGTTTAAAGAAAAATCTCTTTCAAGTCTTAAAAACCAGTGGTTTATAGTACCTTTGCCAGGTGATGAGCAAGAAATAGCGACAGGGAGGGGCACCTGGGTGGCTCAGTCATTAAGCGTCTGCCTTAGGCTTAGGTCTGGGATCAAGCCCCAGCTCCCTGCTCAGCCTGAAGCCTGCTTCTCCCTCTCCCACTCCCCCTGCTTGTGTTCCTGCTCTTGCTATCTCTCTGTCAAATAAATAAAGAAAATCTTAAAAAAAAAATAGTGACAGGGAGCTCACCACCCATCAATTTAGCCAGCTGTAATTTCTGTAGTTCTGCCTCTCCCTAAGTTGCCCTGAGCCAGGCTCCTGGTCAGAGGTCATATTTTGGCCCTAGTTTGTGGGTGCATATCTGAATCCAGGGGGGTGATTTAATTAAGAGCCAGTCAGGATAAGACCCCAGTACGTAATGCTCAGGTATCTCTATCCACAGCATTGATAACTAATGCATAGTCCTCTGTCTGAAGGATGTGAAGATTGAGTTACTTGTTTTTAACTTCCTCATAAAATGAAAATAAAATAAAGAGTCAGACCCAGGAGACCATTTGACAGCTCACGGAGCTCAGGATACATGCAGAGCCTTGGTATGGTGAGCAACAGACAGACCCATTTCCACTGATCCTCTTTGCTTCACTGAGTAGACTTGGGAGGCATTTTTCCTTTGGGTTCGTAGGTTTGCTCTCTAATGAGGAGAAGCTTTTTACAATGATGTACTGATTTAGAGTTTTCTCTGACTTTCTTTTTTAACATGATATATTAGAATCCCCTTTCTACTCACATCTTTCAGAAGTGGTGCCAATAACGTGGGGGACAGTAAATTATTCAAACAGGAAGCCAGCAGTTTATTAAAGATAGCTGCACACAAATGCGCATTTGCCAGCAACGTCAACAACAAATCAGAAATGATATATGACCTTTCTCACACGCCTGCAACATTTAATATCTTTGAATGACATTAAAGATGTCAAATGTTTAGACCACAGTCTGAGAAGCAGTGAAAATATAGTATCAGTGTTTGCAAATAGGCTTAGAGCTGGGTCACAATTCCCTGTGCCTGTCTTTTCCTAAAGGGTAAACATCTTCCACATATTTGTTTGCTAGTGTACTTTGCTTTGCAAAATAGTTCTGATCCTGAGGTGGTGTTTGCTAATCCAATCCCACTTTACCATAAACTAGAATTATCATTTCAGAGGCAGTTATACTTCATTTATGTTCAATTTCCGACTCGGGTAGGCTCCCATAATTCACATTTGTTTATCCTCCTCCCCCTGCCCTGTGTTTAATATTGAATGATTTATAAGGCAACTACTGTAAAGCATTGAAGTAACTGTTTCCTTTTAAGCCAAATAGTGAATACTTTTTGAAAGTAAAATATCATTTTACTAATTCTTTTGCTTTATAAGTTAGATTGTGGTTTGTGTTCATTTTTTAAATTAATTTTATTATAAAATATAAATGTGGAATAATAGAATAGTATAATGAATCCCATGTGCTCATCACCTAACCTCAACAATTATCAACTCATGTCAGTTATGTTTTAACTGTACTCCCATATTATTTAATTTAAAGCAAATATTAAACACAGTATATCATTTAACCTATAAATACTTTCTTGATGTGTCTCTGAAAAATATTTTATCAGTTCTTCCTCTATTTCTCTTACTTTTCCTTGCTTTTTATTTGTGCAAAAAACTGAAATGTTTGTCCTATAGTTTCCAAAAATCTGTGTTTTGCTGTCTGAATCCGTGTTTTTTTTTTTTTAAGATTTTATTTATTTGAGAGAGAGAGTGAGAGAGAGAGAGAGCACAAGAGGGGGGAGCGGGAGAGGGAGAAGCAGACTCCTTGCTGAGCAGGGAGCCCGATGCGGGACTCGATCCTGGGACTCCAGGATCATGACCTGAGCCGAAGGCAGTCGCTTAACCAACTGAGCCACCCAGGCGCCCTGAATACATGTTTTAACATGTATTTCTGTCCCTGTATTTCTTGTCAATTGACAGGTATAGAAGCTTGAATAGATTCAGATTCAACTTTTTTTTTTTTTTGGCAAGACTTCTTCATAGGTAATGTTACACGCTTCCATCAGAACCACATGTCTGCTTACCTTTCTGTGATGTTAGCAGCATTGCTGTATCTCTAAGTACAGATAGTATGAAAATCTTACAACTGTATACTTCCATTTCTCTTTTCCTGTCCTTTTGTGTTCTTATTTTCAAATATTTTACTTTTACTCTAAAATATATTACTTTTGCTTTAAATGGTCAGTTTTTTATTTAATTTAAAAAATATTTTATTTATTTGACACAGAGAGAAAGAGCGTGCACAAGCTGGGGAGCAGCAGAGGGAGAGGGAGAAGCAGGCTCCCCTCGGAGCAGGGAGCCGGATGCAGGGCTCCATCCCAGGAACCTGGGACCCTGGGACCATGACCCGAGCAGAAGGCAGATGCTCAACTGACTGAGCCACCTAGGTGCCCCTAAATAGTTATTTTTTTTAAGTGATATAAGTAATAAGAGTAAAAGTGTAAAAAGTACACTTTTTACAGCCTGTACTCTTCATTCCTTTTCATCAATTCAGGTATCCACCTGATCTCACTGGAATTCCTCTAATGTTCCTTGTAGTGCAGGTCTTCTGATGGTGACTTTTTTTAGGATTTATAGGTCTGAAGATTTTTATTTCATCTTTTTTTTGAAAGATATTTCTTGGGTATAGAGTTCTTCGTTTACAGTTCTATTCTTTTAGACACCATTAAAGATTTTCTACTTTTGCTCACTTGCATGGTTTCTGAAGACACCTCTGATCTCACTTTTACATTTAGTCCTTTGTATCTAATAAGACATTTTTAATCCGGCTGCCCTTAAGATTTAAATCTTCATCTCTGGTTTGAATCAATTTGATTATGATATGACTTGATATCATCATGGGTCTTATGCTCTTATGGTTCCTTGAGCTTAGATTTTTGGGTTTACAATTTTCATCAAATTTGGAAAACTGGCTGCTGAAGTTGCCTGACTACTTTTGTGACTATGTTAATGTTTTCCAGACTTTTCTCTCTGTATTTCACTTTAGTTTTTATTGCCATGTTTCCAACTTCACTAATCTATTCCTTTGCAATTCCTAATTTTCTTTTAATACTTTTTAGTATATTTTTTATATTTATGCATTGCTGTTTTCACTTTTTGACCCAAATCTCCATGTAGTCTCAATTCACTTTTATGTGAAGAACTTTCTTTAGCATTTTTGTGTGTGAATCTGCTGGTAAAGAATTCTGTGTTTCAGAATGTCTATTTCCTCTTCATTAAAGAAAAGCTTTTTATTTAGAAATTATTTCATACTTTTAGGAAATTTATAAGAATATTAAAAAGAATACTTTATCAAGATTCACATCTTGTTACCATTTTGCCAAATTACTTTATCTTTTGTGCTCTTTCTTTTCCCCGTATTCCTAAATTTTTTAGTGTGTGTTTCCTAAGATGAAGGATATTCTCTTATATAACCAAAGAACAGTTACCTCTTTCGGTAAATTGAACATTGATACAACACTTTAGTGTACTGTCCATGTTCCAAATGCTTTTAAAACATTTTCCTCCAAAAGAGGATCTAGTCAGGTTTCCAGGATTAGATTTGATACTCATGTCTCTTGAGTATTCTTCAGTCTGGAAGAGTTTCTTGGCCATTTTTATGTCTTGGTATGTGTATTTTTTAGACATTAATGATTTGTGGGAATATAATATTCTCCACTTTGGGTTTGAATGCTATTTCCTCATGATTATGTTTAGTTTATGTATGCCGGGGCACAATATTACATAAGAGATGTGTCATTTTTTAGGATATCATGTCTGAGGCATATGATGGCCATTTGTCCTCTCCCTAGTGATGTTAATTTTGATCACCCAGTTTGATTTTTCCAGTGTATAACTTCTGTTTTTTTCCCTTATAACTAATAGGAAAACCGTAGCCCTGCATATATCTTGATGATCATAATATCTCATATTAGGTTTAGAATCAATTGATGATTTTACCTGAATTGACCTTTATTTACTTTGACAACTGCACAATATTATTTTCCAATTTGAGTACATTTTATATATTTACCTATCAGCCCTCTACATTGTATTATAAATAAGTTCCCTCTGTCTTTTCCCTCACTCCCTCCATCCCTTCCTTCCTTCTTTCTTTTATTTCTTTTCTTCCTGCCTTCCTAATTAATTATTACAAGAATTTTGTAGGTTTCTATTTTTTGCTTCGCATGATTTATAATTTAATACTGACTTATTTTGGGGCTCACAGTGTTCCAAATTTAGTTAGCAGAACCCTCTTTAATCTATTTCCTTTATCTGTGTTATTTTGCCTTCATTTTATACATTTTTTGTCACTGAATATAGAATTCTTTATTGAAAGTTGTTATTGTTTTAATACCTTATAAAATAAATCTCTTTTGACCTCTACTGTATCTGATGAGAAGTTTCCCATTCATATTGTTATTCTCTTGTAAGAAGTGCTACTTCTCTCTGGATGCTTTTGTAATATTTTCTTTATCTTTTGTTTTTAGCTATTTGACTATGATATTATTAGGTATAGTTTTCTTTGCAATCATCCTTCTTTGGGTTTGTTGTATTTATTAGATTTGGAAGTTGATGTTTTCTACACCATTTGGGAAATTTTCAGTTATTGCTATTATTTTTCTACCCTATCTCTTTGTCATCTAAGATTCTAATTATATATGTCTTAGATAACTTGATATTGTCCTGTAGGTCACTGAGGCTGTGTTAATATCATTTTTTTACTTGGTTCTTCAAATTAGATAATTTCTATTAATATCTTTTTAAGTTCCCTGATTCTTCATTCTTTAATCACTAATCACTCTTAATGCCATCCAGTGAAATTATTTATTTCAGTTATTATTCTTTTCATTCTAAATTTTCCATTTGGTTTTTCTTGTATAGTTCCTATATTTCTGTTTATTTATCACGACCATGTTTTCATTTAAGCCTTTGAACATATTTATAAAAATGGCTTTAAAGTCCTTTTCTGCTGGTTTCAACATGTGGAATCTTTCAGGTTAAATTCCTATTGTTTTTTTCTATTAATTTGGGTCATGTTTTCCTGTTTCCTTACATGCCTAGTAATTTTTTATATTATACTGGATATGATGTGTGATATGTTATAGAAACTTTGGATTCTATCATCATCCTCTGAAGAGTGTCTATTTTTGTTCTAGCTGGCAGTTAAGTTGACTAGACTCAAACTCCAAACTCTGTGTCCCTTGTGATGGGTAGCATCCAGAATCTCTGCTTAGTTCATTCAGTATTCTACCTTTTGCTTTCCTTTGGGTTCATGGCATTTCCCAAGATATTCACAGTTGGGGTTCAAACAAGGATTTGGGTAGAATTAATATACAGATATTGAGTCTCCCTCTCTTACTGTGGATCTTTTCTCTTTCCTCACTTTTGAAGTACTTTGGAAACCCTAACCTCCATTCTAAGATGTCTCAAGTTAGTAACACTATAACTGTCTGCTTGAGTTCCTGCCAATCTATGCTACACTTACTGAAAAGATCTTTCAGGAGAAGAGCCATTAAATGCAAACCTTACCCAGGGTAGTTCTCTTATAAGTGACCGATCTCTGTCCAGTCTCTGCCTGATTTTTGGCTGCTTTAATTTCATGTACTTTATGTTTTGTGAATTTGTAATTATGTCCCATGGAGGGATTAGTCCAATAGAAACTACTTTACCATTAGCAGAAACGGAACTCCTACTTTTCTTTTCAACCCACCCAAGTCAGGCTATTCTCACCTCCAGTTTACTAACACTGCTCTAATCAAGGTCTTGCTGTTTTCCACATTGACAAAATCAATTGTCATTTCTGAGTCCTTTTATTACTTGATGTATGAATGGCATTTGACCATGGTATTTCTTTTCTCCCTCTTGACTTCACTTGGTGTCATTACACAATACTCTTTAGTCTACTTCTGTTTCACTGGTTGCTATTTGGTGTCCTTCTCTTTACCAAACTCATATTCTTACCTTAACATTTTGGAAGGCATCAGGGTTCAGACCTGCAACTCCTTTGATTCTCTATCTACAGCACTTTCAAGTTGACCTCATGTAGTACCATGGCTATAAATACTATGTACCATTTTCTTTTTCTCTGACTGGATCTCTGCCCTGAATTCCAGTATCAAAAATCTCACTATCTTCTTGAAATTGCCCCTTCGTGGTTTGTTAGGCACTTCAAACTCATCCTGTCCACATATTAACTCTTGGTCTTTTCCCAAAAGACTATTGTCTTTCTTTCCCTTTAGTAAAATATTCTCTCCTCTGTTACAATTAACTTCATCATGCTGTTGCTTTGTCCTTAACACATAGATGATTGTAATTCTTTTTTTTAATTCAAATTCTACATCAAGTGAACTTGAGAATTGTCTCTTTTACCTTTGGAATATGTTCAGAATCTGACCACTGTGTGCCACCTTCTCTTTTTCTCTCCTATGTCTTCTCTTCAAGATGTTATCAGCTTTCACCTGGATTACTTTGAATACTTTCTTCTTCTGTACTTGACCTGTTATATTCTTAAAGTCTGCTACTTGCACAGTAGCCAGAGTAATATTTATTTATTTAAATTCAATTAATTAACATATAGAGTATTAATAGTTTCAGAGGTAGAGTTCAGTGGTTCATCAGTTGTATATAATACCCAGTGCTCATTATATCACATGCCTTCCTTAGTGCCTAATATCCTTGACCCATCCCCCCACCTCCCTCCCCTCCAGCAACCCTCAGTTTGTTTCCTATGGTTAAGAGTCTTTTATGGTTTGTCTCCCTCTCTGATTACATCTTGTTTCATTTTTCCCTCCCTTCCTCTATGCTCCTATTTTGTTTCTTAAATTCCACATATGAATGAAATCATATGATAATTATCTTTCTCTGATTGATTCATTTCACTTAGGATAATAACCTCTAGTTCCATCCATGTCATTGCAAATGGCAAATTTCATTTTTTTAAAAAAATTTTATTTATTTATTTGAGAGAGAGAAACAGATAGTGACAGAGATAGGGAGAGAGAGCACAAGCCGGGAGGAGAGGGAGAAGCAGTCTCCCCACTGAGCAGGGAGCCGGACATGGGGCTTGATCCCAGGACCCTGGGATCATGACCTGAGCCGAAGGCAGATGCTTAACTGGCTGAGCCACCTAGGCACCCCAAGATTTCATTTTTTGATGGCTGAGTAATATTCCATTGTATATATATATACCACATCTTCTTTCTCTACTCATTTGTCAATGGACATGTGGGCTCTTTCCATAATTTGGCTATTGTGGACATTGCTGCTATAAACATTGGGGTGCAGGTGCCCCTCCAGATCACTACATTTGTATCTTTGGGTTATATACCTAGTAGTGCAATTGCTGGGTGATAGGGTAGCTCTATTTTTAACTTTTTGAGGAACCTCCATACTGTTTTCCAGACTGGTTGTACCAGCTTGCATTCCCACCAGCAGTATAAGAGGGTTCCCCTTTCTCTGCATCCTTGCCAACATTTGTTGTTTCCCGACTTGTTAATTTTAGCCATTCTGACTGGTGTGAGGTAGTATCTCATTGTGGTTTTGATTTGTATTTCCCTGATGCCGAGTGATGCTGAGCATTTTTTCATGTGTCTCTTGGCCATTTGTATGTCTTCTTTGGAGAAATGTCGTTTCATGTCTTCTGCCCATTTCTTGACTGTTGTTCAACATAGTATTAGAAGCCCTAGCCTCAGAAATCAGACAACAAAAAGAAATAAAAGGCAATCAAATCGGTAAAGAAGTCAAGCTCTTACTCTTTGTAGATGATATGATACTCTATGTAGAAAACCCAAAAAACTCCACCCCCAAATTGCTAGCACTCATACAGGAATTCAGCAAAGTGGCAAGATACAAGATCAGTGCACGGAAATCAGTTGCATTTCTATACACTAACAATGAGAGAAGAAAGAGAAATTAAGGAATTGATCCCATTTATAGTTGCACCAAAAAGCATAAGATACTTAAGAATGAACCTAACCAAAGAGGTAAAGGATCTGTACTCTGAAAACTATAAAAAACTCATGAAAGAAATTGAGGAAGACACAAAGAAATGGAAAAATATTCCATGCTCATAGATTGGAAGAACAAATATTGCTACATTTTTATGCTTCCCAGAGCAATCTATACATTCAATGCAATCCCTATCAAAATGCAGAGCTGGAACAAATAACCCTAAAATTTGAAAAAGGAAACCAAGGCTGGTGGCATCACAATGCCTGACTTCCAGCTCTATTACAAAGCTGTAATCGTCAAGATAGTATGGTACTGGCACAAAACTGAAAAATGGACAAAGGATTTGAACAGACATTTCTCCAAAGAAGACATACAAATGGTTGATAGATATGTGAAAAAATGCTCAACATCACTAGTAATCAGGGAAAAGCACATCAAAATCACAGTAAGAAATCACCTCACACTTGTGAGGATAGCTATTATCAAAAGTACAAAAGATAACAAGTGTTGGTGAGAATGTAGAGAAATTAGAATTCTTGGGAATGTAAATTGTTGCAGCCACTATAGAAAACAGTATGGAGGTTCCTCAAAAAACTTAAAGTAGAACTACCATATGACTCAGCAATCCCAATTCTGGGTATACATCCAAAAGGATTGAAATCGGGGTCTCGAAGAGATATCTGCACCCCCATGTTCATTGCAGCATTATTCACTGTAACCAAGATTTGGAAACAACCTAGATGTCCTTCAACAGAGGAGTGGATTTTTTAAAAAAGTGATGTATACACACAATGGAATATTATTCAGCCTTAAAAAGAATGAAATCCTGCCATATGTGACAAGATAGATAAACCTGGAGGACATTAAGTGAGATAAGCCAGTCACAGAAGGACTAATACTGCATGATTCTACTTATATGAGGTATCAAAATAAATTCATAGAAACAGAGGAATAAATGGTAGTTGCCAGGCACTGGAGGGAGGCAGAAATAATGAGTTATTATTCATGGGTACAGTTTCAGTTATATAAGATGAAGCAGTTCTAGAGATGTGCTGTACAACATTGTGCCTAAATTTAATAAAAATATTTTTATTGAGCTCTTGAGATACGTTGTTTGTTTAATGTCTGTCTTTCCAGAAACAAAAATGTAAGCTCACTAATCATAGGCATTAGGTCTTTTGTGTTCACTACTATATATTCAATACCTCAATCAGTGCCTAGACCATAGTAGGTCTAGGCACAAAAGACCTCACTCAATAACGTTTGTGAAATGGATGAGTGTAGTGAAAGGGAGCATAGTGCATTTTAGGAAATGAAAAAGGTCCAGTAACAGATATTGATGTCGGGGGAGCTAGTGAGTTAGGCAGCAGCCAGACTGTACAGAATTTTGTAGACCACATAAGGATTTTTTAAAAAGCACTAGGTGTAGCCACTGGAGGATTTTAAGCAGATGGACTGATGTGATCTGATTTAAGTTTTGATAAAAATCACTCTGATCTGGAAAGCGTATGATCATTGGGGCAGTTGTTCTCAGCCCCGGACTAATTAAATCGGCCCCTCTGGGGTTGGACCCCAGGCCTCGGTTGTTGCTAAAGCCTTTCAGGTGATTCCAGTGCACAGCCAAGATTGGAAACTAGTGGGTTTGGGTAAGGTTCCTGAGAAAGCAGGGTGGACAAGATTCAAAACACAGGTGGAGGGATTTCTGGTTTCAGCTATGTTACATTAAGAACTTGGAAATCATTCCTCTTGTCCTTAAAATGAGAGAAAGCTGTACAAGCTGAAAATCAATGACTTTCTTGGACCAATCAGAGAACTAATGTTTCAGGGCAAACCACTGCCCTGAAATCTGGAGAGTCAGATGCATCTGGAGAGATACACCAACTGAGATCTGCTTACCTAGAGCAGAAGCCACTGGGAGCATAAACTGGTAGGAACACATAAATGGTAATTTTGACAAATTGCTGGAGTCTAAGTCTGGACTAGCATGAGAGTGAGAAGCTCCTGTCTGTCATAAGGGGGCCTCATAATTTTCGAAGATTTTCCTTCAGGAAGCCTATTAGTTTTTCAAGGGGAGGATCTGAGAAAGTTCCTTACACAGTCTTGGTACGGCAAGGATAGGGGGAGGAAGAATAGCTATGGTACCTTTTTCCAAGCAAAGGTCTAATCTCCAGGGTGGAGGACTTCACCAGAGGACAATTCTGAAAACTTATCCCAGCTTAGAGAAGGGAACAATTCCCCACTGCCTCCTACTTCTGCCTTCCTATCTCACCCTAAAGACAAATAAATAGAAGTCTGGTCAACAGGGGAAAGGGTTTCAAGGATTTAGACTGGGATCATTGGAACTGGGAAGGAGACCAAGGGACAGTAGGGACAAATTTCCACTCCTGGAGGAGGGACAGACATTTCTGAAGTCCACATCTCAGACTCACTAAAGACTGGGCCTCAGTTAGAAGGTTATAGGACACCCCCTTCCCTACACCTTACCACCACATGAAAAACTTTCAGTAATAATGACAGTGGGGGCACCTGGATGGCTCAGTCAGTTAAGCATATGACTCGATTCAGCTCAGGTCATGATCTCATGGTCATTGGATCGAGCCCCATATCAGGCTCTGCACTCAGAGCAGAGTCTCCTTGTCCCTCTTCCTCTGCTCCTCCCCCTGCTCATGCGCTCTCTCTCACTCTGTCTCAAATAAATAAATAAAATTAAATAAATAAATAAATAAATAAATAAATAAATAAATAAATAAATAAAAATAAAACCTTAAAAAAAAAGAATGGATGATAGGGAACACATATTATCATGAACTACCTATTGAGCACCTATTTTATTTTGAATTCTGTTCTATACCAGATATTTTACATAACTTCAAGCCCCTTACAGTAAGTTTTTTAAAACCTTCATTTTATATTTGAGGAAGCAGAAGCCCAGAGAAATAATTAAATGCACAGAACTGGTAAGAGGTGCATATCCAATACAAACTCATGTATTTGTTTCATTTTTTAACTTCCTTCTCCAAATCCACTGCTTGTGCCACTACTGTGTTGTTTCATATCATTTCCAAACATGGCAAAATTTAGAAGTAGCAGAAACAACAGAAATGGGTCCTGAAATGAAGGAAAAGGTTTTATGGCACAGTTATTACAGGTATTTTACTTGGGTGTTTTCTATCTAAATAATACTTAAATCTAGATATTTTCTATGTACGTAAGGATGAGACTATTTGCAAAGTCAACTGTCATGGAATTCCTGTACTTTATTTTCTACCAGAATTAACTGGTGGTGTGGTTTTTCACACCAATGTCTGGAACATCATTGAGGTGCCAGAAGGATAAATATTATGCAACTTCTTGATTCTAAGACTCATGTTTTGTCTTCAAATTTTAGCAGTTTAGAAGCTGGGATGCATCTTATTATGTCAAGAGAAACTTTCCAGTGGCCAAGCAAAGGAGTAAGTTATGGTGACATTTTTTTATTGCCTAAATAAATAAAAACTTAGTCCTTTTTGGAGGTAATTATTTACCTAATTTGCACCTCAGCTAAATAATTTGCACTGGTAACGTTATACCCCATTGATTTAAATGTAAATTTTGATCCCTAATGATTGCTTTTAATACCTTTAGAAGATTATATTATAAAAAATTGAATATAAAGTTATGGTGACTATGGAAGATTCCTTATCAAATTCCAGAAAGTGCAGTTAAGGACAATGAAAATTGCTAAATCTTTTAGAAAAGGTCATGTAATTTTGAAAGCTTGAGAAAGATGTGACCAACTGATGCATCAAGAAGGACTCTGACGTAGGACCTGAACTTCTATTTTGTTGAAAGTTTCCAACCAACTTGTAAGCTTCCAACCAACTGTTTAGCTTCCAGCACTATATAACAAATTAAGAAAACTAGAAAACAAACCAAAGTTTGACCAGATAGTTAATGCACATGTAAGTAAATGCCTCAAATTGTATGGGAGCTAAAATGGCCCCAAAAGAGAGAGAATTTATGATTTGGGGAGAGAGGAAGAGATAGAGAGAGAATTCCCACCAGGACTATGCAAAAACAATATAAGATTTCACTAATGCTACACAAATATCTTGCAAAAGAGGTTCCAGAGAAGGCCTTTTACATGCCAGATAGTTGTTAGGGGTACTAATTTATGAAGCACTTGAAGAAGGAATAATTATGCATAATAGTGATCAGGGGAGACCTCTCAGGAACAGGAAAAGTATTGAAGGGTGGTATGAGTCTCAAGAGGTTGAAGAGTTAGGGTTGGGGACTACTTCATATAAGTACCTTCCTCTACCCAACTGGTGTCTGTGACAGAGTCTTCCACATAGTTGCACTAAAGCAGTGTTTGAATAGCTTGAAAAAACTGAAGGATGACTCCTCTTAATGGATACAGAATGTTTAGGGTCATGGAAGAGCATTAAAAAAGCCCAACAGAGACCTCACTCTTCCCACATCCACTCTAGATACATTCTTGGAATCAGCACCATCCTATTTTTAAACATTTCATTTGTCAGCTTTTTATCATTAAGAAAAATGTCCAATTTGCTTAAAGCACCTCAGGCAAAGTATGATCAAATTCATGGATGACAGTGACATTGAATAAGAATGGACAGGGACAGAAAAACCAGGGCCCATTAAAATGGACCTATGGATAAAGAGGACTCCCAGCTCTACACTCTACCACATCCAGGGTTTAGTGAAATAAAACCAGAAACAGTCATAGACTGATTCAGGATCAACCTCAGAGGCCATGCTTTTACAGCCTAAGGGACTGAATTGTGCTAAGACCAGACCACGAATTCCCAGGGCATTTTCTGAATAATCGTCTTATCTCCACATGGTATCTCAGCTTAAACTGTTTCCCTCAAGAATGTGTCAGGAAAGGAATGGTCCTTGACATTCTTTTGTGGAAATGTTACCTCAGGCACACATAGATTTAGATGATTTTAAATCAGGGCTGTTTGTATTCTGAGAGTGAGTACAGCTGTGACATATATGATAATTGGGAATTGAAGAAAGCAAAAGAGATCCCACATGGTTTCCTATAGCATGTAACAAGTATTTGTCTATTACATGAGCCAGGTATCGGGGCATGACAAATTCTTTCAATATGGTAGCCATAAAATGAAGTAGTAACAAGGAGCCAGGACACAGTCTGATATGCTGTGAAATTGGGGAACCAAGTCCAAGGAAATCCAGAAATGTTAGATTAAAAATCCTGTTTCCACAAGTGAGTTGTCACACCTAGGCAAGGTTGATATTTCTTTAGTTCTTTAAGATCAGGGTTATGGGAGGAGGTGGTGGGGGAGAAGGCAAGGTAATTGAGCCAGCAGCATAGAGGGTAGTTCTAGTTGGAATTCTTGAGGGCTTTTTAAGATTCATAGGCCTGCCCCTATGGATGTACCTAGCTTCTTGAAGAGACACTGAACAGTCAGGAGGCCCCAGAGACTGTAGGTCATAATTAAGCCTTTTGGAGGTCTGGATGAAAAGGGAGGGGGCAGGAAATCATGAAAGCCAGAGAAGGGATGCCTCACCTGATAGGGAACCAAGGGAGAAGAACAAATGGAACCACCACCATTTACAAGTTTCTGCCAGGCCTTTTTGACAAAGGGTGCTAGAGCAATTGGACATTTGTTGGATGGGGGACGTGGTGGGGGAGACAAAAAGGAAAAGAATAAAAGACCCTTGATCTAAACCTTACACCTTATAAAAATTAACTCAAAATGGATCATGGACTTAAATGTAAAATGTAAAGCTATAAAATTTTTAGAATTAGAAAGTATTTGGGATCTAGGGTTATGCAAACAAAATAAAACAAGAAAACCTCAGACATGGCACCAAAAGCAGACCATAAAGGAAAAAATGATAAATTAGACCTTATCCAAAGTTAAAAGTTTTTCTCTGTAAAAGACCCTGTTAACAGCATGAAAAGACAAGCTACAGTCTATGAGAAAGTATTTGCAAATCACCTATCCAATAAAGAATTAGTATTTAAAATATACAAGTAACTCTAATAAAAGCTCATCAGTTAAAAAACCCAAACAGTCCAATGACAATATGGGCAAAAGACATGAAGAGACATTTTAACGAAGTGAATAAAAAATAACAAGCACATGAAAAGAGATTCACCAACATTTGTCATGAGGGAAATATAAATTAAAACCACAGTGAGATATACTACATTCCTATTAGAAAAGCTAAAATTTAAAAAATATAGTGACAATATCAAATTCTGGCAAGGATATAGAGAAATTGATTCACTCACACATTGCTAGTGTCAATATATAAAATATTACAACCATACAGGAAAACAATTTGGCAATTTCTTATAAACCAAACATGCAAATACCATACAGCTTAGAAATTGCACTTGCGGCCAGTTGTCCCAGATAAATTAAAACTTACACTCACATCTGTATGTGGATGCACATAGCGGTTTTATTTGTAATAGTCAAAATTTGGAAATGACCCAAAAGTCCTTCACCAGAAGAATGATTACACAAATTGTGGCATATTCGTGCTATGGAATACATCTCAGCAATAAAAGGAAGCAAACTATTGATACATGAAAAAACTTGGATGAATTTTCAGGGAATTATCCTTTGCAAAAGAAATCCCCAAAGGTTGCATACTGTATAATTTTATTTATAAAACTGTTGAAAATATAACATTATAAGAATGAGGAATAGATGAGTGGTTGTCAGAGATTAGAGACATTGAGGGAGGGTGGGGAAGTAGGTATGTATGGCTATTAAAGAGCAATAAAAGAGATTTTTTTGGTGGTAGAAATGTTCTTTATCTTAACTGTACCAAAGTCAATGTCTTGGTTGTGATGCTGTACTCTAGTTTTGCAAGATACTACCATTATGAACTGTGTAAGGAGTCCAGGGGTCTGTTCAGTATTTCTTAAAACTGCATGTGAATCTATTATCATCCAAAATTAAAAAGTTCAATTTAATCAATGTATTATCTCTTTTCAAAAGTCCAAATCATATATAAGTTAGCTAAATTCTGTGATACGGAGAGAAATGGATCTGAAGAGATGCTTGGACTTTATTTTCTAGCTATAGAATGGCTTTGAAGTATTTTTAAGGGGAAGAATAGTATGGTCAGATTTTTTTAAATTAATTAAAAAAAAATTCTGGTACAGTTAACATACAGTGTTATATTAGCTTCAGGTGTACAATATAGTGATTCGACAATTCTGTACATCACTCAGTATTATCATAAGCATACTCTTTAATTTCCCAGCACCTATTTCACCCATCCCCCACCCGCCTCCCCTCTGGTAACCATAAGTTTGTTCTGTATAGTTAAGAGTCTGTTTCTTGGTTTGTGTGTCTCTCTCTTTTTTCCTTTGCTCATTTGTTTTGTTTTTTAAATTCTACATACGTGTGAAATCATATGATATTTGTCTTTCTCTGACTGACTTATTTCACCTAGCATTATATTCTCTAGCTCCATTCATGTTGTTGCAAATGGCAAGATCTCATTCTTTTTGATGGCTGAATAATATTCCATATATATATATATATATACATGCCACATCTTCTTTATTTACTCATCTATCAATGGATACTTGGGCTGCTTTCATAATTTGGCTATTATAAATAATACTGTAATAAACATTGGGGTGCATGTATTTTTATTTTAGAAAAGTCATGATTTTTCTATGTGATGTGGATTTGAAGTGGTGGGGTGTTTAGGGCTTGGGTGGGGAGACCTGAGAGAGTGACACCAGATAGAGGGTGATGGCTACCAACTGGGAAGAACATAAGGGACTAGTCCACCAAGGCAAAAAAGCACCAGGGATGGTGAGGTGGGGAAACACACAGAAACACACAGGTGGTGGATTAATAGCATGTCATGGTTGGTGTAATTTGAGGTGAGTCTTGGGCAAAGAAGAGCAGGAATCAAGGACTATCTCATCTTCAGTCACTAGGGGCATAGTGGAGCTTTCAGAGATCAGGTTGCAAGAAAGCAATTGTTAGGGGTGGTGGGGCTGTAGGAAGCAGAGTCCAGTTGAGTTATCTAGTGCTCAGTCATTTCACAACCCCCTTGCCCCCCATTATTTTTCTCTTGGAGAGACTGTGGTCCAGAACTGGTGAAGTCACTGGTCTAGCATATATACCTTGACTTCCTAATTCCATGATTTTGAATTCTCAAAGAAATATCATACTAATTGTCCAGAAATCCCATCATCCCAAAAAGAGACCTATTTCTTCACCAATTTGTGAAATTAAATGTAAGCAACCATCCATAACCACATAACTGCTCTCTAATTTTGGGAAGCAGAGAGAACATCATATCCATTATGAGTCCACTCAACTAGCAAAGAACTCTGTCCTGAGGAAGTGTTCGGGATGAATGTGGCATGGAATAGGCCCAATGTTTAGTGAAGCTCTGACTCAAGCAGGCTCCATTCAGATTGTGGTGTCATATGCAGCCTTGTGTGTAGACTGCTCATTGGAGACAGGGACTAGAGAGCGCAGATGGAAGAGTGTGCGCATACAAAAGCTGCAGACCTTTTCTGGTCCTTCAATCAGAGTCCTGTGGCCCAGAAATGATTTCAAGGTTTTCTGAGAAACTACAAGATGCTCCTCTGGGGTTTTTCTGCTAGGGAGAGAGAATTCTGCCTACTTTACCCATCCTGCACAATCCCCTTCAAACAGCACTGTTAGAAGAAGGGAGATTAGCTGTGACTTCCTTCTTTTAGAAGCCCTCACTCCTATTTCCTGAGAAACTGTGGGACTCTGCCAGTGCCTGCCATGGCATCAGTGCCCCATAGCAACTGGCCTCCTGGTCAGTTCTCCCGAGAGCCCATTGGCTAAGCACGTGGACTGGACATGAATTACTTTTTGTTGAGTGAGAACTGGTGTGGGTGGGATGGGTTCTATTCACGATGGGCACTCACCTCCAGCCATGAGCCATTTTTATCTGTGCCTTCATGTGAGGAGAAAAGCAATACCATAAAAAACAAGCCACCCAAGTTGTCATGTGAACACTTCCTTGCACAGCAGAGACCTAAGGAAGTAATTAAATTTTGCTGATGCCCTATCATCTTTAAGGTTGAATTTTATCCTTACATAAATACCGAATTACCCTGTGGTGTTTATTTAACAAAATACCCGGAAGATCCTAAACGTGCTTTCACATAAGACTTTTTTCCTTTTCTCTACATCTGTCTCACTGTTTCTCCAGGTCCACTCAAGGGATTCAGCTGAACCCTAGAAAGTGCTTCCTGATGGTGAGAACAGTGCTAAGTTTGGCCATGGGAAATGAAGCTCTTTCAAGGGAAATACTATTTTTGTTTTCATGTCTGTGTGAATAGATATGCATAAGAAATTAAATCTGGCCAGGGGGTTGATGCTGGGGCTTGTGAGAGATAAGGGCATATGGAAGGGTCAGGGGTAGAGAGAAAAGCCTGGCTAGGATATAGCCCCCAAGGTGATCAAAGGAGGTCTGGAAACTTGCCAAAGAAGATCAGTGTGGCATTAGCAGCAGAAAAGATATGCCAGCAGCTGATGAAATATGATCTTAAGGGAAAGCTCAAATCCAGTTATTAGTGCAGGGAAAGCACCAGCCTGGGCCAGAGAAGCGATCTGAAGTAGAGGGACCTAAATAGAAACTGTGATGAGATAATGCCAGTCACCTACCTGCCACCCAAAGATACCATGACGGAGAGCTAAGCTACATGCTTGGCTCCTGACGGCCACACCAGGTTCATCATTGTTGCCATCGCATGCAACATAGAAAAGCTCGTGTGCACAGACCAGTCCATCTGTGCATCGGCAGATGGGATGAGAGCTGCCCGAGTGAAGAGCGCAGTATGATTGAGTGTGGATATGAATGAACTTAGGATAGTTCAAATACAATTGCATTAATGTGGCTGTCGCAGATTTTTAACTGAATGAATAGTTTCTGAATGGATTTTATTGTTTAAATTCACGCTAGTTAATGGCTTTTCAAAATAAAATTGACTTTGGCTGACTTAAACATCAATAGAATATTTTAAAAAATGAATTTGATTGTATTTTAAGCCCCAAATCAAGATTTCTATAAAATTGGACATGTCCCGTTTCCCCTTTTGTAAACTGGCTTATTTCTGAACGTGTAATAAGCAAAAACAAACCAAATTACAAGTGGATTCTGACAAACCTTAGCTCAAACTTCAGGTAAATCCTCTATTCTCTATGAATCATTGGGTAAGCTGCTTAATTCCTCAGTTTTCTCAATAGAAAAAGGAGGTAATATTATTTACCTTGCAAGACTATTGTGAAGATAATTGTTAAGTGTCTAATATAGTGCTCAGCCTATTGTAGACATTCGGCAAAGATTTGTACACAATTTTGTTTCTTTTGCATATAGTCCTTACGTGTGTATATGTACAATGTTGAAAAAGACCTGGATGAGAGGACCATGGCCTCCTGGTTATATCCAGCAGTGGGAAAAGGCACAGAATAAATAATAGGCATGATATATTTGGGGATATCTTGCTAGATCATTACTCTTATGAGTAGCAAAATTAGCAAAAAGTTAGATCATGGAGAGTCTTAGAGATAAAGAGTTTAGACTTAATTCCTTAGGCCAGTGGCTGACAAATTTTTCCGCATAAAGCCAGACAGTAAATATTTTCAGCTTTTTGGACAACAGTCTGTTACAAATACTCAACTCCACCATGATAGTATGAAAGGGTCATGGACAAAATGCTAATGAATTAACATGTCTGTGTTCCAATGAAACTTGCTTTACAAAAGTAGGAAGTTGGCCTAATTTGGCCTGTGGGCTGTAGTTTGGCAACTGCTGATCTAAGTGACAAGAAGTAAACCCAGCATCCTATCTTTTCTTCATTTAGAAATACACAGAAGTTTTACTTTTTGGATTGGTTAGATTACAGCTAACCCCAAACTATGTTCATTAATGAAGTCATGTAATACATTTTTGAGTGTCTGCTATCATTAACTATTTCTCTAGGTGCTGGAGAAATAACGATGAGCAAAACTCACAGAGACACATTCCGGGCTTTAAGGAGCTCATGTTCTGCAGAATTCTATCTGTCACTACCTTCTTCTAGAAATCCTGCTCTACATAAGCCACATTGATCAATGTTTGCAGTGCTGCTCATAGATTTTCTGCACCTAGTCTCCCTATATTATTACATAAAGGGGCATTCTAGCATAGTGTATCTGGATAGCGGCAAGATGTTTGACAAAGTACCCCCTGATATTGTAGTGGACTCAATGGAGAGATGTGAGCTGGATGATAATGTAGCTCAGTGAAGTGGAACCTGAATGAAAGACAGTACTCAATGAATACTGATTGATTGATCACCGTCAACCTGGAGAGAAATCTCCAGTGACCTAGAGGGCCATGACCTTGTCTCTGTCCCAACTCTTCCATCAGTGACTTAGGTGAAAACATGGAAAGCATGATGATCAAATTTGCAGAAGAGGTAAAGCAAAGAGGGAGACAGCTGACAGGGCCAAGATCCAAAATGATTTAGACAGGCCGGAACAATGGCCTGAATCTAACAAGATGGAATTTAGTAGGGATAAATGGAAGGTCCTGTACTTAAGTTCAAAAGTCAAATTGTACATGGGGTGGGGGGGAGTAGTTAAACTGCGATACATGGGATAAAGCCTTAGAGATTTCACTGACAGCAGGCTCTGTGGCTGCCCTCAGTACAGTGTGAATGTCAAAAATACCAAGGCAAACCCACAGCACTGCCATGAGGGCAGAGTCCGGGGCAAGGGGAGTGGCCATGCTATCGCACTGGGCAAGATGAGATCTCACGTGTGTGTGGTCCTGAGTGTCAGGTGTTCAGAGGGATGTGGATAGACTCTGTCCTTGTCAAAAGAGAAGACCTCCTGAGTAATGAGGAAACCTAAGAACATGGGGATTGATTAAGAAAATAGAGTTGTAAATGCTTAAAGCTGGTTTAGGGATTCCACAGAGCACATTCTGGGGGAAAGTGGCAAAATTCACTCTTGTTGAAGTATTTCTACTTCTCTTGTAGCAAAACTCTTATCTGCTCTGAAGATCAAAGGGGAGTGGATATTTTAACGCAGCACCCTCTGGGCAAAAGGTGCTCTAGGGAAACCAGGGGAGCATATGTTAAAACTGCTTTGTTTCAGTGAGGTTCCTTATCAGTTTCATGCCTTTGTAATCCAGGAGCCAGTTTTGAAAATCTGCATCAAATAACCCCAGCAAGAGCGAGGTGAGCAGCTGAGAAGCTTAGTGCTGAGGGTCGTATGTGTGCTCTTCAAGGAACAGATTCCACATGCACCCCCAGAGAAATGTCAGGGAATTAGGGGCTCAACGAATGGAGAATTTAATTTTTCTGGTTAACTCTGAAAATATGTTTTTATGCAACATTGTTGATGCAAATCATTCTAAAACACATCTGTTTACTTTCTTATCTTGGTGAAGGGAGGAGAGGAAAGGAGTGGAGTTGATCTCTAAAATAGTCTCCTAATTTAGGGGCACCTGGGTGGCTCAGTTGTTAAGCAGCTGCCTTCGGCTCAGGTCATGATCCCGGGGTCCTGGGATTGAGTCCTGCATCGGGCTCTTTGCTCTCTCTCTCTTTCTCTCTCTCTCTCAAATAAATAAATAAACTCTTAAATAAAATAAAATAGTCTCCTAATTTTTAAGAGAAAACCCGAATGTGCCCCGCCCAGTCTGATCTGGCCTCGACTAACCTCTTTTGCATCATCAGCATCTCTTCCGTCCAGTGGCTCTGAACTCTCAGTTCCTCCTGACATTCCAAGCGCATGCTGTCCCTCATGTTTGGAACAATTTGTCTCCCCACCATATCTAACATCCTTCAGTTCTTGCCAGAAAAGCTTAGAAGTCACAATTTCTGCAGAAACTTCCCTGATTCCCAGAGTCTGAGTAGGGCCACACTGAATGTTATCTGAGCATACTGTCCTTGCTAGAATGTGATGCTTATTCCATACCATGGTAACTGACTGGCAATTGGTTCTGTCTTCCTCATGAGCCCGAAGAGGACAGGAACCGTGACTGATCTATTCATTGTTATATTTCCAGCATTTAGCACGCCTGACATGGAATGTGTGTTCAATAGATTTGTTAAATTGGATTAATTCATTGGAGGTATTAAGATGTCTCTGTAGGGACATCATCTTAGGCATCAGTAACAGTGTCCTAAACAAAAGATGGCACTAACACTGTAGTCGTGACAAGAACCATCTGTCCAGTGTGCTTTTCTAGTAGAGTGAAGAAGCTGAGTTCTAGTAAAGGAGACCGACTTGCCCAAGGCCACATAGTCACTGAGCAGCTTAGCCAGCACTAGACCCCATTTATCTTGTTGAGAAGCTCTTTTCTGCCTCGCCATAACAGCCACTGGCAGACAAATCTGCTCTAGCAAAATCGGTAGAAGAAGAATACATTATCTCTGAATCCAGTGAAAGCTGGAGAACGAGATTTGGAAAAAGAGCAGGAACTAAGAATGGTGAAGCATTTAGAAGGACAGGCTGGAGCAGATCCCAGTCTGAAACAAGTCATGCTTTGGAATTGTCTGGTTCAGATGCTGCTCTGGCACTGGGCACTTGCCGCCCCTGCCCCTGGACCTCAGATGCCTCCCCGTGGACTCACAGTCCTGGCACTACTCTGCTCTCTTACTGAATCATTTCTCCCCTATCCCTGCATTTTAATTTTTGTTCCTTTAAGATCCAAAATTCCAGGCGGGAGCAGCTGACTGGCTGAGATGAGGTAGTAGACCTATAACTTAGATGCCCGGAGCAGGGAGATGGAGAGCACCTGGGCCCACCCTGACTTCTGCTATGTGAGGCCCCCGTGACCAGGACTCGCTCAATCTAGCAAAGGCGTTCAGGTCCAGGGAGCCATAAAACACCCAAACAAAACCCTACCAAGTCACCGGCTGGTTGCATCACTTCTGTCTTTGGTGCCTTCATCTCCCCAGGTGAACCAGGGCTCCCACAAAGCAGGTTTCCATCTGCACTGAAAATAATGACCCGAGAAAAGGTACGGCCTTCATTTTCACTTTTTTTGTTTTGAGAGAAAAGTCTGTAACTGTCCCTTTCTTTGCTCATGTCTCCATTTTCCCATCTGTGAAGTGAACGCAGTGTTTGGGTGACTTCTCGGAGGGCTGTCCTTCCTCTAATGCCCAGTGGTTGCTTCATGGACCCACTCACCATGACATGTTGGTACCTTTCTGTGGAAAAGTGTGTTTGTTAACTTCCCTGCTCAGTAAAGGAAGTGTGGTGACTGCTGAACCTGGCTTGCTGATGGAGACCCTTGCAGAGTTTCTGTTGTCATTCTGGCTTTTTGAGAACTTCAGATGAATGGAGATGACTAGGAGATAGGGATGATGCCCAGTCACAGGACACAGTGAGAAAGCTCTGTTTCTGGCTAATACTCTCAGAGTGATTATCAGCTTTGGTTAGAGGAATAGGAGTGATCTCCAAAATGGACTGGCTTTGAACATGAAATAGGAAGTGGACTCAGAAAACATTTGGCCACAAGAATTGCACTTCCGAGCTTAGAGCTGAGGCAAGCTTGGGTTGGGCTGGCACCTTTACCCAGTGTCCTCTTGACTGGGAAATGGCCCTCTAAATCCACTTAGCACATGGCAATGTTACAGTTTTACAGTGACTTCCAAAACTTCATAGAAGGCAAAAATCTCAACGTGCCATCCAGAAAGCAAATTGTTAGTAACTTCTGCTGAAGCCTGCTGCTCCTCCATAGCATTGTTGGAATGTAAGTGTTCATGCCAGGCATAGCATCTTTTTGACCTGTTAAATGATTTAAAACCTACTAACAAAAAAACCAAATGGCAACCTAGGAAAATTCTCATCGAGACAATGTGGAGCCATTATTCATTTAATAGTATAAACATTACTCTCTATCCCACGGTTACTAACTTCTGAACCTTTAATGGACTTCGCATTGTACTTAGGGGATTAACAGAGAAGTTTGTAATTGATTCTCTTTGTTGAAGGAAGTAAAGAAGACAAGTATTTACCTGGTCATGGGTTATGTTACTGATGGAATGTAAAAAGGCTCTGAATGTTTAGAACTAGAGAATTGTTTATTTGCTCCTTCTAAGACACACATTGTGGTTAATACTTAAAGACCAAATCAGCAAGTGTGTGTTCCTTTAAGAGAATCCTAGGTTCCAAATCACAGTTCTTTAAATGTACTTACTTTAACATATTCATTGTACTTTATTGTGTACCTACTATGTGCCAGGCATTTTATAATCTCTAAGTAGACAGTGTATGTGGTGTTGAACAGTACAAAGGTGATTCCAACCTTCAGTGGGGGTACCAAGGAAGAGCCAACATTGAATTAATAATCACACAAATAAACATAAAATTTGCAAATTGTGATAAATGCCAAAAATTTTAAAAATGAGTTATGGAAAAGAAAAACTTGGGGTGGGGGAAGAGGTGGGAGAAGAGGATGGTAGCATTAACTTCTCTGAGGAAAAAGTGGTTGAGTTACTTTTTACTGCAGCACCTGTTGTTACTGTTGTCAACTGTGTAATTAGGCTCCTGATATATACTTCTGACTCCGGAGCAATGATTATTTGGTACCGCACTGTGATTACTCAGTACTCAGACATGTCGGTCAGAGCTGAACCAGAAGAACTGAGCCACCTCAACTACTATGGGAATAAGGTATTTAATATAGGAATTGGAGCTCACATAGAAGTAGGAGGAGCTGAGAAGTGTAAATTCTAGAAGGTGAGCATCAGAGGATCAAACAGTAATTTCTGTCCAAAGCACCAGTACAGTTGGGCAAGTCAGAGCTTGTGGGACTCTCTGGAACACGATGTTGCATCTGCCTGTGGAAGCAGAACCACAAAAGGGAAACATGTGGAGAGATCTGTAGTAGCAGTCAGCTCTAGAAACTGCTGCCTCTATGGCATCCTCTGCCTCTGTGGGAATGCGACATCTGTGAGTTTGCAGCCAAGCAAGGGTGCTAGGCTTGTGGCTCCTACTGACCAATAGGAGGCAGGATCAGAGATTGGGTGGACTAGCTGGAATGAGGGTAGGAGGGGAGCAAGGACAAGCATAGTCCTGCTGGAAATGTCTGCATCTTTTCATCACTCTGACCCCTATGATATTCCAAGATAATCTTGACATCACTTCCATTTTTTTTTTTAAAGATTTTATTTATTTACTTGACAGAGAGAGACACAGCGAGAGAGGGAACACAAGCAGGGGGAGTGGGAGAGGGAGAAGCAGGCTACCCGCTGAGCCGGGAGCCCGATGCGGGGCTCGATCCCAGGACCCTGGGATCATGACCTGAGCCGAAGGCAGACGCTTAACGACTGAGCCACCCAGGCACCCCCATCACTTCCATTTTCTAAATCTAGGGTGACCAACTTCTTGGTTTGTGCAAAACTTCCCCAGTTTTGCCACTGAATGCCCTGTGTGCCTGGCAACACTTCCATCCTGGGCAGGCTGGAGTAGTTGAGCCCCCTAAAATCTCATGTAAACTCATCTCGCTGACCCACTGTACCCCAAATCCACATAGAAGAGGGATTCAGGGAAACATAATTCCCAGCCTTAGGCTGGTGCCACAGCCAGGTTGACCCAGGCAATCTGGCATACCAGATGTGACCCATTTCAAAAATTTGTGATGGACAGTATCCAAACTGTACTGTTTTAATCAGTATAGTTCCATCCTTTGGTGTCCCCTTAAGGATTATGACATAAGTTTAAATCAAATTTAAAATAACACTACTTTGATGATGCGAAGAGTTTCTTTTTTTAAGATTTTACTTATTTATTTGAAAGAGAGAGAGAGCGAGAGAGAGAGCATGAGCAGGGTGAAGGACAGAGGGAGAAGAAGACTCCCCGCTGAGCAGAGAGCCTGATGCGGGACTCAGTCCCAGGACTCTGGGATCATGACCTGAGCTGAAGGCAGACACTTAACTGACTGAGCCACCCAGGCACCTGATAGGAGGAGTTTTACAACAAGCCCTGAAACTAAATTTAGATGTTTTGTGGGTTATCCTCTATTTGGATTACTTTTGGTATCGCTCTAGCCAGTTAGCTTGGATAAGTGGAAATCAGAGTGCTCCAGGTATGTCCCTTCTCCTGGCTCTGGAAGAGAGAACTGGTCCTACAGTTATGAGTGTGCAGGATGGAATGAAATCTTAAATCTTTCTGGTGGAGTGTTTGCCAGGTGTGAAACGAGGAGAAGGTGGTGGAGCACAGTGAGGTTACATGATGATATATTGCTGGGTCTTCCCCACAGACCAGTGTTGATTGCAGGGTAACCAGGGTATGTGTCAAGCATTGGAGGAATGTGAACATTGGAAGCCAGAATGAGGGGTGTTGCAGATAAAAGTAAAGGAAACAAAGTTAGTGAGAAAAGGCAACTATAAGATTTGAAAAGAGAGGAGAAAGGAGATACATGCTGTATATGACTGTCAGAACAATTCAATAATGTCTGAGGAGGGCTTGGATTTATTGACAGTGAAGCAGGCAAGCTTGGGGCCATTCGTTCGGGCTCAGCCCTTATAAATGATTTGGAGGACTTTGTAGCATGGTAAGTAAGCATAATGGTTTTTGTATTGAACTGTGGGACCCTCAGCCAACTTGAAAGAACCAAGATTCTCTAGAATTCAATTTACTTTGCATTAACGGGAGAGCTGATCCTCATCTGCTCTAACGGCTTCTTTTATCTAAGCTGCTAACGAGTCACATGGTTTAGGAAGAAAATTAAGAGATTTCACATTTGTTGCTCTAAGCAAAATCATTTTGTTATCTACTTTAATGAGAGTGTGGATGAGTTTTCCTGTTTTAATAATCACTGTGTCTTAAACTTCTCTTCCATGAAGGCAATATCAACAAAAACTCTCTAGAGGCTTTATCTTTATACAATTAGTTTTTCTCTCTCTACTGTCTGAAGTCCTTAAAATTATTTTTAAAATAGTAGGAGGCATGTCCTTTCTCTGAGCCCTCTGGGTACATATAAGGAAAATTGACGTTACAGTATTGCTTTGAAGAAATAATTGGCATAATGTAAGGTCTCTATCTTTAGCTCAATTCACATCTGAGTGTACTCAGATTTTATTTTATTTTATTTTATTATTTTATTTTATTTATCTTCTTTAATCTTCCGTTTTTCTTTCTGTACATAAAAGACTTCTATGGATTTCTGTGGGTCCTGAAGTCACTGGGGAGTGAATTCATTGCACTCACATCTGTTGGTAATTCCTAAGAACCAGGAAAATTCATTCCAAAGTATTATGAATCTCATCTTTTTGGTGAATCTGTCTTGCACGGTTGAAGAAAGACTGGTCATAATTGTTGTAGTTCCACATTTTGCACCCAAAGAACCAAACAATCCCCATCAAATGGTACTTTATTAAAGTCTTCCAGACTGGAAATAGGCAACCTTGTCTCAGACTTAAGTTTAACACTGCATCTATCCTAGTGCATTTATGTATATATTATTTATATTTGCTCTACTTTTAAAGTATTTGAAAGAGCTCACAGTGAACGAGAGTTTTAAAGTAAGAGTGTTGAAATAGGAAAAAGAATGAGAAGGAGAAATGACATGTCAAGCACAAATTAACAGTGAACTATTTGGCACTGTAACAGAAAGAACTGGAAGATTTGTACTTTTTAATTGTCTGATTACAAGAGATAAAATGTCTTTAGAGCAGAGAAACACTTCTCCTAGAAATAAATATTAGAAGGTAACATTTGTGTCCTCACATCAGGGTAAAAATATACACTGTCTTCAATGATGATTTTGCAAATTATGCTGACATGTATTTATGTGGCAAATTTTTATTAACCCTTGACAAAAAGACAAGGATATAGTATTTAACAATGTGTAGTAAAGAGGTTTTTATATGAGGCTAGTCTAATAGGATCCAGGTAAGTTGCCTTCAGGTCATATACTAATAAAAGGACTGAATCAAGAGTGCCAGGAAGGACAGACATCTCATAGGCCACAGACATACAACCAGTGGCATTTAAGCTACTACAATTCCTTGAAAATTCAATATAGTTTTTATTTGGCATTTTTAAAGGGAAATTATCACTGGTGTTTTGTAATGAGTTGACATTTTCTGTATGATATTAATCATTAAGATTTTTTACAATCTTTAAAAAGCGTTACTCATTTTTATATTTTATATTAAAAATTACTGAGGAATTCTTTGAGACTGTGTATTGCTCAGTACTTGGAACTGCTTCTAATTCTCCTTTTCTTTCCTCTCTCTCAACTCTAAGGAGTCAGCCTATTGTCTTCAACTCTTGCCATGTACTGCATCCATTGAGATTCTTTTCCTTTTACATCTGACTTCAGTACAAAGGATACTTTCCAAATATTCTAATTTCCCTGTAGCTTCCTTAGCAGCCAAACATCTCTAAAAACAAAATAAAACAAAAACAGTGTACAACCTCTTTCATTGCCCCACCTACCCCCTGGGGTCAGGCATCAATACACCTCTTCCCCAAACACTGGATTTTATGAAACTGTATTGGTAAATTTAATCCCAGTGTCATAATTTCTTCCATTGACAGTGACTCTTCAGAGTGCACATATTCCTTAACTATTCTTCAGCTTTTAACACTGTAGACTGGTCCCTTTTCTATAGATTCCTAGCTATCAAAGTGTTTGCTCTGATTAAGCTACAAGACTCCCCTTTGTGCAAATATCCATCTTAATTTTGGGTATCTCCCCCGGTGTTCCATCCCTATCCTTTATCCCACCTCCTCTCTATATCCGTAGTCTCTCTGGGTGTTGTCATTCACTCCTATGACTCGAAACACTTTGAACCCATTTATTCCAACTCCTTACCCTGTATCTCCTGGACATATTTCTTGCTTAACTCCAGTCTCCTATATCCTTCTACTTATGCACATCTTTAAGTTGATATCTCTCAGGTACAAACTTGAACCTGCCATATTCAACCCCCAATCTTAGCCATTGCCTTTCTTTCTCTTAGGAATAGCACCGCTCTCTGTTCAGATACCCAAGATAGAAAATTCAAAATCATGTTATACTTGTTTCTTCCCTTTATTCTGATATTTAATGGCTTGATAATACTGAAATTCCAGATCTCCCTGAACCTTATGGCATATATTAGCAGAACCTGGGAATGGATCTTATGGGTGCTAGCTGAGGTAGTGGACAATACAAGGCTGGAAAAGGAAGAGTTTGTTGATACGATGTCACTCTATACCTTAGTTCTCAAAATCGGTCCTCATTATAAGCAGGATCAGCCTTACCTGGGAAGTTGTTAGAAATGCACATTCTTAGGTCCCACACAGACCTGCATCGGAAACTCTGGGGATGATTCCCAGAAATTTACAATTTAACAAACTCTCCAGGGACTATAATGGACACTAAAGCTTGAGAACCACTGTTCAGCTGTGATTCAGAATTGAACGCTCTGGCAGAGGCACTTGCAGCTGTCCTATAAACTGGTGAGAATTGGCAAAAACGATGACTGTCATTAAGTTAAGTGAGATGCAAAAACTGTGTAGGCAGATGTTAAAGAAGGGGTCAAAATACTAGAAGAAGTGAATATGCCAAAAGGGATTTATTATATAAGACTCAGGAACACACTAGATGGCTACATTCCTAAGTGAGACCAGAGGATATTACCTTCACTAAGGCAATAAGAAATGTGCTGGTGAAAGGCAGCACCAACAACTCCAATAGGTTTAGTACTGTTTTCTGTAGCCTAGTCTGACTCTAAGATCCCCGAAGTCAAGAAAGATTATAGAATTTTGAATATATAGAGGCCAGTGCCAGTGGTAGGATTTAACCATCAGAGGCAAGGTAGAATAAAATGCTATGATGGACATCAAGGTCAGAATTGCAACCAGAAGAGCTGGCCTGCAGGGATCTATGACAATAACAAATAAATAGCCCATATGATTCTTGGAGGCAAGATAAGATAATGGTCAGTCAACCAACAAAAAAACAGTATGTATGTGTGTGCATTTGTATATATGCGTGTGAATGAATGAGCAGAATGCTGATATCAGTTGCTCTGGTGATAAGTCATGATTCCTTAAATAGTTTTTATATCTCACTTAGCTCTCAGAATCAAAGTCCATTAATTAAGGGAAAGATCAGATCTTTCTGAGGAAGGATGCTGCAATGACACAGCAAGTGTATATAATAATTATTCTTTTAGTTCTTTCCCAAAGTGACACAACTATGTAATGCTTAGCTGTGACACTGGAAAGAGAATCCCCAAATTTTTGGTCTGTTGGATATCAGGCCTGAGCTGACACTTAACCCAAGAGCTCCACAGAGCAGTTACCACCCTTCTGTTATAATAGGGACTTAAGGAAACCAGATGATAAATGGAGTTCTGGCCTAGGTGTATCTTGCAAGGGGTCCAATGAGTCCACAGATCTACCCAATGTATATTTTTCTTAGAAACTGGCAGAAGTCTTACCAGAGTTCTTTGATTTTCAGAATAAGAGAAATTATTATAGGAAAGGTCAAGTTAAAGACTAAGACTATCTCCTCTGTCTAATATATCAGCCCCTGCTCCAGCCAAGATAGTAAAGCATAAGCAATACCATATCCCAAGTGGAATGGAAGAGATTAGTGCCATTCTCAAAGACTGAAAGGATGAAGCATGTTGGCCCGCCAGATATCTACATTTAACCAGGAGTTGAATCCACTCCTATCATACACTTACCTCTCTACTGAGCAAAATTGGGAGTTTTTGTTGCTGGACCAATGTTGCTGCTAACAATGAAAGCTCACTAAATTAAAATACTTTTTAAATACTATATGGTAGAAAAAAATAATACTGTCACAAGTAGTGAAAGAAGAACGAAAATATACATACCTATGAACATCTATGAAATTATTATATTCTGTGCTAGTGTCTATTTGCTCAACCATCATTTGAATCTCTTTATGGGCATTCACTATTTCCTCTGTAACAAGACTGGTTATCTCATTGTATTCATCAAGTATACCTTTTCTGAAAACAAAAATAAAATTTTACAACATTTTTAAGTTTTCAAGGGAAACATAGGCCCAAAAGGATTCAGAACAATAAACATAAGAATGTAATACCAATATTTATAGATGGTGATTTTATGCACCACCTTAAAAAAAAAAAAAGAATGAAAGCTCACTATTTCTCTTCCTTTGGCCACCTTCAAGATTCATAGTCCCTGGTGAGTATTTCTAATTAGTTAAGCCACAGCTGCATTCTCCTGTTCTGGTTGCTTGGGGTCAGGGTAGTGAGGGGTTCAGTGGAAAAGAAGGGAGAAGAAGCAAATTAGCTACCACAGCTACCACAGTCATGGTGGATAGAGCTCACAAAATAAGGGGGTGAAAGATTTGGGATGGAAATGAAAGAGCAGGCAGGGACCTGGTAATGGTCTTGTTAGGATTTTTTAACTCTATTGTAAGAGCTATTGAAAACTTCTGAAAGATGTTAAAAGGGGATATGACATAGCAAATTCTGCCTTTTACAAAGATTGCTTGAGATGCTTTGTGTATAATGGATTAGAGTGGCATGAATGGATGTGGAGAGATTCCCACATGTAGAGTTTTTGCATGGGTCTTAGCAGGATATGATAGTGGCTCAGGGTAGAAAAAGAAATGGGACACTTGGTAGTTTTGTAATATACTTAAAGTATTATATTTAGTTGTCTTTAAGATCCATTTGGATATCAGCTGTAGAGATAAGAGATGTTAAGGATCCAGTGGTGTACCAAGGGTGGGGCTATGGGAACCATCTACCCTGGGTCTAGGTAATAAGGAGGAATATTGTCTGTAGAACATTTAAAATGTAATGTTTAAAAGTGATCTCTTCGGGCGCCTGGGTGGCTCAGTTGGTTAAGCGACTGCCTTCGGCTCAGGTCATGATCCTGGAGTCCTGGGATGGAGTCCCACATCGGGCTCCCTGCTCGGCAGGGAGTCTGCTTCTCCCTCTCCCACTCCCCGTTTGTGTTCCCTCTCTCGCTGTGTCTTTCTCTGTCAAATAAATAAATAAAATCTTAAAAAAAAAAAGTGATCTCTTCTTCATTATCAGTATGATCCAGAAAGTTTTTAATGAAACACATTTTAGGTAATAATTTATATATAAAATTCACTCATTTTAAGTGTTCCATGAGTTTTGACAAATGCATTACACTTGTGTAATGACTTCTACTATATATATATAATATATATATAATTTTTATATATATATAATTTAACATATGTATTATATATATGTAAGTATCTCATAGGGTTTGTTTTTTAATTTTTTATTGTTATGTTAATCACCATACATTACATCATTAGTTTTAGATGTAGTGTTCCGTGATTCATTGTTTGTGCATAACACCCAATGCTCCATTCAGAACGTGCCCTCTTTAATATGCATCACCAGGCTAACCCATCCTCCCATCCCCCTCCCCTCTAGAACCCTCAGTTTGTTTTTCAGAGTCCATCATCTCTCATGGTTCGTCTCCCCCTCTGATTTCACCCCCTTCATTCTTCCTGTCCTGCTATCTTCTTCTTTTTTTTTTTTCTTAACATATATTGCCTTATTTGTTTCAGAGGTACAGATCTGAGATTCAACAGTCTTGCACAATTCACAGTGCTAACCAGAGCAAATACCCTCCTCAGTGTCTATCACCCAGTCACCCCATCCCTCCCACCCCACCCCCCACTCCAGCAACCCTCAGTTTGTTTCCTGCAATTAAGAATTCCTCATATCAGTGAGGTCATATGATACATGTCTTTCTCTGTTTGACTTATTTCGCTCAACATAATACCCTCCAGTTCCATCCATGTCATTGCAAATGGCAAGATCTCATTCCTTTTGATGGCTAATTAATATTCCATTGTATATATATATACTACCTCTTCTTTATCCATTCATCTGTCGATGGACATCTTGGCTCTTTCCATGGTTTAGCTATTGTGGACATTGCTGCTATAAACATCGGGGTGCACATACCCCTTCAGATCCCTACATTCGTATCTTTGGGGTAAATACCCAGTAGTGCAATTGCTGGATCATATGGTAGCTCTATTTTCAACTTTTTGAGGAACCTCCATAATGTTTTCCAGAGTGGGTGCACCAGCTTGCATTCCCACCAACAGTGTCGGAGGGTGCCCCTTTCTCTGCATCCCCGCCAACATCTGTCATTTCCTGACTTGTTAATTTTAGCCATTCTGACTGGTGGAGGTGGTATCTCATTGAGGTTTTGATTTGGATTTCCCTGATGCCGAGCAATGTTGATCTCACAGGGTTTTATATCTGTCTTTTTTGGGGTGCGGTTCTACGAATTGTTAGATCCATATCAAGTCAGGGAGCATCACTATAATCAGGATACAAATAGTTCCATCATACCAAAAATCAATGTTCGTGATAAAACGTTTTTTTCAGAAAAATCTTTTATTGGTCTAAGTTCTAGCAATTCCTGTAGTTACTGTTGAGTTAATAATAATCTATATGTAACTTTAAATTAGCACATGTTTATACTTTGTCCTTTATAGTCTATCTATGAGGAGGTTAATTTGGAATTCTCCCAGTTACAAGTCTGGCTTCTGCACCTCACATGTGTAAACACAATTATATGAGTTCATTTGGCAATAAGTTCCTAAAGGTTCAGGATCCTTTTTGTTCATTTTGGGCTCATTTTGTATTTCCAGTCCCACCCATACTACATATGCCTGCCTTTGAACAATAGATGTGAAATAAAGAATGACAGCACAGTGATTGTAAAGATGAAGAAAAAAAGAACTTGAATTATTTCAATTCTGCCATTCTAAGTGACCACTTGGAGTTTTCACTTATGTTTAAAATTTTTTGACTGTGGAACAATTGAAATCTGCTAGTGTAGATTCTGAAGAAACAGTGACACAGGCAGAATTGCACTTTTCTGTGTGTGTGAAATGTGAATTTCTTTGTGAATCTCCACCAGTCTACCCTTCAAGACTCCCCTCAACTTATTTGTATATCTGTTGTTTCATGTCAAAGAAGTTTGAAAATTAAATTAATAAAAAGGTTCCTTAACTCTGAGTGAAGAAAGATTGACAAATTTGCTGTACCGTCTATTAAGCATGAATACATGAAGATCAATTTTTACTTTGACAAATTTGCAGAATTTAAGGCTCAGCAACAGAGTATACATTATTATTCATTACTGCAACAACCAATATGTAGGTGCAGTTTTCCCCATTTTTATAAAAAATAAATTAAGGTACTTTAAATGTATGAAGCAATTATTTTTCCCCCTTTTTTACTATAAATATAATTTAATTTTAATCATATATATTATTTAATTTCTAGCATGACTGTGTATATGCAAAGTTCAACAAAAACAGTTTTCACTCTTTGAGTTTCTGTTTTAATCTTGATTATTATTTATTCCATTTCATGATTTTTACTGAAAATAATTTTGTTGTGTTGAGAAAGGTGGTATTATTACAGGTGTCAAATATCCTGGATATGGTGCTGCAAAAGCTCATTTCTAGTTTTATGAAGTGAGCACCTTATTGGAGGAGGATGCCGTTTAGTGAGGTGAGGAACACTGAAAGGGAACCAAGCTTGGGTGAGATGCCCATATTGTTGGGACATATTGAGTTTGTGGTGTCATATAAAGATCCATGAGAAGGTATCATGTGGGCAGATGGATACAAGACCCCGAAGTTCGGAAGAGAGGCTTGGGCCCGATACATACACTTGTTAGTCATCCAGGCACAGAAAGAAATGGAAACAATGGGCAAGGAAACGATTGACTAGAGCGAATGAACTGCATGAGAATTTAAAATGGCCAAAGACTGGTTCATGAGGAAAGTCGGCAACCAAAAGTAGATAAAGATGGGCCAGCAGAAGAAACTGGGGAGAAATGATCAGAAAGTAGGAGGAAAAAGAGGGAAAATGAAGTGTCACAGCAGCCAATGAGTAGGTCATGGGTTGACCATAGTCAGAGTTACTAAGGGGTTGGGTAAGATGAGAATAAATAAAGTATGCTCAGGACTAAAGAAAATGGCACTTTCTCTTGACCATGTGAGAGAAGATTCAGGAAGTGCTATGGATGGAGGCAACCTTGTAGAAAGGTGAGGGGAGAATAGAAATGAAGGAATTAGAGGCAATAAAGACTACTCTTTTTTTTTTTTAAGATTTTATTTATTTATTTGAGAGAGAGAGAGAATGAGAGAGAGCACGAGAGGGAAGAGGGTCAGAGGGAGAAGCAGACCCCGCGCTGAGCAGGGAGCCCGATGTGGGACTCGATCCCGGGACTCCAGGATCATGACCTGAGCCGAAGGCAGTCGCCTAAACAACTGAGCCACCCTGGCGCCCTAAAGACTACTCTTTTAAGAACTTTGTCTGTGACTGAGAGAAGAGAGCTCCTCTAGCAATAGTTGGAGTTGCTGATAGCAGGGCCCCAGGGAGAGGAAAGGCTGAAGGGAAGGTATATGGAGGAGGAAACAATTCAACATTCCTTTGGTGAAAGGAACCCCAACAGAGCTAGAGGATTGGTCACTCAAAGGGTGGAGGAGGGAAGAAAAGATATGTGATGATACAGGTAATATCATTTAAATGAATTACTTAAAATATACCTAACCATGTAAGTTTTTATTTTGATTCAGTAAAATGTGGTTTGTTAGTCACCATAGTCTTACTAAAGTTTTCCAAGTGGTCCTAAACCTAGAAGTCTGAGTGCTTTGGAAAGCCAATGACATCATTAATTTTGTAGCTTTGATTGATCTTTTCAACTCATATTAGCCAAAGGTACTATATAGATCTATTGCTGGGTCATATGACAAGCATCCAAGCCAATGTTTTCTGAAGTGATGCCAAAATATCTCATTTTTCCATTCTTTTTGTTCTATACCTATAATGTAGAAAACTTCCATAACTGAATGAAGTTACTGATTTTATTTCGAGATTTATTAAGCTATTACTGTTTACCTGCTATTGGTGCTCAAGAACATAATTTTCATGCTAAGTGGTACTCTATTTTTAAATGCCACAGTATTTGTAACATCAAAGAAATGAACAGAATATACATGCTAAGTGGTATTCTATTTTTAAATGCCACAGTTTTGTAACATCAAAGAACTGAACATCTGGGATACAGACATGGATTTATTAATCTTCTGTTAAATCTTAGTAGGACTTATAGCAGTTCATTTGAACATAGCATATTATGTCATTGTTTGATAAAGCATATCATATATTAAATCACATTGTTTCAGTATATATGATTTTGATCATCTGCTCTAAAGCTATAATAGACTGCAGGTTTTCTTCTTTTTTTTTCTTATATCAGTGATTGTTCATTCTCTCTCTCTTTGTTTCTTTCAATTCCACTGTTGTTAACATACAATGGTATATTAGTTTCAGGTGTACAATATGATTCAACAATTCCATACATTACTCAGTGATCATCATGGTAAATGTCCTCTTAATCCCCATTACCTATTTCACCCATCCCCCCCACCCACCTCCCCTCTGGTAGCCATCAGTTTGTTCTCTGTAGTTAAGAGTCTGTTTCTTTGTCTCTCCTTTTTTTTCCTTTGCTCATTTGTTTTGTTTCTTAAATTACACATATTAGTGAAATCATATGGTATTTGTCTTTCTCTATTTGGCTTAGCATTATACCCTCTAGCTCCATCCATGTTGTTGCAAATGGCAAGATTTCATTCTTTTTCATGGCTGAACAGTATTCCATTGTGTGTGTATGTGTGTGTGTGTGTATCTCCCACATCTTCTTTATCCACTCATCTATTGATGGACACTTTGGGTTGCTTCCACAGTTTGGCTATTGTAAATAATGCTGCTATAAATGTAGGAGTGGAGGTATCCCCTTGAATTAGTGTTTTATGTTCTTTGGGTACATCTAATAGTATGATTGCTGGATCATAGGGTAGTTCTATTTTTAACTTTTTGGGGAAACTCCTACTGTTTTTCCACAGTGGCTATACCAGTTTGCATTCCCACCAACAGTCCAAGAGGGTTCCTTTCTGTCCACATTCTCACCAACACTCGTTTCTTGTATTTTGGATTGTAGCCATTCTGACAGGTGTGAGGTGATGTCACATTGTAGTTTTGATTTGCATTTTCCTAATGATGAGTGATGTTGAACATCTTCATGTGTATGTTGGCCATGTAGATGTATCCTTTGGAGAGATGTCTGTTCATAACTTCTCCCATTTATTAATTGGATTATCTGTTTTTTTTGCATGTTGAGTTGTATATAGATTGCAGGTCTTCCTGTCTAATCTGTTGACTCTTTCTTCCTTGGCACATGGCCACTTAGCTGTATACATTTCCCAATATTCCTCTATTGGTTCTCATCTTTCCTTTTTCCTGGATAGACATGGCAGCCACTGTACAAACCTTAAACACATCTGATGAGTTGACAGAACTGTCCCAGTAATACCTGGATCACCTCATAGAGCAGACTGCTTATCAATACTGATTATTTTATGAAAGTGAAATAAACTTGTTTGAGTCACTTAGTTTTGGGATAGAAGCTTAAACTTGACCCTAACTAAAATAAAAATTAGTACCTAAAAGTAGGGTTCTGACATAACAAAAACCTAAAAACATGTGTTATTGACCAAGAGGCTAGGTATTGGTGGTGAAAAAATAGATATTGCAGGCTGGACGCTGTTGATACTTATTACACCATAGCAAACTTCTTGATAAAACTGTCATTCATTCCAACTTAGAAAGCCAACTATGTGCCTGTGGAGATGATAACTGTATGGGAAGCAGTTGGGTAGAGCTATTACGTTATGGTATGTTGACTACTCCTTGCTGCCTTTAGTAAGGTATAACAAGAAAAAGAAGAATGCAAACAAAAATGGGGAAGTTGTAAGCAGTGTTTGAAAATAGAACTGCTTCCATATCACAAAGAGCAAGAAGATAGACTATTTATGTAAAGCCTTTCCCAAAGCCCTGCTATTAAGACTTTCAGCCAAATTAAAGGATAAGCCTTGTGCCAGAAAGCCAGATTAATATTGGTATCTCACTAAGATCTTTTGGTTCACATTTCTGTAAGGTATGCTCATTAAAACCAGAGAGAAAGAAATGGGCTCAACACCAATGCTGGCATATAAGACAGACTTTAGAAGATGTCCAGAAAAGAACTTGGGTGAGGTTACTTGAACATCAAACTGACTGGTATCAAATGGATCAGAAAGGTACTAAATTTTTTAGGGGGTTTTAGGCCATAAGACTGGTCTACAAAAGCTTCCAGGCTTTCTAAACTGCATTAGCGGAAAGCCTGCAAAGAAAACTATATAGTTACCAAGGAAAGCATACCCTCTAGCACCCATTTCAGATGTCGTGCAAGAACACAGACCAGGAAGAACCTCCTGGAGGGCATGGCCAAGAAGCATGGAGGACAATGGAACAAGGCAGTTCATCCCAGAACCAGAGATAATGTCTAACCTACTAACTTACTCCACCTCTCAGGACAGGTAGCCTCTCCATTTCCTATCCAGAAGTACTCATTGCTATAATCAGTGACTGTCTGCGTTTGCAATTTTTCCTTTTCTGAATGGGAGATTTTATTGGGGTTTTCTCTTGTTACTCCACAATTGCATATTGTGGAGGGAGAAGGGGCAAATTATCTTTTAGATCACAATGTTATATACAGTAAGGGTTATCTCCAGACCTGATGAAGAGGACTGAGTGTCATCTAAAGGTCTAGGATTTTGAAATAGAGGCAATAACTAGAGGGGACCTTGCCTCCCTTGAGGCAACAAGTCTATGTTTGGGGAGGAGGGTGCAGATTATTGCATGGCCTGCCAGAATGACAGGCTATAGCTGACTGCAGATTGCAGCCACTTACAGTCCTGTTCTCTATTCTTTGTACCATGGGCAACAGCAAGAAATTATATTTTCCAGGTTTTTTGGCTCGGTATGGCCATGTGCCTAAGTTCCCACTAATGGGATGTGAGGATAAATACTAAATGTAACATCTGGGTTACTTTTGTGAAGGCCATTGTCCTGGATTTTCTACCACCTTTCCTGCCTTTTAACTGGAAATGAGATGACCAGAATGAATATGGAAACCAACAGTTGGGAATAGTAGAGCTGCCTCATTCCTCTGGGTGCCCGCATGACGTATGGAGCAGACAACCTACCTGCTCTGGATAGCTACATGAAAGGGGGGCGGTGCGGGGGAAGAGAGAGAAACTGCCTCATTTGAGCCAATAATTTTGGTATCTCTTTATATAAAATTAAAAAAGTAAAAGCAGCTTAGCTTTTATTGTAATTCAAATGAACATTTCACAAGTCTCCATAATCAATGTCATATCATTTTAAAGAAGTGAATCTGCCAAAGACTATACCTGAAGAGGCAAAGGGAGTCTGCCTAAGTGTATATCCAAAGAGGAAAGATAAAAATTAGGCACAGATATAAAATGTTTTATAAGGAGATAATACATAATTCTGTAACCATATATATAGCTGCATAATTGTGATATTGTTTAGTTATTCATGAATAGAATCTGAGATACATATAATTAGTGAGTAGCTTAGTGAGAAAGAAGTAATTTTTTAATTTTATATTTTAATATGACTGTCTAATATCTGAGCACTGAGAGCTATTGGGATTTCCCAAATACTTCCTTTGGGAATGCTAAAAAATGTGGAATAAAAATATAAATTCCTAGATCAAATAAGTTTGGGGAATACTACATAACCCCAGCTGCATAGACTTTAAGGGAGGGTTTTTATGATTTTGTATATGCTAATCAACATTGTGTGTCTCTAAGAGATAACTCCTTTCCCACAGAATGTGTAATGGGATCGATATTCTGCATAATATAGGCTGTGCAATGCTGCTTTGAGCCAAATAATGAAGCCATGCTGCTTTACTGGGTGAAGCATTCTCTGGCTTGCAATAAGCTAAAAGTACCCATCATGCTAATCCTGCCCTCTTCTCAGAACTGTGCTCACTCCCTGACCTGGAAGACAGCCAAGCTCTCTCAGACTGCCAACACCAGCAGAAGCTGAGATACCTCCTCTGAGCCATCTATGATCATGGACCACAGCTTCCTGGTAAAAGGAAAAGTGTCACCAGTTTGGTTTAGAAGCTCCTCCCCCCAGAAAACCCTTGTGGGATTTCAGCTGACATGGGACACTTCAAGTAAAAATTATGAGTTTACCAAACTGAAGGGGCTCTGTTATTTACATTAATATAGGCCTTATGAACATGTTTTCAAAATGTGGACAGTGCTGGCTTGGTTTAAGAGGAACCATCAGTTCTGCTGCTGGTCTTTGTTTAGTTCTTAGGTCCCTGTGACAAAACTGTAGAAGAACTTGAAAACGAAGTGACCTGCTGAAACCTGTCCCCCAAGAACAAGAGTGTGCAAGGGATGAGTACTCTTCAGAGCATTATCTTTCTGGGGATACTGTGAGAAAGTTGGCTTCTCTTTAGAAATTTCAGAGTTTCTTTAAGGAAAACGTAGCTTCTTAAATCATGAATGAAATTAGAAGACAAAATCCCCCGAGGAAAAGGAGGAAAGAAAAGTGCCCAGAGTCTTCAGTACAAAAGAAAAAGGAAAGAGAAGAGATGCAGGAAGAGGCTGCACAAGATTACTGATGATGAGGAACCCAGAAATGAACAATGGAGTCAGACTCTTCTCCTGGCTTCTTATGGCTCAGAACCTCTGCATGAAATGCACTAGAACCATAATGAAATAGGAAAGACAGCAGGGGCAGGAGGACTGCCAATGGAACTTCCAATAGAAATTTTCAAAGGAAACTTAGGCTTGCATAGCACCCGCTGATATTTTTACATTGCCCCACACTGTGCAAATATACAACCTATTGTTTAGATCTTGTGCTTGGAGTCAGACCTGATATGCATCCTCATTTGCCACCTAATTCTGGGAATGTGGGCAAAGGACTTAACTTCTCAGATACCTCATCTGTGAAATAGGGTATTGTTTGTATCACCAACATTTTCATAAAGATAGCATGAGGGTAAAATTAAGAAATGCACATAAAACACTTAGCACATAATGATCAATTGGTAAATGTTAGCTGTTTTTGTTGTATTTACAAATATTTACATCCTTATCACAGTTTTCTTCAGAGTAACCCTGTGGTACCTCCTCAATTTAGATAACTACACAGGTGATCAAAAAGGTTAATCTGATCAAAGTTATACAACTTCCAAAGAGAACTCAAATGTGGGCTTCCTAATTGTGAGTTCATTGTCTAGATATTGCCAAAACAAGGCCATGACTAAATTCAAGGATATAGGGAAGTACAGTCCTACCAGATGCCTAGAAGGAGGAGGATCATATTTGGGAACAGCTTACGTAATGCCTACGTTAAGCAGCAACCTTATTTTACCTTGATAAATCAAGATTACTCAGCCCAATCAGTGCTTCCATTTTTTTTTCTTTCTTATTCATCCAATGATAAAAGAATCCAAATAAGTAAGATGATATGCCCAACTTCTATGCCCTAGAAAAATCATTGTGCCCCCTTGCAAAAACCTTCCTCTCTCAGGTACTAAGTTCTGTAACACTGAAGCACCTAGAATCATTAAATGAAAAGTAAAAATATTGTGCCTGATTAGTAGGTACAGTAATGACAGGTGTCACTCACATTTCTATCTCTAGTTCTCAGACTCCTGTGTTTACCCCCTGGGAGAAGCAGCACCATAAAGAAAAAAATCCTGTGGGAGAAAGAGACTTTTTTACAAGGTGTTGTTCTTCAGCTGATAATGTAACTGAATGTTCAATTGGCCAGCCCACTTTTTAAGTCCAATTTCTAGTGCATGATGGGACACATAGCAGACCCAGTGAATGCCATGAGCTCTACTCTGCCACCTTACTTTGTCTTCCATAAATTAGAATTTTGTCAGAGACACTATAATATGAAGTAGTAAGATGGTGAAAGGGGGCATTTTTATATGGTCAAGTCTCCTGGGAGACAGACATTGAGACAGCAAGTTTTGTGCAGAAGTTTTCTTGGAGCATGTTCTCCAGAACAAGTGTAAGGAGTGAGGGAGGAGGATTACACACAGGGAGAAATTCAACTAAAATTCAGTTGTAATAGAGGCCTCAGCCTGTTCTTCAGGGAGCTCCAGAGCTAGGGTGGCCTTTCCCAAAGACAAGAGGGTAGCTGGGCCTTTGTACCCCTGCCTCAACCTGTCATTGAGGTGTCACTGGGGAAAAGGAATAAGCTTGGACAAGGCAGATCTTTTGGCTGGGAGCAATTTCCAGAAATATTGTTAGCTATGAGCCAACCCTCTCTGCAGCTGGGGGAAGGAGGCCTCAGTCAGCTCACCACAGCATTCACTGTGGGCATTCAATAAGATCTCCCATGATATTTTGGGGGAGAAACAGGACAGGCAGAGAAAGCAAATGCAATCCAGAATAAGTAAACCCTATTTGAGTGAAGATAAATTGTAGATAAGTAAACCCTATTAAATAGTAAGTATTAAGTAAATAAATAATAGTAAATAAGTAAACCCTATTTGAGTGAAGACAAATCCCACTTCCATGATAGGAGAGTGCCATATGATCAGCCTGCCCTTTGATGGTTGGTAATTTCTGCAGGTATGTTTATCACTGCTGCTTACAAATGTGGGCATTCAGTTGGACAGGAGCAATTCCAGCCAAGATGAAGGCAAGTCCACATTGTTCAGTACATGTATGACAGCTATCCTGGCCATTATGGATAGTCAATTAAGATGATTCTATTTTTTATTCCTTAACTTATTAATATATTATGCACTAATATGCATATATACATTGATAAATTTTTCTGGTGCTGTACCAGCCTTACATTCTTAAGAAAATCTTTCCTTGGGCAAGATTAAATCTAGACACATTACTAGATTTGATTTGCCAATATTGTATTAGGATTTTTCCATCTATGTTCATAAGTATGATAGGTCTATAATTATCTAGTTCTCTACTTATCTAATTTTGGTGTCAAGATTAAATTAGTCTCATAAAAGAAGTTGGGTGTTTTTTTTAAACCTTTTTCTGTTCTTTGAAACTGGTTTAAGGATTATCTCTTCATTGAGGCTTACAGAAAATTTACCAGTAAAATTCTTTTAACAATCTGACCACTTCTACTCCCTCCTCCCCTTCATTTCCCTCTGATGCAGTGTCACTGCACCTGGAATATGCCAGAAACCTGTTTGCATGGACATTCTGCTCTCTTTTCTCTGCTTGGAATCTTCTCCTCCCAAGTATCAACATGGCGATTTCCTACCTCGTGAACCTGCCTTCTCAGGGATGCGTACCTTGACCTTCAACTTAAAATATCAGGCAAAACAATGTCTGTCTCAAATGTCCAACAACCCACAGAGAGTCACTGGAAGTGATTTGGTGGTTTCTGCACAAAGCTGATTTACCTTTTGGGGCAGTAATGGATGGGGAAGCAAAGGGAGGACAGGGCTTTGTTTCCAGACTGTTGGAGCTCAGGTACTTTCTCTAGCACTTTTTATGTCATGTTTCTTCAGAGAAAGTTTCTTTCACTATTGGGTAATTATTGAACTGGGTTAAAGAGCTGTTTATTTAAGACAAAAAAAAATATCAGGCAAGCCACTCCATTACACCCACTTTGCTTCTTTCCACCCCCATCCTGTACTTCTATCTCCCTTACCCTGTTCTATTTTTTTCAAGTCTTTATCACCTTCTAACATATAATATAATTCTTATTATTTTCATAGTTTATTGTTGTCTCCCCTCACTAGGATTTCAACTCCACAAAGACAATATTTTTTGTTGTTGTGTTTTGTTCACTGATGAACCCAAGTGCCTAGGACAGTGTCTGACACATAGTAGGGTCTCAATAAATATTTGTGGAATGAATGATTTGTTGAATAAGTGTGATAGCGACCTTAGAGGAAACAGAGGGGATGGAATTTTTATAACCACCAATCTAATTTCTTAACTGGTTTTTGCTTTTTAACAGTTTAGATTTTACACAATGGGGAAGGGATTCTCTTTGATAAATGGTGTTGGGAAAATTGGTTATCCACATGCAAAAAATGAAATTGACACTTCTCCTATAGCAAACATAAAAATTAACTCAAAATGGATTAAAAACTTAAATGTAAGACATGAAACCATAAAAGTCTTAGAAACAAACACATGGAAAAAGCTTGTTAACATTGGTCTTGGCAATGATTCTTTTGGATATGATACCAAAAGCACAGGCAACAAAGCAGCAATAAATAAGTGGGACTACATCAAACTAAAATCTTGTGTAGCAAAGGAAAAAAATCAACAAAATGAAAAGGTGACCTATGGAATGTGAGAAAATATTTGCAAGCTATATCTGAAAAGGGGTTAATGTCCATAATGTATAAGGAACTCATAAAACTCAATAGCAATCAATCAATCAATCAAATAAGATAACCCAATTCAAAATTGAACAAAGAATTTGAATGGCCTTCTTTCCAAAGAAGACATAGAAACGCCCAACAGGTGTATGAAAAAAAATGCTCAATATCACTGATCATCAGAGAAATGCAAACAAAATCACAATGGGCTATCACCTCACACCGGGTAGGATGGTTATTATCAAAAAGACAAGCAGTAACAAGTGTTGGTAAGGGTCGAGAAAAGGGAACCCTTAAACACTGTTGGTGGGAATGTAATTTGGTATAACCATTCTGAAAAATAGTGTGGAGTTTCCTCAAAAGGAACTGCCACAGTATCTCAGAGATACCTGCAGTCCCATATTCATTACAGTATTATTCACAATAGCCAAGATATGGAAACAACCTAATTGTATGTGGATTGGTGAATGGATAAAGAAAATGTGATATATATGTATATACCCACACACAATTGAATATTATCCAGTCATTAAAAAAAAGAAATCCTGTCATTTGTGACAAAGATGAATCTGGAGGATGTTATGCCAAGTGAAATAAGCCAGTCACAGAGAGACAAATACTGTATAATCTCCTTTTTATGTGGAAACTGAAAAAGTTGAACTCATAGAACCAGAGAGTACAAAGATAGTGCCAGGGGATAGGGAGTGAGGGAAATGGGGAGATATTGGTCAAGCTCTCAGTTTTAAGATGAATAACCTTTGGGGATTCAACATACAGCATGGTGATTATAGTTAATAATACTGTTGTGTATACTTGAAATTTGCTAAGATAGTAGATCTTAAGTGTTCTTGCCACACACACATACACACACACAAACATGGTGAATATGCAAAGTGATGGATGTGTTAACTTGGTGGTGGTAATCATTTTACAGTGTATATTTCTATTAAATCACCATGTTGTATACCTTAAAAAAATAAAGCTTATTAGCATCCTAGAAAAAGAAATTAGATTTTGTTTTCCTTCATAAGTCAATTCTGATGATTTATACTTTTCCATGATATTGTCACTCTTTCAAGTTGTGAAATTTATTGGCAATTGTTGTTCAAACTAATTTCATGAGACTTTAAAAGATCTTATATATAGTCATATCCTGCTTTTTTTCATTTCTGATTTGTCACCCCCACCCTTCTTTGATCATCTTTTTTTCAGGGTAGTCTGTCTTGTGACTATTTTCAAAGAATCAGCTTTAAATTTGCTGATTATCTTTAGTTTTCTCTACAGTTGTTAACTCATGCTTTTATCTATATTATTTCCTTTCTTCTTCATTCTTTCTGTTACTATTTTTCTAGCTTCTTGAATTGAATACTTAACTCATTTATTTTTAATAGCCCTTTTAAAAAAATGCTTTTAATACTATAATGGATCTCTAGTTCCACTCACACTACACCCCACAAGTGTTGGTATTGTCATTGCGTTCTATAAATATTTTATAATCCCATTGCATTTTCCTCTTAAATCCTTTACTTATTCAGGAGTATATAAGGTTTGGGAGGAACTGTCACTACTGATTCCTCATTTTTTGTGTCATGGACAGAGATCATGTAGTGTATGATATCAATTATTTGAAATGTTTCAAGCATTATTTTATGGTCTAGTACTTATTTAAATTTTGAATATATCTTTGCATATCAAGTTTCTTTGTAAATCAGTATTACTAATTGTGTTGTTCTTTTCTTCATTTCTGGTCTTTTTGGTGAAAAATTTGTAATAGAAATGTAGAAAATCTGCCACAATATTTTTTTGGTCAATTTCAGTTTTTAATTCTGTTAGTATTTGCCTAATAAATATTTAGGAGGTGCTGCAAAGAGTACCTAAGTTCTTTATTGTTAAATAGTTTTGTGTCTTTCACTTATGAATTAGTGTTCTTCCTCATCTCTATTAATGTTTTCCTTAAATTCTCTTTGATATAAATACTGCCATAGAAGTATTATTTTAGTCAGCATTTTTTCGTATATTTATTTCTATCCATTTATTTTCAATATTTCTGTGTCATTTTGTTTTACAAAAATGTTTGTGTCTTAGTGATCTATTGCTTTAAATAACCTAACAATTGTTTTATTTATTGCAATTAAATATATATATTTCCATTTATTTCTATCATTCCTTTCACATTTTTTCTTTTTTGTTAACCATTCTTTTTACTTTATTTTTTCATTTTTTTCTTTTCCAATTTAAATGGTACTATATTTTCCAAACTTTTCCTGTTATCTTTAAATGTCTAGTGTGCATTCCTAACTATAACTCTTTCAAAAATGATGTCTAAGTATATATCTCCATCCTCCTCCAAATAAGGCAAAAACTTAGTACATTTTACCTGCTGAATAGCCCTCATTATTCTTATCATTGCAGTGCAAAATATTGAAATATTCCATTTGTATTATAAAGTACTATTATATTTACCCTCAAATATTAATTAGGATTACTTATATATTTTACCGATTTCTGTGCTAGTCATTATTTCTTTTATCCTACTCTACTTCTGTGTTTGTTTTTCTTTTTACTAAAAAGCATCAATTAATTGTAGTTTTGTGAGACTGTGGTTGGAAAATTTCCTTTTGTGTTTGTATGCATCAGCAAGTTCTTCTTTAATCTCAACTCTTACATAAAGGTTTGGCTAGACATGAAATTTTAGATTGATTATTATTTTTCTTCAGGTTACTTCTTTCAGATGCTTTTGTATACTGGCAACTAGGGTGGCTGAAGTCTACTGTCACTTTGTCTTTCCATTGAGTTAAAAGACTGTTCTTTCTTTCTTTTTTTTTTTTAAAGATTTTATTTATTTGACAGAGAGAGACACAGCGAGAGAGGGAACACAAGCAGGGGGAGTGGGAGAGGGAGAAGCAGGCTTCCCGCGGAGCAGGGAGCCCTATGTGAGGCTCGGTCCCAGGACCCTGGGATCATGACCTGAGCCAAAGGCAGACGCTTAACGACTGAGCCACCCAGGCGCCCCAAAGGACTGTTCTTTCTGATACCTTTTAACATTTTCTCTTTATCCTGGAGCTTCTGAAGTTTCACTAGGAAATGTTTGGGCATGTATTTATTTTTATTCATCCTTAGAGTTTCCATCTCTCTTATTACATTATCAGTCTGATTTTGCACATTGTTTAATTTTCCATTAGAGCTCTTAACAATCATAGTTATTTGAGATTTCTTGTCTGTTAATTCCCAAACTGAACCTATTGGAATTGGAATTCTGAAGTTTATTTTAATCTTAACTTTGCCTTTGGGATATTTTTGATGTAAATAATCATATACATAAATCACATTTAGCCCCTGTTATACCATAATTTTCAATGGTGGATAAAAAGATCTCTTTATATTATGGAAAAATATTTTTAAATAATTGTAACAATCTACTCAAAGGGACCTTCCTCATTCAAGAGATTATACCATGTCACCTTGTAAACTATCTTCAAGTTACTATGTCACCAGAAAACCAACCTCTAAATATAATATCTGGAAGTTCTCCCATGCTGTTTGAAATTATGATGGTGTAAAAAGTATTCCCAGAATTAGCCACTAATTTTTTAAAATGCCTGCTGGATGGAATTTATTGTGTGACAATCTCTGTTGAAAATGAAAGCAAAAACAGTCATGTTTATGTATGTTCAAATGATAATTATAGGTCAGACACTAATAAGAAAAACAATTAACCTATAGTATTTTTCAAATCTTTTGGATTTAGGACATATATATGATTAGAAAACATATAATAGTATTTGTTTCAGTGTAAAGTTAATGTAGAGTTATGTGTCTTTAAATATCTAATAGAGTTTTTAATTTCCTATCTAGTGCAATTATAGGTCAAAGGATGGGGTGGGAGGATCCAAACTTGGAAGCTTTGAAAAGTTTTTAAGAATAATTCTTCTTTTTTTTTTTTTAAAGATTTATTTATTTATTTGAGAGAGCGAGAATGAGAGAGAGAGAGAGAGAGAGTACATGAGAGGGGGGAGGGTTAGAGGGAGAAGCAGGCTCCCTGCCGAGCAGGGAGCCCGATGCGGGACTCGATCCCGGGACTCCAGGATCATGACCTGAGCCGAAGGCAGTCGCTCAACCAACTGAGCCACCCAGGCGCCCAAGAATAATTCTTCTATAAGTACTTTGAGAAGGACATAAAGAATCTTAATGTAAAGTGATCACATACTTAAAATAATAGTTGGTCCTTATAGAATGTCTTTTCTTTAAATGTGAATTATAACCAAGAGAAATGGTTGCTTTATATTACAGACAGAAAATCTTAGAAATAGAAATGTTTCATTTGGCTGCTTTGGTGACAGACCCAGAAATGAGTGTTGAAGCTGGTATAAGAGCCGGGAACTTTGGCAAGAATCCTCTCCCTTTCCATTTTAGGTCAATCTCTGCCTCTAGAAACTGACTAAACCCTCCCCTGGTCCTCCTGGGATTACCAGCCTGTGACTTCCACCCCATATGTCTTCTTCCCTGAGTGGTGCTTTTACCAGAATCATGAAAAATTCACTAACGAAAGCAAAAATAAGGAAAGGCATATTTTATTTCATTCCTTTTGACCCTCTAAACTATTCAGTGGATTTCTGCCCTGAATGCATGAGGGGCATCAGATAGAAATGCTCCTGCTAGACCCTAAACTCCATGTGGGGACATGTGGTCTCATACTTCTTGCTGTCTTTCCTTGTTTTCTCCCAAAGCTGCTCATCAGTTAAGGCTTAAGAAGTCATCTTTGGGCACCTCTGCTGTCACATGGCTATTTCAGGGGAAGGAAAGGGACAAAGGAAAGTGCTCTTTGGCCAAGTTCATTGTTCCAGGGTGAGAAGGCTAGAGAAAGTGAAAAGGATGCTTTGCTCCTTAAGTGCCTGCCTTTCAGCACAAAGCAAACTGCTGCTATTTTCTTTATAAGCCATTTTAGTAAAGATACATAATAGACATTATATATAATGCATGTAAAAAGTCAGAAAACCGAGAAGTTCTCTGACAGTAACACCTTACAACTTGATGCTAAAGAAAATATCCTTGTAAGAGGAACATGGTGCCTTTTGTAGAAATTGCTCCTTTGTTCCCAAAGTTGAACTGGCAGGCGTAGCATTTCATTCCATCTCATATAGTGACTGATTGCTTGGGGCATCATAGTCCTTTAAAAGTCATGCCTTTACTACTTTTCAGTAATTGCATTCTGTGTGTGCAATGATCTGAAAGCTATTTGAGGGAAAAGAGCATAATATTACATATATGTTAGAAAAAGGTGCCAAACCTCTGCCGCATTTCCTGATATTTGATGATTCCAATGGTGCTGATTCAGTAATAACAAAGCCACATTGCTAATTTGTAGGACTCTGGTTTGTAATTTATACAGACTTTTATTTAAAAAGAAAAATCTATTTAAATCTTTCATTCATGGTTAATTAGGTGATTGAAAGGGTCAATCGATGATTTACCAAATAAATTTCTAAACCACTGCGGTGTTTCTTGCAAAACATCCAGCAGTCAATAAATGAATTAAAGGAGAAGACATTTAATGCTGAACAGAACATGCATTAAAATATAATAATCCAGGAAAATGCTCCTTATACACGAGGAGCAAACTGGCAGTTTATGAGAGCCAAGGTTAAAAGTCCATAGGAAGAGTAGCAGCAGAGGGATGTAGAGGCCATACCAATAGGAGTACAGTTCCAATTAATTTATTGACATAATTAGCACATAGTTATAAATAACATTGCAGAAGCAGTTGGCAAGTGTGTATACATACACCATTTGAATGAATTCAATAGAACCCTGTACTTATCATAATTAAATTATTAGTTCTGGGAAAGCAACATAGACTATGGAGGCCATAGCAGCAGGCCAAAAGTCATGCATCCAATTTACTTTGTCACTAAAATAAAAAGTCTAGAATTTTTCTATCTTATCAAGCTGAATCTATAGAGCAGAAATTATTACGACTATCAGGATTGAGTGGTCCACTTGTAACTTCACCATTTGTGAAACCATGGACCAGCTCACCTCATGGTTTATAAAAGAGAGACAGGGAAACATAAAAGTAAAATTTGGTAAAAGAAATAAGTCTCTTGGCCAAGAAAATTCTCCAATTTTATATCTTTGCTCCTGGATAAACATGTAAAAATGAGAGCTAAAAGAATTGGGTTTCAGATTTTCTAATGACTACACAGAATTAAATGCAAAGTGCAGAGAATAATCCCAACTATAGTTAAAATTATGGAGTTTTTAAAACTTTCTCACCTCTTTCCTTTAATTATGTTTTTAATGCTATTTGCTTTAATCCTGCACTGCTTTTGTTCATCTGGAGAGAAGGATGCAGACTTTAATCAGTAAGACGGATTTCATTCTAACATAGCTGTTGTATATTGGATTTACTAAAGTCGATGAAACTTGTAAGTAAACAAACCCAAAAATTAAGAAAGAAAGAATATTCTTTAGGGAAAAATTCAGACTCTGGCAATTTTAACAACAACAAAAATGGAAACATGCATTAAAAGACAAATTCTTCAGCATAGGCTTCCTGCAGAGGCAAGTGGGGGTGAGTGTTGGGTGTAAGTGGGAGTGTTAGGTGTGGGTGCAAGTTTTTAAATCGTGGCTGTGGTTGTCTGGAAATCAGACCCATGTATTTGGAATACCAGCAGTCCTAGCAGAATATCTATGGGATCAGGAAATTAAGAACTGACTTTCCTGAGGTGGTTCCTCCTTGATTCTTAGTCTTTCTAGATCTTTGAGTATCTGACAAAATTTATGTTACTTGTAGCAGAATTGATACATTTGTGCACAAATGCACAATAAGAAGACAAGCTTTAATATTAATAACAATCACGAGTATTTGTTGTGTGCTGACCATTTGCCCAACATTTTTCTGAGCACTCTACCCATTTAATTAACCCATTTAATTCTCCCAACAGCACTATATATAAACATTACCTCCATTTTTTACAGATGAGAAAACTGAAGGAGAAATTAAGTTAATTATCCAAGTTAAAACAGCTGGAAATGGTGAAGCTGAGATGTAAGCCTTCTGACTTTTGTCTGGACTCCTGGCTACTTAGCTACAATGCTTCTCCAATGATCTTGGAGACAAGATGCCCCTTCTCAGTGTGGACATAGGAGTTGGCACTGCCCCTTCTCCTAACCAATGATTAAGTGCTATAAAGGGCCTGATTAGTGAGGTCGTTGTAAGTATTGGTCAACTGTGGAGTGAAGGAGAAGGCTTAGGAAAATACTACTTCTGCTATCATATACTGCCCTTGCACAATAACTTCATTCACTCACTTGTTTGAATCTATGTCAACAAACCTCTCAGCCTGAGGCTACCAGTGCATTCACGATGGCCTCACTGATGTTTGCTTCTGTCCAACCCCATCCTGAAATTGTTTTTCCACATTTTCTTTGGACACTATGGCTACTGTGAGAAAGTGCAGGAACCTATCTAGAATCTTGTGTCTTCAAGAGATGAGTTCTATAGGCCACCTCCTCTCAAAGGCATTAAAGGGTATTATCTGATACTTATCTAATACTCATAGTAGATACGGGGAAGTAGTACATGCCTGTCCTTATTGGGGACACCGAGCCCTGTGATCATCACAGGTCCTTGCTGTGTGCCCTGGTCAGCCAAGCTCTGCATCAATGCAAGTCTGAATTTTGGGTCTTGAGAGCTGGCTGGTAGCAAGAAAGGCCCTCCTGTTTTCATTCAACTGGATTATACTTGGGCCAGAGCTGATGCGAGACAGCAAAATGACCATACTGTTCTTTTACACAGAGTCAAGGATCCTTCTTTCTCTTCCTGACCTTAGAAGGTAATCTCTATTTTATTAAAATCTCTGTATGTATTTCTAGAAGAGGGACTTCTAATTTTCATTTATTGATTTTTTATTGATAGATATTTTTTCTGCATTGAAAGGCAGACATTTTAAGTGTGCAATTTGTTCAGCTTTGACAAATGCATACACCTGTGTGCCCACACCCCATCAATATATTGAACATTTAGATTCCTTCTCAGACAGGACACAACCACTATTCTGATTTCTTTCACCTTAGATTAGTTATGCCTGTTCTAGAACTTTATGTAGATTAAATCACATGTGGCTTCTGTTGTTCACCATAATTTTTTTAGATTAACTCACATTGTTACAAGTTTATCAGTTGTTTGTCTCATCTTACTACTGAGTAGTATTTCATTGTATGAATATACCACAGTTTGTTGATGGCCATGTGGATTATTTCCAGTTTTGGCTGTTATGAATCAAGTGGCTATAAACATTCTTATACAAGAATTTGGGGTCATGTATATTCATTTCTATGAGTGGGGTTGATGAGCCATACCGTAGTTGTTTTTGAAAGGTAGGTAGAACTTATAAAGGTAAAAGGCATAAGATATTCCAGCATAAGAGTAGGATTTGAGTAAATGTATAACGTGGCACTAAAGTGTCATCATCATGACAGGAGCATGGCTGATAATGGAGGAAGAGGCCCAACTGCCTGGGTGTGGCTAATTGTCCATCTGAATTTGTTTTCTTGTGTAAGCTTTTATTCTTGCTAATTATTTTATTAATGACCCTAAATTCCACAGGTGTTCTGATTGCCCTGGAAAGACCACTGTGATTATGTTTATGATACACTGCCATTGAAAGAAACATGCCCAGAAGGGTGCCTGGGCTTGATGGGCTCCTACTGAATAATTCTGGCTCTGGGACACACTCCAGAATAAGCTGGATTTCTCTTCTTTTAGGCAAATGACATGACTACTCATGCACCGTCTGTAGAACTCCCCAGGGAGACAAGGTGTTAGTTACCATTATTTGGTAGTGTGATGTGTCTTGATCTCTTTAAAGGGTGTTTGGAGTCTACCATAAGAAAGAGCACTTTCCCATTGCTCATGGGTCTGTTTGGGGTAGGAAAAAAGAAAAGGCCAGCCCTCAGACTTTCGGGAGCACTAGAAGACCTGAACATACTGCAAAGTGTCTTGGCCATTGAGTAGACCCATGAAATAAGATAAGAGCTGCATTAGGCTGATGAGAAATGCATGCATGTTTTAAAGACTTTTTGTACACATTATTAGGTTGTGTTCCAGAAAGCTAGCCTAATTTATACTCTTGTGGGCAGCAAATAGGGGATGGTCTTTTCCTCCAGACCTTGTGAACACTGAGTAATATTTACTGTTCATCACATACAGAAATTACTCGAACTCTCACTTTGTGGTTTTCAATACACAAATTGGTTCTGTTCTGTTTTGCTTTATTTTTAGTGGGTAGTTGGATGAATTTTTTTATTACTTTTCCTTCCCAGTGCTAGGGGATCATTACGTTCTCTAGGATGTTAGGGTTGCTTTATTGATTTCAAATTCATCTCAAAAGTCTTTTGATATCATATCTTACTCCTTGGCCATTCATGATTCTGCTCTGGCATTCATATCTTAGAGGAGCTCAGCCTTGGTAAACTTTGTTGACGCTGGAGGTCCTGAATAGTCCCTGAAATGCCCAAACCTCAGGTTCTCAGTCAAAGAACAAGTTCTTAGTATTACTGTGTTGACTAACTCTCTGCTCTTTAGGAATTGATTCATGATGCCACAGCAAGATCTAACAAAATCAGAGCTAGAAAGTAGCTTTCCCCCTCAAAACTAGCAAAAAGAGGATTGGATTCAGTGTTTAAAATTAAGGTTTGAGGTTGTACTATAAGACTTCTGGTCAGTAATTAGAGCCTGTATATTAGTTTCCTAGGGCTGCCATAACCAAATACTAAAACTGAGTGACTTAGAACAACAGAAGTTTATTGTGTCACAGTTCTGGAGCCTAGAAGTCTGAAATCAAAGTGTTCACAGGGCCATGAACCCTCTGAAACCTGTAGAAGGAGCCTTTCTTTCCTCTTCATAGTTTCTGGTGGTTTGCCCATAATCCCTTGGTGTTCCTTGGCTTTAGCTGTGTCACTCCAACCTCTGACTTCACCATCATATGGCCTTGTCCTGTGTTTCTGTGTCTTTACGTGGCCATTTTCTTCTAAGGGTACCAGTCATAATGGATTAGGAGTCCACCCTTGTTTCAGTACTACCTCATCTTAACTAAACATCTGCAATGACCTATTTTTAAATGAAGTCACATTTTGAGGTTCTAGGGGTTAGGACTTCAATGTATCTTTTTTTGGAGGATGCAATTCAACCCATAGCATTGATACACTGAGTTGGATATCAGCCATACTGAGAATGGGCTGTTTCTCAGGTAATGTTTATAAATAAGAATGCTGATATTGTCAGGGATCTCCTGGGAAGGAGAAGGGATTGTGCAGGCAGACCGTCTCTGTAGCTTCGGAGAGATAGCAGACCTGAAGTCAATTCCCGATTATCAGCCACGAATCTCTCATCATTTTTTTTCACTCTAAACACTTGCTTCTAATTATGTCCCTTTGATGTTTGCACCTTTCAAATATCTTGAAACTAAGCTCATTTCCATTTCTCACACTTTCAACATTGTTAACACAAGCTGAACAAAACCTCCTTCTTCTAGGCCTTTCTGGTTAGTCAGATCCTCCAGCACCCTGATTTTTATATTTTGCTTTTTTTTTTTTTTTTTTTTTATTTATTTTTTTTTAAAATTTTTTTTTTATTCTTATGTTAATCCCCATACATTACATCATTAGTTTTAGTTTTAGATGAAGTGTTCCATGATTCATTGTTTGTGCATAACACCCAGTGCTCCATGCAGAACGTGCCCTCCTCAGTACCCACCACCAGGCTAACCCATCCTCCCACCCCCCCCCTCTAGAACCCTGTTTGTTTTTCAGAGTCCATCGTCTCTCATGGTTCGTCTACCCCTCCGATTTCCCCCGCTTCATTCTTCCCCTCCCT
>NC_058412.1:17643479-17644340 GCF_002201575.2 Neomonachus schauinslandi | reverse complement strand
CTTCCCCTCCCGCTACCTTCTTCTTCTTCTTTTTTTTTTTTTTCTTAACATATATTGCGTTATTTGTTTCAGAGGTACAGATCTGAGATTCAACAGTCTTGCAAAATTCACAGCGCTTACCAGAGCACATACCCTCCCCAGTGTCTATCACCCAGTCACCCCATCCTTCCCACCCCACCCCCCACTCCAGCAACCCTCAGTTTGTTTCCTGAGATTAAGAATTCCTCATATCAGTGAGATCATATGATGCATGTCTTTCTCTGTTTGACTTATTTCACTCAACATAATACCCTCCAGTTCCATCCACGTCGTTGCAAATGGCAAGATCTCGTTCCTTTTGATGGCTGCATAATATTCCATTGTATATATATACCAGATCTTCTTTATCCATTCATCTGTTGATGGACATCTTGGCTCTTTCCACAGTTTGGCTATTGTGGACATTGCTGCTATAAACATCGGGGTGCACGTACCCCTTCGGATCCCTACTTTTGTATCTTTGGGGTAAATACCCAGTAGTGCAATTGCTGGATCATATGGTAGCTCTATTTTCAACTTTTTGAGGAACCTCCATACAGTTTTCCAGAGTGGCTGCACCAGCTTGCATTCCCACCAACAGTGTAGGAGGGTTCCCCTTTCTCCGCATCCCCGCCAACATCTGTCATTTCCTGACTTGTTAATTTTAGCCATTCTGACAGGTGTGAGGTGATATCTCATTGAGGTTTTGATTTGGATTTCCCTGATGCCGAGCGATACTGAGCACTTTTTCATGTGTCTGTTGGCCATTTGGATGTCTTCTTTGGAAAAATGTCTTTTCATGTCTTCTGCCCATTTCTTGATTGGATTCTTTGTTCTTTGGGT
>NC_058412.1:17616547-17623479 GCF_002201575.2 Neomonachus schauinslandi | reverse complement strand
GCAGGGGAATAGAAAACACCATATACTAGAGATTTAGGGTATATTTTAATCTGTTAGAAGAAACTATCTCAAAATTTTAAAGAGAGAACAACTTATATATATAAGCCAAAAATACGGGTAACTACTATGAAGGGATAGAATATGACTCTAAAAATGAAAAATAAAAATGTTTTTTTTTTAAAAAAAAGGGATTGATAAGATGTTGGTTAAAAAGGGAAAAACAAAAATTCAAAAAGAAAAAAAAAGAAAAAAAGACAGTTAAAAAAAAAAATTAACTTTGAAAGACTAAAGAATCATGGTAAAAAAGCCATGAATTCTATGTGCAGTAGTCCCCTAGCGCTGGAGTTCTGCCGTTCTCATTGATCGGTAAACTTGGCCTTGGCTGGCTGTTCTCGCTGATCTTCTGGGGAGGGGCCTGTTGCCGTGGTTTCCAAATGTCTCTGCCGGAGGCGGAATTGCCCCGCCCTTGCCCCCTCCCGGCTAAGTAATCTGCTCAGGTTTGCTCTCCAGGGCTTTTGTTCCCTGCGAGCTTTCCGTACAGCTTTGGAGGCGGAGAGTGAAAATGGCGGCCTCCCAATCTCCGCCCAGAGGTGCCGAGAACTCTGGCCCCGCTTCTCAGTGAGCCCCCAGAGAAAAGCCGTTAGTCACTCCCGTCTCCCCGGTCTCCAGCTGCACTCCGTGCTCACCCGGCCTGTGACCACGCGTTTCTATCTCTGGCCCCCGACCCCGGGTGGAGTCTCCAAACCCAGCAGATCCCTGCGGTGCACTCCCGCGCGGCGCCTCCCGGGGGAGGAAGGTGAGTCTCCCCGGATCTGCCGCTTGTTGGGTCCCTGCTAGAATCTCTCTTTCTTGATGCCAGGTCCTTCTTTGAGGAAGGAGATCCTATTAGGATGGTTGAACCTTATAATCCATGTTGCGGCCAACTAAAATGTAAAAGAGATGATGAGGTTTCACCTGGACAAGGAATCAGTGGAGTCGCTCCAGGCAGAAAGAGCAGGTAAAATAAATTTTAAGGGTGGGAGGGGGCAGTATCCCTCAAGACATTATCCATAGTTAAGTTTAACTTCTGTCTACTTTCATTTCCTTGTGTCAGCTTTTTGGGACTCTCACTTTGTTAGCTTTCTCTATCTCTGATACATTTCTCATGCTTTTCAAAGGAGAAAGACATGCCTCCTAATTGGGGAATGTAGTGTAGTAGTTAAGATCATACACTTTGGAGCCAAATGCTAACTATGCCATTTCCTTGTGGGGTGATCTTAGACAAACTTACTTAATCACTTTATACCACAATTTTCCAGTCTTTAAGATGGGGAGGAAAATAATGGTACCTCCCTTATAGGATATGAGAGTTAAAGTATAGAAAGCATTTAAAACTACCTGGGAGGTAACAGGTGTCACTTTGCTGTTACTACCACCTGAGCTCACATGTCTAGCAAGGCAAAGCACAAGTGAGTGGGCAGATCTATTTTCTGCCCTTTTAATTTTACCTTTAAGCCTGACTATCATTCCCTAGAATTAAGTCAGACTGTCCCAGGCATCTGTCCTGAGGTCTGTCTTTCATTTAATTACATGTCTTGTTGATTTCCCTCAATTGATTTCTTGACTCCCATTCATGTACCTCTTGCCCTTGACTCACAGCATCTTCCATTCAAATACTTGCTAATTAATCTTGGATATTCCTTAGCCTCTCCTTACCTCTCAACCTAGATCATCCTGTGATGAGAAAGGAGGTTTTGATGCAAATTGCAACTGACAAGGTGTACCAGAGTGGACATTTATTGACTCTCACAAACCGTGCATACTCATTCAAATAATTACCATTCATAGTCCACACACATGGGTGGCCAAATCTCACAGGTAAGGTGATGAGGGGAGGGCTTTAGTTTGATGGGGAGCTTTTCCTCTGAAATATCCTACTGTTGCTGTCCTTCCATATTAGTAATCTTATTCCCATGATGGTAGCTTACTATTTTTCCAAATATATAAAAGAAAAATGTTTGCTCAAAACACACCTTCAGACATCTAATCTGGGTCAAGCCTAGTTGCCTCCAGTGGGACAATGCTCAGTGTCAGCACCTACACTCAGAAGGACAGAGCCAGTGCTCCATCTTTTGCAGGGGTTCTGGGAGCACAGGCTGGATTCAGGAAAGGAATGGAGCTGCTTGGTAGGCCTGAGATATTAATCCAAATTGAATCCATTAAGCAGTGTCCAGGAATGATGCCAGAGTTAAGAATTAGCTGGTGCAAAGTGACCAAGAAGAGTGAGAAAGATTGAGTGGGGGATACAAACTAGAGTAGGCAGATTCAGAAGGGCAGGTAGAAGAACCAGCTATAATTATCTTAGATTCTAGAACCTATAAAATGTTTTGGTAACCTCAACCTCAGGATGGAAAGAAAGTTGATAAATACACTGAGCTACTTCTTCCTCTTCTCTTGGTCTTCCCACTGGGTCTCTGTGTAATATAAATAACTTCACCATATACACTTACAGATTTTTTCATTAAAATGAGTAAATTTTTTTCTAAAAGGATAATGTGTGTGTGTGTTTATATATATATATATATATATATATATATATGTATGTATTTGAATCCTTGCTCTACCCATCTGATTATTCTCTCTTGCTCACAGAACACATACACACATACACATGATAGAGGCATACTGGAGTCCAGTACTATGGTAGACTATGGTAGACTATGGTAGACTATGGCCAGGCCTCTTACAGGAATTACCTTATATCATGGTCACTTTAAGCCCAGATGGCATCTTAATGCACATTAGAAAAAGGGAGGACACAGCCCTGCAGGGCAAGCCCGGCTGGGGAGAAGCACACAGATTGGATATTAGCCTATTCAGCCATCAGCTGGACACGCTGCAGGTTCTAACCCACACAAGCATAGTGGAAGCCCTAACTGTCTGGTACTTTGCAAGCTGATGTCAACCCTCCCCAACCAAATGGGGTAAGAGGCAGCCCCACTCTTGCACTGGGCTCCTCTGATGGTGCCACATCCTCCTTCCAGGTGGGTGGCACTGATCCAGGAAATCTGAACATGACTTGGTGCTGAGTAACCAGAGCAAAGGGGAACTGCTTCCACCCTTGGGGATTTTCAGCTTGCTATCTGTACTGGCTGGAAAGTATACTGAATGTGGGGGGTGGGGGGATAGGCAGAGTCTGAATAGTCAGTTCTGCCCATTTCCAAACCTAGATCAGCTCGGTGCTCCCCCTTAGCTTAGGTGCTCATTGCCCATCCCTCATGATCTGTTCATCTTCCTCTTGATTTCCCTCCCGCTGAGCTCATGGTTACCTCCCAGACCAGTAACTCATTCTGTACTGAACAGTGCCAAGAGGTCCAAGCTCTCTAGAGCTCTACTGCTAAAGAGTAAATGGTATGTTAGATAAGTGACTTGCCATCTCTGAACTTCATTTTTCTTAACTGTAAAATGGAATAGCTTGAAGATCCACAGAGATTCACAGAGTGAACAGGCAGTGAAAACTATGAAGAAGAGTACAAACTAAAGACAACTGAAACCAGAAAGAGTTAATTTAGCCTAATGGTAAAATAGAACAATTTACTCACCCATTTTTCTATCATTCCTACACCCAGTTTGGACACCTATTAAGTACTGAAGAAATATATCATTTTCAACTGTCTGAATCCATATGCAGTTGATTTCAAAGCTTAATTGTGTTTGAATGAGGAATCAATACAAATAACTGCACTAGCATTACTGTGCTGAAAATCTGTGCATGTTTCTGATGCTTTCATAATATATTTCAATTTTCCCATTATTTTTCCATTATGATCCCATATTTTTGAAAGGATTCTTTGAGCATTGTAAAGTAGCACAAATCCCAAATGAATGGTAACAACTATTTGTTTCGATTTCAAGCTGCATTTATTAGAATGTTCTGCAAGCTCCTCCTGGTTCCAGGCTCTCTCTAGCAGAGACTCCAAAAAATATAAAAAACATCTATTTCCTCATGTTCCTTTCTTGATTAAAAAGGTTGTCCCTCTTTCCTCGCCTGTATTATTTTGAGTGACAGCCAGTCCTTCATGGTTTGACTCCAGCCTATCTTTCCATACTTGTCTCTCAGTTTTAGAATATACCCCCCTTTCCAGCCAGGCGGAACACCTCACAATCCCACATGGGAGGAGATTATTCTCAATGGTACCTTTGTTCATTCTGATCTTACCCAGAATGCCTATATTTCACCTTTTCCATAGACAATTTGACCCACTGGACAGAGTCCAACTGAAACCCAAGCTCCTACTCAGGCCTTGGGGCCTTTCGGTTACTCTGGCCCTACTACCTCTCTCTTTGATAAAACTTGACCCCTGCACATACTGAATGGAGCATTGGGTGTTATACACAAACAATGAATCATGGAACACTACATCAAAAACTAATGATGTAATGTATGGTGATTAACATAACATAATAAAATAAAATTAAATTAAAAAAAAAGATATCCCAGTAAAGCCAAAAACAAAACAAAAACAAAACAAAACAAAACAAAACAAAAACTTGACCCCTGGAACACAGTGCCTGGAAAGCCTCTTGATTTCTGAGACTACACCACATTTTGGTTGGTCATGACGCCAAAGTCAAGTCCAGATGGATCCTCAGCCATGCTGTATTTCCCAATCCCACCCCCTTATCCTGAGCCAGATTCTTCATTTCCTAGCTAGTGTAACTCCACTGTGAACAGAATCAAGCCCACCAATACAATGCTAATTTGCCAGCTGCTGGTCCTCACAGGTTCAAGAGCAAGAGAAAACACAGTGCAGATATGAGACAGCAAAGGTCAATGTGTCAATGAGGGAAATAGAAAATAAAGCCAGATGCTGAAGAACAGTGTCAGCAAAACTGCAGGTAAACTTCAGGCATCATGGCTCTATATTGGTTTGTTGAAAAAAAAAAAAAAAATCAAGGGATGCATTGAAAGACTCTGGTGTATCCACTGTAAGTTATCTAACACATGAGTAAACTGCATTCTAGGAGGAAAATTTGACTCTTACCAGAACATATAATCCAGGTTGGTAATATCTCAAAATATTTAGAAGTTTTGTTCAACCTGAATCTGCTTGGCACCTATTAATGTCAGTTTTTTTTTTTAAGATTTTATTTATTTATTTGACAGAGAGAGAGAGAGAAAGCACAAGTAGGCAGAGAGGCAGACAGAGGGAGAGGGAGAAGCAGACTCCCCACTGAGCAGGGAGCCCAACGTGGGGCTCAATCCCAGGACCCTGGGATCATGACCTGAGCCGAAGGCAGCTGCTTAACTGACTGAGCTACCCAGGTGCCCTTAATGTCAGTTTTGACACACAGAAAGTGTGTAAGTTCTCTTTGTTGGACTTTTGGGTGTGAATACCTATCCAGCATCGCTTTCCTCTATAAAAGAATCCATAATTTCTTTGCTGAGTTGTTTTCCCTGATTTTCTGTTCATGCTGTTGCGGGAGATGCCTTAACCCCTGGCTGTAGGGTGGGCCTGTGACCCACCAGTGTGTTCCAGTTCCTCCAGGCACCGTGACTGGTTGAGTAAAGGCAGGGCATCCTTCTCATTAGCCTAAGGAGACTCAATGTCAAAAAATGTATTTGAAGATTTTGGAGAGATATATTTGACCTGTATCACTGAGGTTCCTATCAGAGAAAGAAAACCAGTAGGATGGATGGATGGATGGGTAGATTTCAAGAAATTGACCTACATAGTTGTGGGGACTGATAAGTCTAAAATCTATAGGGTAGATGGCAAACTGGAAACCCTCAAGCATGGGCTCCTGCTGAAGTTCAGAGGCAGAATTTCTTCTGTGTCAAGGAAATCTTCATTTTGTTTTTAGGGTCCTTCAACTGTTTGGATGAGGCTCACCCGGATTACTGAGGATAATGTCCTTTAAAATGTCCTTTTAATTTCCTTTTAAAGTCAACTTATTATAGATGCTAAACACATACACACTTGAACTTGCTTATCAGGTGTCAACTGCTTGGGCATTTCCAAACTTCTTCAAAGAAAGGAAAATGTATAGGAGACTTTTTATATAACCAGTCAGTGCCAGGACTTCATGTTATAATTTCAAATCAAGTGTAGATACTCTGTAACCAGATTACCTTAAAATTTGTGGAAAAAAAAAGTTTTCTCTATGGGATTTCCAATGACTTGTATAGAATTCTCTGTGACTAACAGGGACTTTCTGTCATCCAAGCATTATCATATAGGGTGCCCCCTAGAGTATGCCACCCCTAGCAAATACTGCTTTTGCAAGATGCTTGTCTATAATAAACAATTTGCATCACCCCAAATCAGCATGTCAGCTCCATTCTTTTCATTCAGTCTCTCATGAATCTGTGGAAAGAAATACTAAACCCACAAATGGGAACAACTAATTTAACAAGTCACCTTCCTGGGATGAGATCCAGCCATGGGGCCTGGCATGACCCCATATATTCTACAATCCCTGAGCACATCTCTGCAACTGGCTGACCCTCTGCAGTGAGGGGTAGGTGCAAAGGAGATGTCAGAATGCTCCAAAGGAGGGAAACAGAGACTGGGGCCCATGTGGGTCCCAGTCAGGGCTCAGGGTGTTCTACTCCAGGGCACTGCCAACTCCAGCCAGTCCCAGGCACCACAGTGTGACCAGAGTTGAAATTAGAAAATTTTGAGAAAGGAGCCTCAAAGCACTGGGCCCCCTGAAGCAAGGGTCATGCTTACCTAGGTCTAAGGGGAATGCTGTTCTAATGTCCACATTTTTCTCTTCTGTCAGTTCATGTGATGATCAGAGTCAGAACTCATTTCTTTCTTTCTTTAATTCTGCTCTCTCCCAGAATAGGAAATCTATTTTTGTGAATTGTGTATTTTTAAAAAGCACCCTCCATCTCCCAATACCACTACCCAACACACACACACACACACACACACACACACACACAC
>NC_058412.1:17506941-17616537 GCF_002201575.2 Neomonachus schauinslandi | reverse complement strand
ACACACACACACACACACACACACACACACACACACACCCTAAATAGCATTCTTGTTAGAATAAATAAATTCAGAGCTGAATAGAGAGGATTATGTACGGTGCTCATCCTATATTCTCCTCTTACAGTAATTGATATAACATCAGTGAGACTTTGCTGGCAAAATTGATTCAAATCAAACCAGAAAAATTCAGCCTCAAGAACTGAAAATGAGCTAAAAGATGGTAAGCAAAGAATAATAATATGTGGCGATGTCTTCAAATTACTCATATTTTAGGCTTTATACAATTTGAAGTTGCAAAAATGTGTTTAACAAGGGTGGACTTTTAAAAATGTAATGTCTTCATTAATGATCAGGAAGCAGCACAAAGCACAATAATGCCTCTTTCAGTGGCATTAAATTGAAGGCATTAAAAATATTTGGGAAGACATATAAATAATACAAATAGAGCTATAGAGGTTATAAATATGGGTGGAAGGGAGAACAAAGATATTTCAGAAATATAACAGTTGTGTCTACAGGAAAATATAATTGAAAGCCAAGGAGTCTTCGGATAGGATATAGATTCTATGGTACTCTTTTCTAGCTCAGTGTCTTGTCCTGTGTGATTTGGGATCAGTGATACATGTATGGTGTTCCAGGTGGATTGTCACAAGTAGTCATGCTGGCATCAATTAATAAAATGGTGACTTTGAAATTCTTTTTCTATTTTCATAATGTGGCTATATACCAATCTTTATGAAATAAATTTTTCTTTCTCGTTGGGTTGCAAATGTTTTAAGACTGCCACATTGCACAATTCTTGGGGCTCCATATGTGTGGTTTCTCCATAGTCTGTGCAAATCATGCTCTGGAGGTAGGTAGTGGACACCCTGCATGACTTTACATTACTGCACTGATTTTTATTCCAGGGCACTCCCCAGTGTGCACTGATATTTGCATGATAATACAGTATCTAGAATGTACAAAATGTCCATTGGGTTATGTCAAACAATCATTTGCTATGAATGATATAAATATTCAAATACTTAGCATTAGGCAGACCATGATCTGTATGATTTAATGATTTATTGACTATTTTTCTGGGAGAATTGAGTAATGTAGATGTCTCCCATATTACTCTCTGCAGGTTTTATTGCCTTGTAGCTTTTTTTAAAAGTGATTTCTGTTTATATATTTCATTAGGTTTCACATGCCTGTTAACTTCTAATCAATTTACAGGATAAAATGCATCCACTGATTCCTCTGGAAGGAGGAGGTCTCATTGTAAACTGTGTCAGGTTAGTGTCTCTCAGACTTGTTGATGGGGCTGGTACAAGTTCTCCTTGCAGGAGCTTTGGAGTTTGTAAATTTGGGCAAACCACCCCCCCCAAATCCCCAAACAACAAAACCCCCAAAAACCATTTTAAGCAAGTATAGAACATTCTCTCTTCCTATGAGAATCCTCTTATTGGATGTCCACTTTTGCATTATCGTTTTCACTTACGCATTATTTTTAAACTAGATTTCCAATAATTATTCTTTTTTTTTTTAAAGATTTTATTTATTTATTTGACAGAGAGAGATACAGCGAGAGAGGGAACACAAAGCAGGGGAATGGAAAGGGAGAAGCAGGCTTTCTGCTGAGCAGAGAGGCCAATGCAGGGCTCAATCCCAGGACCCTGGGATCATGACCTGAGCCGAAGGCAGACGCTTAACGACTGAGCCACCCAGGCGCCCCTCCAATAATCATTCTTAAGAAACTTCTGTTTTCACATATATTAATACAATTACTACTTAAACATAGATTATTTTCCTCTGCATTATATTTTTCTATTCTGATAGAGTCCTGAGGTTAGTTCATAGAGAATTAGATTAAAATATCCCAGAACCTAGAAACAGAAGGATTTAACTAATAAAATTCACACATTGTGAGCAGCCTTGACCAGCAGTATTTTCTAGAAGAGTCTGAGTGAAGCAACAAGGACAGAACTGCCTAAAGTTTAGAAAATTAATTAGAATTCTCTGTTCCCTCTCATTTAGTCCAAGGAGAAGGAACCTGCATGAGTGTCTGATTCCACAGCCAGCTGTATATAGTCCCACAGTGGAGATGGATCCGTTAGGTACTCTGTCCAATGCCAGTGTCATATCCTGACTTTTGATGTTCCTATTTAGGACAATGAGAGTGTATATTGACAGGACAATGAGAACATTCTGGCTTACTTGGAGTTTACTTTCTCATTAATTAATGATATTGGCATCAATGTACTATATCAGTTTGTTATGGTTTTAGGTAATTGACTCATCATGTCTTTAGATTCAGTCATCTCTAGCTTCCTTGACAAGGCGTGGTGTCTGGATCCAGATCAGACACTTGGTTGCAGGACTGACAGTATAACTGTATCCCATACTTGCCCCATGCATCCCACCCAAGACCCTGCCTGGATACAAGTATAATTAGCATATAGTGTTATATTAGTTTCAGGTATACCCTATAATGGTGGAACAATTCTATACATTACTCAGTGCTCATCACAATAAATGTACTCTTAATCCCCTTCATCTATTTCACCTATACCCCACCCACCTCCCCTCTGGGGACCACCAGTTTGTTCTCTATATTTGAGTCTGTTTTATTGTTTGTCTTTTTTTTCTGTGTCCATTTGTCAAAAACTTAAAAAATAGAATCACATGTGATATAGTAATTCCACTACTGGGTATTTGCCCCAAGAAAACAAAACACTAATTAAAAAAGATACATGTACCCCTATGTTTATTGCAGCATAATTTACAACAGCCAAGATATGGAAGCAACCCAAGTGTGCATCCATAGATGAATGGATAAAGAAGATGTGCTGTATGTATGTGTGTGTATTATATAAATATAAATAATATAAATATATATAATGGAATGTTACTCAGCCATAAAAAAGAATGAAGTCTTGCCATTTGCAACAACATGATGGATCTAGAAGGTGTAATGCTAAGTGAAATAAGTCAGTCAAAGACAAACACCATATGATTTCACTCATGTGTGGAATTTAAGAAACAAAACAAATGAACAGTAATCTCTCTGGTTCCTCTCTGACTCTTCATTCTTACTATAGAAAGAGAAGATGTGTGTGTGTGTGTATGTGTGTGTGTGTTGGAAGAGTTCCTTTTATTTTGTTCTCCCTTGAAAATATTCACTCCAGAGCTGAGTGAGGCCAGCTAGGTACCAAGGGCACACATTTTAAGGAGGTGGCCACTGTGAGGATTTTTCAGGGGACAGTGAGCGCTTCTCTAAATTTTCGAATGAAGTTCCCATCTGTATGACCTACAAGCAGCAAGATTAGAAATAAATAATGAAATATTAAAGCAGCAGATTAAGTTACTAACAGGTAAAACCAGCTTGGCTGGGTGAACTAAAATATTGTCCTAGGCTTTAATACATTTGAATGACTAATTGGTAGGGCCTATAGACCCATATGCCAGACTGATGAGACACCCAACACCATTAGGGTATAGAAATTACTGGAGACAAAAAAAAAAAAAAAAAAAGAAAAGAAAAGAAAAGAAAAAAGAAAAGAAGTTATTGGAGACAGCCCTTGCCCCAAATCTCATTGTGGATCAGTGTGCCTTGCTGCCGAGAACACCAAGCCCCATCACATCTGGGAAAAGTGTTATCTACTGGAATTTGCAATAAGATATCCCACCAGGGTGGATAAACCACTTCACACCGCTGGGTGAAGGGAAACTGCTCCACCTTCATTGGAATTTGTTGTCCTCTTGAAACACACTGTACTTAAAATGGGACAAGCTCCATGGAAAGAGGGGAGAAGATGGGGGTCCTGGTCTGGCATGTCCTGCCCCAAGTCCATCTCTTCATGGCAGACAGTGCTGCCTCCCCTGGCCAATGTGTGGTGAGCACTATCAGGTCAAGTTCCTAAAGCTGCCAAACTTCCTCTTCTTAAGGCCAGGTGAGCACAATCTGTGTTCCACTGGTATGATTATCTGGCTGCTATCTTTGTTCCCTCAACTGGCCTGGGGGACATTATAGCTCACACAGAAGCCCTAACTAAATTCACCCAGCAAGGCTTACATGGTAGCTGACAAAGCATATCCTCACTGAACGTTGAAACGCTCTAATGAGAAAAGCTGTCTTCCAAAATAGGATGGCCTTGGACGTTATTAGTGCCTCCCAAAGAGGCACCTGGGCCATTATCTATGCAGAATGTTATGGGTTCTCACCTGATGAGTCTGCTAATGTATCTTTATTAAATCACATGAGGACACAGGTGAATGCCCTGAGTGATCCTACCACCTCCGGCCTATTTAATAAGTCAGTGGTTTGGATCATGGGGCTCTTGATGGAAAAAATTACTTATTTTGGGAATCATTATCTTAATTTGTGTTCTCTCTTGCACGTGCCTATCCTGTTGCTGTGGCATCTGTCTCCAGTGCAGCCGTATAGCTGCCAAAGAACCTTCTAGGCAGTGGGACCCCTTGCTGATGCTCAAGGCATATTTGGGAGGGTGCAAGGCCCGTAAGATTGGAAGAGCAGGTCAGGAGGTGTGGAGGGTTGGAGGGCTGGAGGAGGTCATTGAGAGGACATGACCTCCATTTGACCTGCAGGCTGGATCCAGCTAATTGGAACTTCCTTCTCCTTCACCTGTCCTTGGAATCTACCTTCTGCCCACCCCTTCCACACTAGAAGCCAGTGTGAAGGTAGTGGCTTTGAGAGAGTGAGATGATTTGGGTAGAATATGAGAAGAAACCCAGTTAAGGTCACTACATAAACTTTTAATATTCTGGTGGGCAGGTGCTTGTCCTATGGCACCCAGCAATCCTCATAGGTAAGTTCACTTGCTTATTAAGTCTGCCATCTACCAATCTGGAGTGGCCTGTCTCTGTCTTCAGTCTCTCCTTTCCCCTCCCTGTACAGAGGGCTAGTCTGCAAACTGACTGTGTGTGTGTGTGTGTGTGTGTTTGGTAGGGGAAAAAAAAACCACATTACTTTTCCAACTGAGTTTCCAACCTATTTGAGATAGGATAGTGTTTATTACTAAAACTGGGTGATTTTTTTTCAGCAAATTTTGATTCAACATGTTTATATCTATGAAGTTATCTAGTAACTGATCCCAAAATATTTGCATAGCTATTTAATAAAAAAGGTCTTACTATACTGTGATTCCGTACTTCACAACAATCTCTGTGTAATTCTGAAATTATGAGCTCTTTCAGACATGATGGATTGGCTATTGTGGAGGAATGGCATATGGTACTGGCAAATTATCCTTCTTTTACACTCACTGCATTTATAAAACCTGTTCAATACAGCTCAATCTCTTAACACATCTCCCTCTCTCTCTCATCTATATACATACATACATATATGTATAAACTTTTTATTGAAAAATCAGATACATGAAGAAGAGTACACCAAATATACAGCTCAAAGTCTTTTCAAAAAGCTAAAACTCATGGAACCACCACCCGCATCAAAAAACAGAATATTGCTGGCAACCTGGAGGCTTTCCATGTGCCCATCTTTCATCACGACCCTCTCCAGAGTTAATCACTTTGTTAACTTATGTCACATTGATGTTGGCCATTTTTGAAATTTATAGAAATGGAGTCATACAGTATGTGTTTTTTTGTAACTGCCTTCCTGCTCTCAGCATTTTGTTTCTGAAATCCATTCATGTTGTTGCATACTGCAGTTGTTTATTCTTACTATACACTTTCCAATTTTGTGAATCTACAATTTATCCATTCTACTGTTGATGAACATGTGGGTTGTTGTCTGTATTTAACAATTAGGAATAGTGCCACACTGCCTGGCATACATCTGTTAGTGCCCAGATGTACACATTTCTGTTGGGTGTCCACCTCGGAATGGAATCGCTTTATCCTAAGATAAACTTAGGCTAAGCTTTAGTAAAAAGTATCAAACATTTCTAAAGTGGTTTACCAATTTATATTCCCACTAGCATTGAATGAGTGAGAGTTTCAGTTACTTCATATCCTCATCCTCTGCAGTACTAGATATTTTCAGGTTTTGAAACTCTAGCCATTATGATTTTTGCTTAATGGCATCAGATCCTGGTATTACTTTGCAGTTATCTGATGATTAATGAAGTTAAACACCTCACATGTTTATTGGACCATTTAGATTGTGTAAGAGTGTGTGTGTGTGTGTGTGTGTGTATAATGCCCATTTGGGGCTTTTGCCCACACTTCTGTTGTGTTGGGTGTCTTTCATCTTATTGCCTTGTAGAAATTCTTCATATATTCTGGATATCTGCATTGCAAATAGTTTTATTGAATATCTGCATTGCAAATAGTTTTTCTCAATCCATGGTTTGTGTCTTTTAATGAAGAGATGTTTTTGATTTTATAGTAGTCAAATCCTTTCTTCTGTGGGTTAGTGCTTTTTGTGTCCTATTGAAAGAGTTTGCTTTGTAAATGATGGCATTTGAAACATTTTATTTCAATGTAGTTGTTTTGTTTTGTAGAAAGACAATTAGTTTTTATATAACTTAAAAAGTGAACTTGTCAAATTCAACTGTTAATAGTTTGACTAGATTATTTTAGATTTCTTTATGTACTCTTTGTCATCTGCAAATTAATGATTGTTTTTATTACTTTCTTTCCAAACCTTACAACTTTTATATATTCTTGCCCCATTGCACTGGGTAAAACCTCCAGCACCATATTGAATAGAAATGGATAGGGCTGACTTCCTCTGTTTGTTCCCAATTTTAGAGAAAAGCATTTAAGCTCATTGCTCTAGGCTTTTTTTTTTTTTTAGAGAGAGAGCAAACACACTTGCTCAGACACAAGTAGTGGGGGGGGATGGAGGAGGGGCAGAGGGAGAAGCAGAGAATCTTTTTTTTTTTTAAGATTCTTTTATTTATTCATTTGAGACACAGAGATACAGACAGAGAGAGAGAATAAGAGCAGGGGGAAAAGCAGAGGAAGGGGGAGAAGCAGGCCCCCCGCTGAGCAGGGAGCCCGATGTGGGGCTCCATCCCAGGACCCTGGGATCATGACCTGAGCCGAAGGCAGACACTTAACCATCTGAGCCACCCAGGCGCCCCAACAGAGAGAGAATCTTAAGCAAACTGTATGCCCAGTGCAGAGCCCTCCACCTGGCTAGATCTCATGACCCTGAGATCATGACCTGAGACGAAATGAAGAGTCAGATACTTAACTGACTGGGCCAGCCAGGTGCTTTTTTATAGGTACTAGTGTATCACACCAAAAATTTTTCCTTTATTCTTGCTTGCTATTAGTTTTTTTGTTCCAGTTGTATAGAGATATAATTGTTGTATAATACTGCATTAGTTTAAGGTGTACAATATAATGATTAAATATATGTATATATTGCAAAATGATTATCACAATCAAGTCGAGTTAATATCTATCACTTCACCTACTTAATTTTTTTCTTGTGATGAGAACTTTTAAGATCTGTTCTCTGAACAACTTTTGAATATACAATATAGTGTTAACTATAGTCACCATGCTGTATATTACATACAGCATAATATACCATATCATACAGCAATATACCTGTTATATATATGTGTATCTATCTATATCTATATCTATATCTCACATCTTCTTACATCTTTATCCATTCATCCACTGACAGGCACTTATCCTGGCTATTGTGAATAGTGCTGCAATGAACATGGGGTCCATATATCACTTTGATTGTCTGTTTTCATTTCCTTTGGGTATATATCCAGAAGTACAATGGCTATATCATGTGTTAGATCTTTTTAAAATATTTTGAGGAAGTTTTATTTTTGTTTGTATCAACTTTGATTCTTTTATTTTCAGCCTTTGTATTTTTATATTTAAGTTGGGTCTTTTGTAAACTATTTGGTTTTGTTTTATTAATTCTGACAAACTTTGTCTTTCAATTGAGCATTTAAAAAATTACCTTTACTGTGTTAATATATTTTGGTTATTTTGGTTTATATATTCCAACTTACTATTTACTTTCTATTTTTATAACTCATTTCATATTCCTTTTTTCTTCTTTCCTGATTTCTTGACCTCTTTTAGATTAATCACTCTAAAAATGTACTTATTCTATATTTTTCTGTGATCTTTTATTATTCTCTTAAAGGTATCCTTTTGGAAACCAATATGCTTGATTCATTGCCTTAGTCAATTCAAGCTGCTTTCACAAAGTACCATAGATTGGGTGGCTTATAAACAACAGAAGTTTATTTCTTACAGTTTTGGAGGTTGAAAGTTTGAGATCAGTGTACCAACATGGTCAGGTTATGGTGAGAGCCCTCCTCAGGGAACTTGAGCCCTATTAATTCCTCCAAACTCTACCTCTTAATACCATCACATTGGGAGTTACTATTTCATGAAACATAGGAACTTTAGGGAGGACAAAAATTTTCAGTCTATAACACTCAGTGTGATATCATATTTTATCAATCCCCAGATAGATCAAAGCAAACTTTCTTTATGAAATAGTCACAACAATTATAGAGATTGTACATGAATGGACATGCTCAAAACATAGTCTGGCAAGGAACTCATTCAAGTTCTTTCCTGAAAAAATAATTTAAGCACCTACTCCGTATTATCCACTTATGCTAGTGGTATAAAATGAATCAATTATCCAATATTTCTTTGGCTCTTTCATGTTTTGGTCATTGGTGCTAAGGATACCAAGATGAGGAAAACTTGACATGGTGCCTTTGCTTCACACCTATAATATAAAGTCTAGTGAGAAGCAGGCAAAAGTACAAAAAAAAAAAGGATGTAAGTGCTTTTAGTAATGAAAGAAATGCCAGTAATATAATAGGTGTTGTTATTACATCCACTTTACTGATAAGGATACTGAAAAAAGATAGATTTAAATGTTTTGCCAAAAGTCACATGGCTGGGAAATAGCATAGGGAAAGAGCTTTGGGAATGCAAAGGAGCCAAGCAACTGATTGCATCTAGAATAACTGGGGAAGGCTTCATGAGGGAGGAAGTCATGGGAACTTGGCAGACATGGTTGGGCTGGCATTCAGGGAACGTAGCCTGGGAAATGTCACCACGTGTGGGCATGTGTGCGACAGTAAGTCATGTTCAAAGAAAGATGAGGAGTCTGGTGTGTTGGGATCTCAGGGTTTTAAAGGCAAGCTGCAGAAAAAAAAAAGGTTTTTGAAGAGGAAAAATACAGTATCTAAACTATTCTGATCAGCATTAATAATCTGTCTCTCCTACCTTCTATAGTCCTAATATCTAATACTTACAGAAGACTTATCGTGTGCCAGGCAGTGTAGTAAGCACTTTACATGTGTTAATTCATTTTGGACTCAGAAGAAACCCTATTAAGTATAAACTAGAAAAGAAGCAACTACTGAGGTACAGAGTGGATGAGTAACTTAGTCAAGGTCACACCTCTGATTGGTAGCGCTATTAAAGATTGGATGTAGCTTTGCTCTTAATTTCTATACATACCGAGTCTCTGTTCTCTGTCTCTTACAGTCCGGCATTGTTAGGTATAGTATACATAGTAGATATATACTATTATATTATACATATGTAATATTTTAATATATTTAATGTTAGGTACATCATATACCATATTAGGTATATACTATATATTAAAATACTCAGCATTATTAGGTATATTATATACATGAAAAGATCTTACTCCCCAGTTGAAATGTAAACAAACCAGGGACAGAGACTTTTGTCTATACTGCATTGACATCCTTTCAGTGATTTTTAGAGAGGTAGGTCATTATGTAGTTGGTATTTGTGGAAGGAAGGATTATATATTGAAGAATGGTGGATGTCTGATATATTGGCAAATTAGAATATGTATACACACATACCTTCTGATTTACATATATTTTTAATATTAATATACTAAAATTGGTTAAAATTAATAGTGTAAATATTATATATTAAAATGAAGATACATTTAGGATTGGCTTTGTAATATAATACGTATATACATATATATACAAAACCAACCCTAAATATATGTTCATTTTTCATGTGAATGATTTAGTGTTTTTTATCATTAAGAAATGACTAAACATTTCAGATTAATGGATTCTCAGTAAAGAGCTTACTTTCTAAGGTCTGGTAGAAATTATGACAACCAACTAAAAAAAGAAAACCCAAATTTATGAATATTTAAGAAATATATATTTATTTTGTATTGATATATAACCCACTTGTCCCCCAGATAATTTTACCATGGCTTAGAGCATATGTAGTATATGCTCTGTATACAGTATATGTGTAGTGTGTGTGTATAGTAACTGTTAAGTCCTATTTTGCGCTCAAACCCAAGCTTGACTTTGCCTGAAGCCTGGGCTGAGTGAGGATAAGGGTTTCCAGCTTTTTAGGAATAAATTCATCTCCCTGATTGTTAGGATCTTCTACAATGCAGCTTCATTCTCTTATCTGTTCTTGCTCTTTCCCCACACAAGCAGGACTTTTTGCCCTCTACTTCACACCAGTGCCTCCTCAACCAACCCATGTTAGACAAAGTAGTGTGCCAGGGAACACTCCTTTGCTAGCTAGCCGGTAGGCCATTTTCATCATGAAGTAGACAGGGAGCTGAGAGACCTGGGTCAATACATTGTTTTGTGACCTGGAACAAATGATAGTTCTCCTGCTTGGGTCTTATTTTTCTTATCTGTAAAAGGAGTTTATACCAAATGTCTTTTAACATCTAAGTTTTTCTGAGAAAGGAAGTGAGTACTGCGAATTAATTTCTCATTAAAAGAACAAAATCGCCTTTAAAAATCAGACACATTATAAATATTAACAGTCAGACACATCTGGGTAGTGTTGGAGACAGTTCTCCATGGGTATAGGACCCTGGTGGGCATGGTTGAGATTTGCACATTGACCTCATCCTGGGGCCTGTAGTCCTCTTGATGAAGCCTTAATTATATGCTGTTTGAGTTAAATTGAAGGATTTGGCTCCTAGTTCCATCAGATTATTCAGAGTGCCTGGTATATTCATGGGGAAATTCACACATGCTAAGATGGTATAGAAAAGAGGGCTAGATGTTACAGGAGATATTTCTTTGTCTTTCTCATGTTTCTTCTGCATGTCTCATAAGAGAAGAATGACATTGTCTGTAGTTTTGGACTATCTTTTCAAGAATGTACACTGAAAAAACTTAGAAGGTGGAGATAATGCTTCCCTCCAGAGCACAGGGCAGGCATGTGCGCATACTGCCCAGTACAGAAAGGCTTAGGTTTCCTGTGACATGGCCCATAGTGCATGCAGGTCTCATTTCGCCCTCTTTGTGTGGCCCTAGAGAATAGAGGCTTAGATAACCAGCACGTGTGTGTGTGCGTGCGCGTGTGCACACACACACACACACACACGCAAGCTGATCCTCTGGCTACTGCTACTGTTCTGAATAATAAATTGTCTCTCATCTCTGAATCAAGAGTTTTGTGCCAGCATCCATGAGACCGGGCAAACTGACTTACTAGCTTGGAGCAGGGTAACATTTTAGACCCTTTACAGTTCTTGAGAAATAGAATTTTAGGATTTCTTTCTATGTTCCTTTTGATCTGTCTTTCCCCATTCCTTTCTGGAACTGAGACCTGCAAGAATTTGAATAACAGGGCCAATGTTTCACAACTAATTGGTACCAAATGAGAGACTAAAGTCTAGATTTCATGACCCTTTGGTCCTGGACTTCTTTCACTAAAGTGTTTTCAACCTAAACAGACACTGGAAACACTCATGCTGTGCAACAGCTGAAACTTTTAAAAACTTCTGTGCCTCTTACCTGCTGGTTAAAAGCCCTCTGTATGCGAATAGTCTCTAGAACTGTGTAATTAATTAAATGTTAATTTAATAGATACTTTGGTAAGGTACTTCTATATTTAAAGAAAAACACTTCTACAGAAAAAGATGAAACACTACACTAAAACCACTTGTGGTCTAAGTAAAAAAGCAACGTCTTGGTTAAAACAGAGTTTGTGTTACAGAACGGAAGTGAAGTGACAAATGGCACAGCTAAATCTTTGCTAGCGTTCATTTGTTCTTTTGGCAATCTTGCACAGACTTGGTAAGTGGTTAGTAAAATGTTTATGCGTCCAGTATGAATAATCTCAAGGCTTCTCATAGAATTTCCCTGATCTGTGCTGTTATGAGGCTTTGGTTTCTAATTGAAGTCAGAAATGTATCTGGGTATAACTAGTAAGAGAATCAATTAAGGAGTAAAGCTGACTAGAAACATCTTTTGTGATATCTGAGACTGGATAGTAAGTGACACACTCTTATCAGAGTAGAAATGACACCAGAGATAAGGGACTGGGTCCACCATCTCTTCACCCACTCCCCATTCTCACATACCCTGTAGGTATAAATCAGAGTCTCTGTTTTTTGTATTTTTCTTGCGTATGGGTTTCCCCCCACAGAGAGTCTTTGTTCACACTCACCTGTCAGTTTTGAGTGAAAGGCAAAGATCTTCTTAACACCCACCCACCCCATCCTCCTCACTCCAAAACAAATTTCACAATTCAGGTTTGCAGATACCTGATATTCTGCCTTTTATGGTTTATGCAAATAGGAGCATTATCTCTATAAAATCCAAATGCATATCCTTATCCTCCAGGAAAATTTCAGTTTCTTCAGCTGCAGTTGTTTCAAGTTTCTTGTTTTTTTAATCAACTATATTTGAATAACTGTCTCTGTTTCTGATTTGATAATATACACATTTACATGATGCTACAATTTAAGGATTTCCTTTTAAATTAATTTAGGGGGCTGAGCTCACTGCTGCCTCTGGTCCCTGGGTTCCTTGCTGGCACTGGGGCCATGTAGTCATTGTGAATTTACTTCATTTTACATGTGAACCACTGGGTTCATAGACTCTCCCCTATGGGGTTTGTCTTTGGATGTTATCTAGATAGAAAAAATGATGAAAAGCTAACTGCCTTCTGGAACAAGAGTATGTTATTTAAAGGAGGAATTGAAACCCAGTGATGATGTTATCAGTAAGTAAAGGCTATGCCTGAATTACAGAATATTCACATTTTGTAAATGATGAGAGAAATAAAAACATGTTAATTATTTTTTAAAAGATTAAATTAAAAAATAAATTAAATTAATGCATTTTGTGCTATTGCTTAATAAGGTTTTAGGACCTTAGAGTTCTCTTTCTCTGTCTCTCTATGTGTACACACACACACACACACCTTTCCTCCCTCACCCCTTACAACCTGGAAATTGTCCCTCCCCCACCCAGTGGAGGTCTGGACACTTATTTTCTGGAGAGTAAACCAATAGAAGGTGATCAAGGCACCAAACACATGTGAAGGTAGAGAGCCAACACAAAAATAAAGGAATTAATTAAAAGTCTACACCAAATAATGAGGCCATATGGGCATTATTCTACCTACCATATTTATATTTTGAATTCGGGAATCTCCATTAATGGAAAGGTCAGCTGGTAGTATTTACTTCTTTTTAAATTATTTATTTATTTATTTGAGAGAGAAAGAGAGTGAGAGATCGTGAGAGATGGAGCATGAGCAGGGGGAGAGGGAGAAGCAGGCTCCCTGCTGAGCAGGGAGTGGTATATGGAGCTTGATCCCAGGACCCCGGAATCATGACCTGAGCCAAAGGCAGACCGACTGAGCCACCCAGGGGCCCCAGCTGGTAGTATTTACTAATAAAACTTATGATCAGACTGAAGTGATACTTGTTAAAACTACATTCTACTGGAAAAATTACTTACCTGGTTTTATACTAGATTATTAAATTAAAATATTTAAAAATATTTAATAATATGTTGAGATGTTCTTTACATTGAGGACTTATGGAAATGACAAAAGTATTTGTTGAGGAAAGCTTAGACTGATTCAAGATAAGAAATATGCTTTCGTTGGGGTGCCTGGGTGGCTCAGATGGTTAAGCATCTGCCTTCGGCTCAGGTCATGATCCCAGAGTCCTGGGATCGAGCCCCACATCAGTCTCCCTGCTGAGCGGGAAGCCTGCTTCTCCCTCTACCTCTGTCTGCCACGGCCCCTGCTTGTACGCTGTCTCTCCTGTCAAATAAATAAAATCTTAAAAAAAAAAAAAGAAATATGCTTTAGCTACATACTTATGGAGTGTTCTCTGTGCGTATGTTTGATCTACGATACAGTTAGCAGAACATAGGTATCAAAGATAAATTGGATTCTGGAACCAGACTGGCTAAATTCAAATCCTTGATCCACCATTTATTTGCCAATTTCTCTCTCACTAAGTTTCCCTGATAGGAATTGGGGACTTTAGGGGCTAAGGATAGCATCTGTCTCAGATAATTACTCTAAGAATAAGTTAAAATAAAATATATAAAGCACTAAGGACAGTGCCTGGTACATAAAAAATGTTTAGTAGAGGTTAACTATATTTCTATTAATGTACAAAGAATTATAAGGATACAGTGGATTCTGAAATGCATATCTGGTCACTTTAATAATTTATTGAACACCACAACCAATGTGTTAGCTATCAGAATATTTTCTCTTTTATCCCTGTCTGGATTCATCTTCCCAGGTCTGATGACTGCCTCATCATTTCTGGTGCTTTCTCTTCTTATTTGAGGTCTAGGATGTACTAAAACATCTGTTTCTTTTTTGGGACTCTATTAATAAATCTCAGTTTATGTGTGTTTTCTCAGCATATGAGAGGCAGCTATGTTGGTTAAACAAATAGCCTTTAGAGTTAGGTGACCTGGATTTAACCTCTTATAAGCTCTGTGACCGTGAACATATTCTTTAAACTTTTGAGTCTGGTCTTCTGACCTGAAAAATGGAGTTATTATAGTACTTAATTCATATTTTTGATGGGAAGATTAAATAAAATGGTACATTTAAAGCCCTCTGAACACAACTACCTGGTCCAGCCAGCTGAGAAAATGACCTTGGTCAGCCTTGAGAGACCAATTTAGTATCAACTGATTACCAGGTGCTTAATGCTTCTTCTGGAGGGGACAGAAATATTGGCAGAACATTTGATATTTAAACTGTAACTTTGTGGAAAAGTCTTTATTAGACAAAAGAGAGGAGGTTAAAAATTCTTGGAAATTGCAGTTGCCAAGAGATGATAAAACACATGGACTAAGTTATCCATGTGGCAGGAGCCTGGGTATAGGCTAAGGCTTCAAATAGCATTTGGGTTTAAGGGGGAGCCAAAGGAGCAGAAAATATATCTTCTTTGTGTATTTGCTTATTAGAGTATTTATGTTTCTAATAAAAATAGTATTATAAGGAGGAGGAAGAATAAATACTATTATCTGCCTTTGCTTTTTGGAGAATTGCTTGGCTGATATAATGACACAGAAATGAGGTCTGTTTGGAAGCTAAAGCTTGGTTTGTTTGGGGACTGTAGATAGATTTTTCAGTCAAGGCAAAAGTCATGACCATATTTATGTTTCTTATAAGCAAGAATAAGGCAGAGATTGTAGACTTAGTAATGTTTTTCTTTGTCATTGTTTTCTTAACTTCTGGAAGCCCCAGCCTCAAGACTGCCTGACATGCAGGATCCTTCCCCATCCCTGTCAGGGTCTCATTTTCCCAGATGGTTTTCTTGAGACTACATCTTTTCTCTTTCAAAACTCTACCCAAGGTCATACTGTCAGCTAGCTGTCACAAAGGATAAGATCTAATAAATTATTTTGTCATAAAATATGAGTGATCAATAACTTCAAAGCTATGACCACAAGTTCCCCCTACACTCAAGCATAGCAGATCTTTATTCATAACTTTAATTAATAATGTTATTAATGATAATGTGACAGAAGAGTTCCCTCTTGCAAGTTCTAAATCTCTAGAGATAGTCTACCTGTGCCAATTTCACCCCTGTTCTGAGAAGGGGCGTCCAGCCTGCAGTTCTACTGTGGCTTCTCTGCCGGGAACCCTGTCACAGTCCTTGTAGAATTTCAAGGACCAAAAATGAAAGACTAACTACGCTCTCTTAGTTCTCCAAGCACTAATTGCATTGTTTTGTTCAGAAATGGTGTTTAAGCAAGCATAAAACCTAAATATTTGGACTTCAGTGAACAATTCTATCTTGTTTTGAGTACTGGTAAGCACCGCAGACAGCAGCCTCTGAGCACCAATGGGGATGAATTTCTGTTGTACAAATGAAGCATTTATCATTTTCGAGTGACTCTATTTTAAATGGTTATTGATACAAACCAATTTTCCTTGAAAGATATAAAACCCAAGAAATGTAGGGGTAGTTTGTGCATGATTCCCAGATTGTTGCATAAATCATGAGCTGTCTGGCACTGTTTCTTTACAATAGTAAGTGAATTTTACCACTGACAATACATACCTGCCTGCTTCTTTTAAGCCATTTTAATTTTGGCTTTTCTTCATAGGTATCGATAATTAATCAACTCTACTACTTTAATAAAACTGGTCATCCACAAAGCAAATATGTATTGCTTAATTTTCAGTTTGAGAGTTGATAACTACTGGAAATTAATCATCCATAGAAAGGGAACTAAGCAGCACTTCTAATCTCTGAAAAGATTGCCAGTCTATTAGAGTTATGTGCTATAATCAATTCACTTATAACTGTATAATTTAGAAGCTCCAAATTAGATCAGCTATCTATTAGACCTAATAAAAATGGAAATGTATTAATCAGATTAGAAAAATAAAAAAGAAAATTAGCAATGAATTAGATGTGATACTCCTAGAGGAAAGAACAATGACAACTTTTCGTGTGAAACCGAGCGGGTTAAACTGGCTTACCCTGTGTACAGCAATATGCTTTTATTGATAGTTCTCTACAGTTGATATACAAAAGTATAAAAGAAGGCTCTTCTTGGAAATTATATGGAAGCTAATATGCATGAACAAAAGTTTTTTTACATCATCTGTTACTTCCAAGAAGAAATAACATTTATCAAGCACTTATTACATGCTAGGTGTGGGTCTAGGCCTCGCGGACACAGGCATACATTTTGAGATTAATATTCTTGTTGAGCTTACTTTCTAAGTTATAGACCTCATTAACTATTTTTTGGTTTCTTGATATCCAGGTCACTGATTAAGTTTGTACTCTAGTTTCAAAACCATGAATATTTTACACATTTGGTAAAGTTTTAATGCTAATTATGAAATCTAGTTTTACTTTTATGCCACATTCCTTCCTTTCTTCATTTTGCTCCTCCACTCACCAGCTAAGGTTGGGCCAGACTCATACTGAACCAACAGAAGTAACCAACAACCACAAACCAACAGTTGCAGTAGGAAAAGTAACAGTAGAAATGAAATCACTTCCATAAAAGTATTCCGTGAAGAATAATATTTTCATGGTTTTTAAACATTCCTAGTTTTCTCGCAAGTGAAAGAGTTTCCAACTTGAAACAAACTGCAACAAACAAGTAACATAATGCCTCCTCTGATCTATAATTAACCATTACTTACACATTAGAAACTTTATAGCATTTAGGGTAATAAAAGCACACAAGTGAATTTTTGTTAATCACTTATTTGTTGGTTTTGTCTTTTGAAATGTGGATATCCTTCTCCATCTACCTCCAAAAGATACTGAGCATATGTCTGCAAAATATTATGTATGTATGTATGTTTGTAATATCTGTATAACTCCGTTATCATGGAGTAAATTTGCATGTGACTGACAGATATATCACTTACGTTTTTTCAAGTTTTTATTTTAATTCCAGGTAGTATCGAGTAATATCATGTATTTATGTGGAGTACATATATACATTTATATGAAGCTTATTTTGCATTCTATATTTTAAAATAATTAGTTTTTAAAAATTTTGATCAATTTTTTTTATTATGTTCTGTTAATCACCATACATTACATCATTAGTTTTTGATGTAGTGTTCCATGATTCATTGATTGTGTTTAATACCCAGTGCTCCATGCAATACATGCCTACTTTAATACCCATCACTGGGCTAACCCATCCCCCCACCCCCCTCCCCTCTAGAACCCTGTTTGTTTCTCAGAGTCCATAGTCTCTCATGGTTTGTCTCGCCCTCTGATTCCCCCCCTTCATTTGTCCCTTCCTGCTATCTTCTTCTTCTTCTTCTTCTTTTTTTTTTTTTTTTAACATATAATGTATTATTTCTTTCAGAAGTACAGGTCTGTGATTCAACAGTCTTACACAATTCACAGCGTTCACCATAGCACATACCCTCCCCAATGTCTATCACCCAGCCACCCCATGCCTCCCACCCCCTACTACTCCAGCAACCCTCAGTTTGTTTCCTGAGATTCAGAATTCCTCATATCGGTGAGATCATATGATACATGTCTTTCTCTGATTGACTTACTTCACTCAGCATAATACCCTCCAGTTCCATCCACGTTGATGCAAATGGCAAGATTTCATTCCTTTTGATGGCTGCATAATATTCCATTGTATATATATACCACATCTTCTTTATCCATTCATCTGTCGATGGACATCTTGGCTCTTTCCATAGTTTGGCTATCGTGGACATTCTTGCTATAAACATCGAGCAGCACATATCCCTTTGGATATGAAAGATGAGAGATCACAACCAACACCAAAGAAATATAAACAATTATAAGAACATATTATGAGCACCTATATGCCAGCAAATTAGATAATCTGGAAGAAATGGATGCATTACTAGAGATGTATAAACTACCAAAACTGAACCAGGAAGATATAGAAAACCTAAACAGACCTATAACCACTAAGGAAATTGAAGCAATAATAAAAAATCTCCCAACAAACAAGAGCCCAAAGCCAGATGGTTTCCCAGGGGAATTCTACCAAACATTTAAAGAAGAATTAATACCTATTCTTCTGAAACTGTTCCAAAAAATAGAAATGAAAGGAAAACTTCCAAACTCGTTTTAGGAGGCCAGCATTACCTTGATCCCAAAATCAGACAAAGACCCCATCAAAAAGGAGAATTACAGACCAATATCCCTGATGAACATGGATGCAAAAATTCTCACCAAAATACTAGCCAATAGGATCCAACAGTACATTAAAAGGATTATTCACCATGACCAAGTGGGGTTTATCCCTGGGCTGCAAGTTTGGTTAAACATCTGCAAGTCAATCAATGTGATACAATACATTAATAAAAGAACAAGAACCATATGATCCTCTCAATAGATGCCGAAAAAGTATTTGACAAAGTACAGCATCCTTTCTTGATCAAAACTCTTCAGAGTGTAGGGATAGAGGGTACATACCTCAATATCATAAAAGCCTTCTATGAAAAACCCACAGCAAATATCATTCTTAATGGGGAAAAACTGAGAGCTTTCCCCCTAAGGTCAGGAATGTGGCAGGGATGTCCACTATCACCACTGCTATTTAACATAGTACTAGAAGTCCTAGCCACCGCAGTCAGACAACAAAAAGAAATGAAAGGCATCCAAATCAGTAAAGAAGAAGTCAAACTCTCACTGTTTGCAGATGATATGATACTTTATGTGGAAAACGCAAAAGACTCCACCCTAAAACTGCTAGAACTCATACAGGAATTCAGTCAAGTGGCAGGATATAAAATCAATGCACAGAAATCAGTGGCATTCCTATACACCAACAACAAGACAGAAGAAAGAGAAATTAAGGAGTCGATCCCATTTACAATTGCACCCAAAACCGTAAGATACCTAGGAATAAATCTAACCAAGGAGGCAAAGAGTCTGTACTCAGAAAATTTTGGAATACTCATGAAAGAAATTGAGGAAGACACAAAGAAATGGAAAAACGTTCCATGCTCATGGATTGGAAGAACAAATATTGTGAAGATGTCAATGCTACCTAGAGCAATCTACACATTCATTGCAATCCCCATCAAAATACCATCCACTTTTTTCAGAGAAATGGAACAAATAATCCTAAAATTTGTATGGAACCGGAAAAGACCCCAAACAGCCAGAGGAATGTTGAAAAAGAAAAGCAAAGCCGGCGGCATCACAATTCCGGACTTCCAGCTCTATTACAAAGCTGTCATCATCAAGACAGTATGGTACTGGCGCAAAAACAGACACATAGATCAGTGGAACAGAACAGAGAGCCCAGAAATGGGCCCTCAACTCTATGGCCAACTCATCTTTGACAAAGCAGGAAAGAATGTCCAATGGAAAAAAGACAGTCTCTTCAACAAATGGTGTTGGGAAAATTGGACAGCCACATGCAGAAGAATGAAACTGGACCATTTCCTTACACCACACACAAATATAGACTCCAAATGGTTGAAAGACCTCAATGTGAGACAGTAGTCCATCAAAATCCTAAAGGAGAACACAGGCAGCAACCTCTTTGACCTCAACCACAGCAACTTCTTCCTAGAAATATCGCCAAAGGCAAGGGAAGCAAGGGCAAAAATGAAGTATTTGGACTTCATCAGGTTAAAAAGTTTTGCACAGCAAAAGAAACAGCAAAACCAAAAGACAACCGACAGAATGGGAGAAGATATTTGCAAATGACATATCAGATAAAGGGCTAGTATCCAAAATCTATAAAGAACTCATCAAACTCAACACCCAAAGAACAAAGAATCCAATCAAGAAATGGGCAGAAGACATGAATAGACATTTTTCTAAAGAAGACATCCAGATGGCCAACAGACACATGAAAAAGTGCTCAACATCGCTCAGTGTTAGGGAAATCCAAATCAAAACCTCAATGAGATACCACCTCACACCAGTCAGAATGGCTAAAATTAACAAGTCAGGAAATGACAGATCTTGGCGGGGATGCAGAGAAAGGGAACCCTCCTACACTGTTGGTGGGAATGCAAGCTGGTGCAGCCACTCTGGAAAACAGTATGGAGGTTCCTCAAAAAGTTGAAAATAGAGCTACCATACAATCCAGCAATTGCACTACTGGGTATTTACCCCAAAGATACAAATGTAGGGATCCAAAGGGTATGTACAGCCCGATGTTTATAGCAGCAATGTCCACGATAGCCAAACCGTGGAAAGAGCCAAGGTGTCCATTGACAGATGAATGTATAAAGAAGAGGTGGTATATATATACAATGGAATATTATGCAACCATCAAAAGGAATGAAATCTTGCCATTTGCATCGACGTGGATGGTACTGGAGGGTATTATGCTGAGTGAAGTAAGTCAATCAGAGAAAGACATGTATCATATGATCTCACCGATATGAGGAATTCTGAATCTCAGGAAACAAACTGAGGGTTGCTGGAAAGGTGGGTGGGAGGCATGGGGTGGCTGGGTGATAGACATTGGTGTGGGTATGTGTTATGGTGAACGCTGTGAATTGTGTAAGACTGTTGAATCACAGACCTGTACCTCTGAAACAAATAACACATTATATGTTAAAAAAAGAAGAAGAAAATAGTAGGACGGGAAAAATGAAGGGGGGGAAATTGGAGGGGGAGATGAACCATGAGAGACTATGTACTCTGAGAAACAAACTGAGGGTTCTAGAGGGGAGGAGCATGATGGGATGGGTTAGCTTGGTGATGGGTATTGAAGAGGGCACGTATTGCATGGAGCACTGTGTGTTATATGTGAACAATGAATCATGGAACACTACATCAAAAACTAATGATGTAATGTATGGTGATTAACATAACAAAATAAAATGAAAAAACAACATAATGGACAAACTTTTTGAATAGGCACTCTACCAAAGATAATATACAAATGGAAAATTGAGATGCTGAATACAAATACTGAATATTATTTGTCAGTAGGGAAATGAACATTAAACCAAAATGAGATATCACTACAATTTGATTAAAATGTTTATTTTGTATATTATATGATATGTGATATTCATAATATATTATATTATGTGATATTCTACAAACCAGTGAGTGTGCATGTGAGGTACAGAGAGGAAGGAAGAGATGCCTACACCCTATAGAATTTTCTTGGCCGGTGGAACTGCTCTGTATCCTGATTTCGGTGAAGAAGCTAGGAGTATGCATTTATCCAAACTCGGAACTGTACACTTTAATTTTGTCTCACTAAAATGAAATGTATTATAGAACTGAAATCAGGATAAATATAGTTAAATGATAATGAATTCCAAAAGCAAGTCACTTGTTTTGACTTTTTTTTGTACAAATTAATAGCTGTTTAAAATGCACTTATTAGAGATTAAATGAATTAAATGTATAGCATTTTTACAACAAAATGGGTTAGTCAGATTTCAAAAAACTACTCTTTTCTGTAGAGTTCAGCAGCAATATGCCAATGTTTAACTTAATTCATATTTGTCCTATCTCACATGAGTACTACTTTTAAATACTCTGGAGTATCACATAGTCACACAACCGTTTCCTCTCTTCCATTTGCTCCTCATGCTGCTGTAACAAGCTTCCCCTACTCCATTTCCCTTAGCACTGCTCTCACTTTTACCCTGGACCTCTCCAGATGTCCAATGCAATGGGATCATTTCAAGTTTCATCATAAGATACCTCAAGGCATTCAGGACTATTGACCTCTCCATCCTACACAGAAAAGCATTTTTAATTTCTTGAGTTTTCCCATATCCTCTACTGATTCCACTTCAAACTCTTTAGCTACTCCTCTATTATTCTTTCAGTGGATAAGCTACTGAAAGAGCTTACTTTGTGGATAAGTTAAAATTTGCCATTCTCCATTCTTACTCTCTTTTCAATGAATGCATTCTTCCTGGGTAAGCCCATCTCCTCCCATGCTTTAAACAACTCTCAGTATGCTTATGACTCACCAAGCCATTGTTGTCCCCCAGTAACAGTATCTCGAGTTGCAGACTTATATTACTTTAAACTCTCTCATCTCCATCATCCTGAAGCTCAGTGAATAGCTGTCATTTTCTCTTTATTCAATGATGTCATCTCTGCAAACATGTTCATCAGTGTTTCTCGATCTCTAATAGTACTCCAAAAGTCTCCTGCTTTCCTCCAAACTAAGGATGAAATTAGCCGTTTGGCCACGTTTTTTGAAGGATGGATCCTTAGGAGTTGCAATGTAATTGAATCAGTGTTGTGTCAGATAATCTTGAGCTAGAGTTAAAGGGACCATTTATACTTGAAATAAGATCTTGATCTCTTTTTCTCTCTCTTTCTTTCTCTCATTTTCTCTCCTGGTATTTTTTATTTCCCTTTGCTGGTAAAGTGACCTGGATATGTCTCCTCTTGGTTAGAAGTTACCACCATATTAGATAATTTGGGATATGTGCTTTGATAAATTTAGACATTTGAGCAAAGAGCCTTTTAGTCTCTTACTTTGGCTCTTGTATTCTTTTTCTTTCTCCTTTTCTTTGGATCTCTTAAGATTCAGTGGAGATTTGAAAGAACAAGAAATCTACAGTACAAAAATATAAGCATTTGGGCATCAAAGATAGAGGAAGAGAGAAAGATGCTCATATAGGTTATTATATTAATGGGAAAAGAGATAGGGATATGCTTCTCTGTGATTTTAAACTAACTAGAAGACTAGGGGAGGTGCTCAAATGTATAAGATTTTGGTCTGGGGATTGCCAATGTGAGGGAGTAATGGGAAAATAGACTAGCTGCCCTACATTCTGCTTTATTTAGCTTGTGCTGAACTATTTTCCCACCTCAATGAACATTTTCATTCCCCTTAATGAAAGTTGGTAAGTTCTGAAACTATAGAAAAATACACATAATAAAATATCAAATACAGAAATATTAGCCAGCCAGAATAAAGAAATGCTAATATTTTATTGCTTCTCCTTCAGATTTTCTTTTATTTTTAAATAAAATGTATACTGGATAACATTATGGAAGATGGTAAAGCCCTCTTTGTTCCCCATTGCAATGACATTATCTTATCTCTTTTTTCCAAGAGATAAACACTATCCCCAATATGATGTGCATCCTTCCTGTTTATGCTTTTAGAATTTTGTCATTTATATATCCAAAGCAAAACATTGCTTCACATTGTTTTAAAAATGTGTATTAATGCTGTCATAGTGTATATATTATTCCAGAATATTTTTTTACTCAGTATTGTGTTTTTGAGATCTATTCTTGTTCACATGCATTAACTGGTTTTTATTGCTGTATGAATTGTGTGAATGCACAATAATTTATTATTCATTCCCTTAACTAAGGACACTGCTGCAGTGGTTATTTTCATGCATATTTTCTGTGGTGAATATGTGCAAGAGTTTCTCCTGGACATATATTTAAAATCAGCATTGCTGAGTCACAGATTATACATCTCAATATCCAGAGATTGACAACATACCGTTTAAAATGTTTTACCATTTTGCTCTCTGACCTGCTAATGAATGAGAGTTTTAGTTTCCTTTGTCTTTGTCAAATCTTGGCAGTATCAGAATTTTGAGTTTTTAAATTTAAATTGATATTAATTAACATATAGATAATTTTCATTGATAATTAAGGAAGATGAGTCTTTCTTCATATGTTTGTTGGTGTTTATTTTTTGGTGAATTGCCTATTTAACAAAACAAACAAGCATTATTATGGAAAACATATACACTGAGATGTGTGTCCACATAGCTTAAATATCATGACTGAGAGCTGAGGCCACCTGTGTCAGCATGTCTACATGATTTATTCTAGGAAATTCTTGCCCAAGAAGATGAGTCTACAAGCCAATAAGTATTTTCACTATTTGCTTCAGGAAATTCTTGCACACCAATAGGTCTGAGAAAAGAGTTTGCTCATCTGGGCAAATGGTCACCCTATAAGATATTAGATTGCTCACCTGAGTAAACAACTAGCTTATCAAACAACAGTTCATTTATCTTGACCCATTTCAAGATCATTGCCTCTTAATGTCCACCACATTGAAAGAATTACCTTTATCATTGAGCCCAAACCCTACAACCTATGAATGTCCTTCCTTGATATCCTTTTTCTGAGTCACTACTATGACTCTGTCATGGTGTCCTCCTTTACCACAATAAGTCTAATAAATTTAGCCTGATTTTACCTACCTATATTTAGGTAAATCAAAAGGTTTATTGATGATCTTTGGGGAGTCAACAATTGACAACACGTAAGTAGGATAACATAAGGATTTCTCCTCCCTATATATTTGTCACCCAACTTAAATAATAAGCAATCTTGTTTCATCTATATCCCTACCCACTTCCTTCTTCATGTCCAGATATTTTAAATTAATCCTTGACATCATATCATTTCAGCTCATTTGTTAATTAGATTGTATATTTTCTTATTTAAAAATCAAATATATTGTGGACATTCATTCTGTTTCTATTTATGTACTTCAAATATCCTTTCCAATTCTGTTGCTGGGCTTTTATTTGTGATTCATTAATATACAGAAAGTATTTATTTCTTAACAATTTTACAATGTATTTATAAACCTGCTTCTTAAAATGTTGAAATTATTGTTGTGTATAGAATTAGGTAGATATCTAAGTTAATACTTTTCCATATGGAAATGAATGTTCCCTGCTCTAGTTTTGAACACTTGTTTCCTTTGTCTTTGATTTGTAATGCTAACTTTGTCATTTATGAAATTCACATATATGTTTGAGTCTAAATCCTATCTCTGTATTCAGTTCCATTGATCTCTTTGTCTATCACTATATGAAAGCTATTGATTTTAATTAATACAACTCTATACTAATTCTAGATATCCAGTATGGCATGCATCAACCAACATATTGTCCTTTTATTAATCAGAATATTTTTGATGTTCTTGAATCTAAACTTAACCACATTTAAGTTTGTCTTAAGTCTTTTAACATTCTGTTTGAGATTTTTCTCTGAAGTTATTAATTTTATAGATTTATTTCTGCACAAATGATACATAAATGATGTGAACATTCACAACTATGCACACAAAATATCTATTTATTCAGATTTTCTTTTATGAACCTTTAATCACCTTTTGTCCTTTTTTTTCCAAAAAGTTTTTGTATGTCTTTTCTCAAGATTTAGTTGTAGGTGTTCTGCAGATTATCTAAATTAACTTTTAAAATATTTTAGAGTAGTATTAAATTTGCAAAAAACATTGTAAAGATAGTACAGAGAGTTTCTATGTATCCCATGTTCAGTTTCCTTTATGTTTAACATCTTACATTAGTATGGTACATTTGTCACAATTAATGAACCAATATTGATGTATTATTAACTAAAATGTATATCTTATTCAAATTTCCTTAGTTTCTGATGAATTCCCTTTTTCATTTCCAGAATTATCTAGGATACAGCACTGCATTTAGTTGACATGTTTCCTTGAGCTCCTCTTGACTGACAATGTCTTGGACTTTCCTTGTTTTTGATGATCTTGACAGTTTTGAGGAGTACTCATCAGGCATTTTATAAATATTCATCAATTGGAATTGATCTAAAGTTTTTCCTCATCATTAGGCTAGAATTATGGATTTTGGAGGAAGGAAGGCCACAGAGGTAAGGTGTCATTCTTGTCACAGAATTTCAAGGGCATATATTAGCAACATGACTTACCACAGTTGATGTTGACCTTGATCACCATGTTTAATGTAGTGCTTGTCAGGGATCTGCTCTGTAGTGTTAGTCTTCCTTCCTCTTTCCATACTGTATTCTTCTGAAGGTGATCACTGCGTGCAGACCACACTAAAGGACTGGGGATTTGTGTTCCACCTCCTTGAGGGAGGAGTACCTGCGTACATTTATTTGGAATACTTCTATGTGGATGCTTTGTCTATTCTTCCACATTTACTCATTGATTTTTTTATTGAAGTATAATTGACATATAACATTATAATAGTTTCAGGTGAAAGGTTATCTCTGTAAAATTAGATTAAGATTTTTCAATTGCTCTTCAAAAATTCTATACCATTATTAGATTTTATTTGTATAAGCAATTCACTTCTAAAAGATATAATTTAATTTCTTTCTCTGGTTACTATTCTTTTTTTTTATTTCTATTTTAGTTCTATAATTTCTGCATCTATAGGCCATTGCAGTTCACAATGATTTTCTTCTTAGTGGATATACTTTTAGAATACATAGTTTTTGTCTTTATAACCATTAATGCTTTTATCTTAGATTTTTTTTCTTATGTGGTTACTGTTGTACTAGCTTCCTTTTTAGTATGATTGCCCTTTTATATGTTTTTCTGTCCCTCTATATTGAGATTTTGGGTTTGTTTTCTTCTAAAATTAATTCTTGAAGTAGTTTATCTGAATGAAAAATACTTGTTTTTTTTTTACTGTATTTAAATAGGTAAATAGATATTTATTTCTTTTACATTTGTAAGATTGCTACTATATTTGAACTTTTTGTGACTTTGTGACTTTATTTTATGTTTTTACATTGGAACATCCCTAAAATTAGACTTCCTTACAATTGAGGATTTTCTTTTGTTCTGCCTTCTGGGAATTGATTTTGTTTTTATTGCATTTATTTCTGCCTTTAATATTGATTGATTTTTATTATTCATTTTCCTCTTGCTTGTCTGGAAAGCATAGATTTTATTTCTGTATTAGTGCCTAACATTTGTTATATGATTGTTAAGTTCTTTGTATGTCTTATGGATAGGCAATAAAATAATAGACTAGTATGAAAAAAGAGATTGTAAATGTAAAAAAAAATAAATTGAGGTCCAAAGAAACTCCATTTCAGAACCAGTAAATAAAATAAAAACCACAAGCAAAGAATAGACACAACTGAAATGTGAATCTACATTTTTAATAAAAAAAATGCAGAACACAAAGGCAAAGGAGTCAAGATAATTAGAAATAAGGTAACAACTAGAGAGGACAGAAATTTGCAATTAAATACAAGGACAATTGATTTTTTTTTTAAAAAGAGAACACAACAAATGCAAACAAAACAAAAAGTAGAGTATAATTTCATGAAATGAATAAGGAATTGAACATAGGCATAAATGACATTGTTTTAATGTTCATAGAATGCACTGTTTGAAGAGAAGATTAATAGAACCATAATGAGAAATTAAGCACATAATTACATGAGGGCAAATTTCTGTTAATAAGATATAATAATATCTATGTAATGGGGTAGCTCCTCCAACACTGAAATTGAGGGAGGAACTTCCTAAGATCTTATGAATGAATAGCTGTTAATCTACTGAAATGAGAGGACAAAGGCACCCAAGAAATAGTAATAGCGTATGGGAAGACTTGAGGAAAAAAATAGCATGTTTTAGGAACTAAAAAGACATGCATTGGTTTTTTTGTGTTTTTTTTTGTTTTTTTATTTTTTTATTCTTATGTTAATCCCCAGACATTATTACATCATTAGTTTTAGATGAAGTGTTCCATGATTCATTGTTTGTGCATAACACCCAGTGCTCCATGCAGAATGTGCCCTCCTCAATACCCACCACCAGGCTAACCCATCCTCCCACCCCCCTCCCCTCTAGAACCCTGTTTGTTTTTCAGAGTCCATCGTCTCTCATGGTTCGTCTACCCCTCCGATTTCCCCCACTTCATTCTTCCCCTCCCGCTACCTTCTTCTTCTTCTTCTTTTTTTTTTCCTTAACATATATTGCATTATTTGTTTCAGAGGTACAGATCTGAGATTCAACAGTCTTGCACAATTCACAGCGCTTACCAGAGCACATACCCTCCCCAGTGTCTATCACCCAGTCACCCCATCCCTCCCACCCCACCCCCCACTCCAGCAACCCTCAGTTTGTTTCCTGCGATTAAGAATTCCTCATATCAGTGAGATCATATGATACATGAAGACATGCATTGTTATGAGAGGAATTGTGCCTTCCCCGCCCTTGACCCCGGAATTCCAATGTTGAAGCCCTAATACCCAGGACCGCAAAATGTGACTGTATTTGGAGATAATTAAGTTAAAGTGAGGCTGTTAGGTTAGGCCCTAATCCAGTCTGACTGATGTCTATATATTAAGAGAAAATTTGGACTGAGAAAGGTACATCAGGGATGTACATGCCCAGAAGAAAACCTTTATCAAGGCACAACGAGAAGACAGCCATGTGCAAGCCAAGGAGAGAGGCCTCAGGAGAAATCAAACCTGCTAACACCTTGACCTTGGGCTTCCGGCCTCCAGAACTATGATGAAATAAATATCTTTTATTTAAGCCAGCCAGCCAGTCTATGGTATTTTGTTGTGGCAGTGCTGGCAAGCTAATAATGCACATAGATGGAGTTGAGAGCAAGGAGAATGAAGCAAGATGAAACTGACATAAAACCAAAGCTATATCCTGCAGACTTTATAAACCAAGCAAAAGGTGATCTTCTCTATTTGAAGTAGAATGGGAAGCAATTGAAGAATTTGAAGCAGAGCCATGACATATTCAGATCTGCATTTTACAATGATCAGTCTAGTTGCTTTATGGGAAATGGCTTCGAGAGAGGCCAGACCGGATGGATGGCTTTTTTGATAGTCTAGTGATGAGATGAAGGTCGTGGGACTGAATGTCTGTGCCCCATCCCCAATTCATATGTTGCACCTCTATTCCCTAATGTGATGGTATTTGGATATGGGGCTTTTGGAGAGTAATTAGGTTGTTATGGTGGAGCCCTCATGATGGGATTAGTATAGACAGAGACATGAGAGAGCTTGCTTCCTCTCTGTCTCCATCATGTCGAGGAGACAGCAGGAAGGTGGCTGTCTATGAACCAGGAAGAAGGTCCTTCCCAGAACCAAACTGGCTGGCGCATTAACCTTGGACTTCCCAGACTTCAGAACTATGAGAAATAAATATCTGTTATTTAAGCTAACTCAGTCAATGGTATTTGTTAGAGTAGCCTGAGTTGCCTAAAATGAAGGTAGTCTACACTGTGCTTTCACATCCTAATCTACTACTATACCATATATACTTACTATGCCACACTTCTACATTCTCATGGAAGTGTCCCTGCTTTCATTATAGCACCTAAAGCATCGCACAATAATTTAGCTGTCTACAAATATATATTTATCTGCATTAAACTCTGTGCTCTCTCATGATGGAAATGTTATCTGATTTATCTTGATTTTTGGAGCAGTGCATGGCATCTGAAGGTATTCAACAAGTCTGAGTTACCTTTCCAGAAAATTCTACAACGTGACTATTGAATTTTATTCTGAACTCCTCTTAACTCCATTGTCATCCTTGTGGTTTGCTGTTACACACTGTCTGGTGAGGACCTATAGAAATGTAGAAACATCCATCTGACTGCCATAGAGAAATCAGAATTGTCACTTTCTTTGATTCTCCATAAAACCCTCCTACATTTTGCATTGATTTATCCATTGAATGTGCTCTTTCTGTCTCTCCAGGTAAAACCATGCATTTTCTTTCTTCTGGCTCTGCTTGGAAAGTTGGTCAGCATCTTTGCCGATACCTTGTATTTGAGGCTTTGTACCATAGATTGTGATTGATTTACCACATGTGAGTATTTGCATTTCCTATTCATCCTTTGATGTTTCTTTGTTTTTCTTTGTAGCTGGGTTTGCTCTAATGCAAGTAGGATTAACATCTTCAAACACTTATATCTGAATTCTCCTGAGGTCCTCCTGATCCTTTACTTGAAACTTTCTTCACTGAGGTACACTTGCTTTTCATGCAAGCAGATTTGTTAGATGAAGAAAGTTGTTGAGTAATATGGAAACTCTCATTCTTGATTTTGGATATTTGTGTCATTAGGTATCCTCAGAAAGGATAAACAGTTATTTAGTCAACCTAATGTGAAGTTTGGGTTTCCCTGTCTTGTAACAGTTGACACAGAAATAAATTCTGTGAGCCATTCAGCTTTGGTGGAAATTTTTTATTATATGCTGGTGATTGAAAAAGATCCCATGTCTATACTACATATCTGGATGGATTGTGTTTCCTGAAAAGGATTTAGGAAAAACAAGCAAGTGAAGCTTCAACTTGGCAAATTTCAGTCATTCATTTATGTACCACATGTATTTGGTATATACTATGTGCTAAAACTATCCTAGTTACTTGGGTTATGGCATTAATAAGACAGTGTCTGTCTGTGGAGATATATTTAGTATAGCGAGAAAGATAGAAGTATTAAAATAACTGTAATATGTTGATTGATGTCATATCCATGATCGGGGTATGCATATGGAGCTATAAATATGATCCCAGGTCCCATTTATTTCTTTATGCTGAACAGGCCTAAAATACGTCGGAAGTCTTAGGATCACTCTTGGTCCTCTTGGGACCTGGAAACAAAAGATCTTTGATCTGACCTAACATTAATCATTTTGAAAAGTGATGAAGTAAAAGTTTATGTATCACAATCAGGATAATGAACAGAAGTGGAGAAGGAATTAGAAAGTAGAAGTGTCTCAGTGTTAATTTTATCACCCACCCACCCACCTCCAAGAGAAGTGAATATTTCAAAACTGGAAGACTAGAGCTGTACCCAAAGGTCGTAGTGGGAAACCTAGTGATTCTCATTTTAGCATTTAAGACTAACTGGCATATGTTCCTGGCAATCTCATTGCATAAATTAGATTTTAAATAAATGAAGTAGGAAACATTCTCAGAAAATGAGGACATTCAAATTTAGAATTTCAAAATTGAGCATCATTTTTTTTGACCCCTAAACAAGTTGCCTTTCTGTTTATAGAGTATGCTTTAATGTATCAGCATATAAACTGAGGAATAAGTGGTTGAAAAAAAATATCTCAGGTTGTACAGTGGAGGCAAGGGAAGAAAGAGGAGCACACATTGGGAAGAGTCAGTGGGGAGTTAGATTTGGTGTGGGAATTTTGAGTGAATGTAATGAATTCTTGGTAGCTTGTGGGACTCAAGCACAGAGCAATCAATGTAATTTCTGTGGGCTGCAAGAGGAGACATGATGAAGCCAATATGGGCTGATTGAAGAAATGCCTGAGCCTGTGAACAAATATAATTGGAGTACTGGCTTCCAGACTGTTGTTACCTCTTTCCAGAGAGGTGAACGTTCTATGTCATAGGTACTCAGTCAATAATACTATTAAAAGCTAATATTTGTTAAGTTCTGACTATGAGCTAGGACTATTCTAAGTGCTAACATATATTGTCATTTAATCTTTCCAACAACTCCAAGGAGTGGAGGCTGTTATTCCCACTTTTAAAGGATGAAACAGAAAAGATGAATATCTGTCCTAAAGTCACACAGCTGGAGAGTGGACAAGTCAGGATTTAGCCCAAGAAACCCAGCTCCAGAGCTCACTATGAGACTCTTAACCACTATGTGAAGGATATGGTGATACTTGGGTGTTAAGCCACTTTCATGGAACTCAGAATGCCATGGAAATCACTGTTAGATCTTGGCTTACTTTTGAGAGACTATGCTTACATATAAAACCCAGAAAGCCACTCGTCAGTACTGGACTTATTGCCTCTCTGCTCCAAATTCACTTTTTGGTACCTGCTCTGCATGCTGGATTAAACGTTTCTCCTTAATAATGTGCACAGTGTGATGCTCTGTCAGGAGAGAGCACTGAGGTACATTGCATGAGAAGAGGACTTCTCTTCATGGATTTGGTTGTTGTGTTTGCTTCTGTGTGCTCCTGCTGACTAGTCTGTGGTGTGAGTGTACTGGGACATCCAGTGGTGCTCTGCCCTGGCAGCACCCCCAGAACACAGTACCTCAGGTACCTCAGATACCTCACAGCCATAGCTCAGGCCCAGGGACCACTTTCATGTAGTTCTCCTGACAGGAACACCAGGTGTTCCAATCCTGCAGTCATGCATGCCCTAAATCCCTTGGCCTGTCCACTCACCAGTCTCGGCTCACTTGTGAGTTGGAGGGTTTTTCCTACCTGTTCAGCAACTGTGGACAAGCATTAGAGTAGGCCAGCCAGTGAACTTGTCCAGCATCCTATAGTCTCCAACTCATGAAACTATGCCTTCATCCACGAGGTCTGAACCCCACTGTTGAAGAGGCATCCCCTTCGAATTCTGTCTTTCTTTCCACCCTCACCATCAGCCCTAGAGTACCTGTCTGAGTCCTTTTTACATTTTTATTGATCCTTTGATCATAGTTAAATAAATTCTTTGTATCAAGCTTCCCCTTTTTAAAATTATCATGTGGTTTCTGTTTCCTGATTGGATGCAGACTGATAGAAAAGCCAAGCAGCTTGGGTACTGTGGAGTCCTTCAACACATATAAAGTACATATGGGGCAGCACGTTTCTCACTCAGTGTGGGAAATGGTGGAGGAAGCTCTCTCAGATTGTGTGTGTGTGTGTGTAAGTTTTGAAGTTGGGAGTACAGCATATACTTCCCAGATATTCTGATGATGATCTCTGTCCTAAGAAGAGGAGAATGAGGAACTGAGTTCCTACACGTTAGACAATATTTCCTACTTAAAGGCCAGATTGAGCAACTCATGGACACAGAGTGAATCTGAAACCTTCCTTTGAAAGATTCAAGTCCATAAATCAATGACTAGATTACACTTTGTGATGGCTTTTGAAATTTACAAGAAAGATAATGTGTGTAACATTCTTTAAAAATTGACTAATTCAAGTATAATTCAGAACAATTTACTAATGTGCAGTGATTTATACAGAGACTTCGTTTTGCTTAAGAATTTCCAAATGGAATGCATGAGAGAGAATAGCCAAATTGAAATGGCTTTTACAAGTTATAAAAGAGATGGGATATCTTATGAAAAATGCTATCACCAGGGCATTCAAAGTGGGCACATGCTGACCTTACAGTGTCACGACATCCAGCCCGTGTAAACTGTGATTGATCCTGTGAGTCCGCTGCATCCCCTCCTCCCTCTCCTCTCCTCTGGATCTGAAATGTGACCCTTAGCATGAATAATGCTGGTGACAGGATAAGCAGAACAAACAGCAGTTTTTATGTAATGAGAATCGTCATGGGGTAGGGGGTATGTCCATATTTAGCACCCATCATCACAGTGTTCTAGTTTTAGCTACCCTCATACACTCATTCCACCTTCCCCACTAGATTATAATGAACAAAATTCCAGACATGTTAGGTTGAATTGTGAAATTGCTGAGATTTTCTGACCAAGAGAGAGATCAGTTTTATATGATCAACTTAATGCTACTTTATCTGGGAGTACTTTAGTACCTATTTCAAAAAGATAAGACCTATTTTAAGATAGGGTCAAAATAAAAAAATATGACAGATTCTTTAATATCAAATACCTAATTGACGTTCAAATTACCTTGAATATCTATCTTTTAATAGTTGTTTTGTCTGTAATTTTCTTCTCTTGTCCGGACCTAGTCAAGTTTTGATAGCAGGGTTAGGTTGACTTCATAAAGTGAGTTGGCAAGTGTTCTCTCCACCTCTGTTTTATGGAAGAGTTTTGTGTAAGCTTGGTATCATTGGTAGTTTAAATGGTGATAGATTTTACTAGTGAGGCCATCTAAACCTGGAGTTAGTTTTCTTTCTGGGAAAGGTTTAAACTACAAATTTAATTTCTTTCAAAAGATACAGGGCTAGTCATATTTTCCATTTCTACCTGTGGCCAAATTGGTAAATTGTGTTTTTGAGGAATTTTCCCATTTCAGATTGTTGTTTTTATCCATAGAAAGCTGTTCCTAACACTCACTTTTTATCATTTTTAGATCTGTAAAATCAGTAGTGGTTATTGTTGTTGATTGTAATTTAATCCTGTTGTTGTCAGAGAACATACCCTGAGTGATTTCAGTCCTTTAAAAGTAATGAGACTTGTTTTATAGCCTGGCATATGATCTTTCTTGATGCACTATCCATATCGACTTTAACAGAATGTATTTAAAGTAGTCAGAGGCAGTGTTGCATAAATATTAATTAAATCAAGATAACTTCTATTGCTATTCAAATATTCTTCATTCTTACTGAACTTCTTTTGTCAACCTGCCTATCAATTACTGACAAAGGAGTGTTGAAATCTACAACTAAGTCCATTTCTCTTTTTAGGATTTTCCTCTCAATTTTTCCTTTATGTATTTTGAAGATCCACCATTAGATGTGTATTTATTCAGTATTCTGCTGTTGTCTTGACAAAATTACCCTTCTATGCTTATGAAATGCCTCTCTTTACTTCAAGTGTTACTTCTTGTCTTAAAGTCTTAGTTTTTAGAGCCTCTCCACTTTCTTAAGCTTGATGGTTGAACTTTGTAGTTTCTATCCTTTTACTTCTACTGATAGGTATCTTTATATTTAACAAGTTTAGATATAGTTGATCAGAAATTTTTATCCAGTTTGACTAGATAAGAAATTTTCTTTTTTTAAGATTTTATTTATTTATTTGAGACAGAGGGGGGGGAGAGAGAGCATGAGTAGTGGGGAGGAGCAGAAGGAGAGGGAGAAGTAGACTCCGTGCTGAGCAAGGAGCCTGATGCGGGGCTCGATCCCAGGACCCTGAGATCATGACCTGAGCCAATGGCAAATGCTTAACTGACAGCCACCCAGGCTCCCCTAGATAAGAAATTTTCTTAATTGTGGGAGTGTATTTATTGATATGGTTGTATTCAAGTTTATCAACTTATCAAATTATCAACAAACTGTTTGTTCCCTTTCCTTTTTTCCTCCTTTCTGCCTACTTCAGGTTAATCAGAAAACGTTTTCTAGTATTCTATCTTCTCTATTGGATTTTTGCTTTAATTTTGTATTAATTTTTAGCAATTGCTCAAGTTATTATAATATACATCTCTAACTTTGTAGTACTTCACCTATAATGTAAGAACTTTATAAAAATATAAATCAGTGTCAGGGTGCCTGGGTGGTTCAGTCAGTTAGGCATCTGTCTTTGGCTCAAGTCATGATCCCAGGGTTCTGGGATCTAGCCCCACGTTGGGCTCCCTGCTCAGTGGGGAACGTGTTTCTCCCTCTCCTTCTGCCCCTCCCCCTGCTCATGCTCTCACTCTCTCTCTCTCAAATAAATAAATAAAATCTTAAAATATAAATCAGTGTATCCCTCATAGGATCAATGAATCCCTTTCTTTTCTAGTGCTAATTTGGTCCTATATTTTTACATATACATGTATTTAAACCCCAATATACAGAACTATTACTAATTTTCTTTAAACATTTAACTATTTTAAAAAGAATTTAAGAAATGAAAAAAAAAAACTACCTAAGTTTTACTATTTCTCATGCTCTTTTTTTCTTCCTTTAGATCTAATTTTCTGTCTGGTATCATTTCCTTTCAACCCACAGACCTTTCTTCTGCATTTCTAGTGAGATTCTTTCAGCTACAGATTCTTTCAGTTTTCATTCATCTGAAAACATCTTTATTTTAAAATGATTTTTGAAGGATATTTTTATTGGGTATAGAATCCTAGGATGTGTTATTTATTCAATATTTTAAATATTTTGTTCCATCAGATTTTTTTTTCCTGTTGTTTCTTATGAGAAGCAAGCCATCATTCTTATGCTCATTTCTTTGGTTGCTTTTATGATTTTGTTGTTTTGGAGTTTGAGTATAATATATGTAGGTGTGGTTTTCTTCATATTTATCTGCTCATAGTTTGCTGAGCATTTTGGATCTATTGGTTGATGTCTTTAATCAAATGTGGGAAAATTTCAACCAGTAGTCTCTCCAATTATTTTTCCTGCCCCATTTTCTCTTTTCTTTCCTTTTGAATCTCCAATTTTATGTACAGGTTTTTTTTTTTTTTCTCTTGAATATAGGTTACATTTTCCTGATGCTTGGTATACAGAGTAATCATTGATTATATAGATACTATGACTGAAGTGTAGATACTCTGGATTGTGTTAACTTCTAAATGGTGTTTTATTTTTTCAGGCAGTTAAACTACTGGTAGGTCATCTTGATACTGGGAAAGCTTAGATATAGGCTCTGTTATTTCTGTTTTTTCTTTGATCCTAGGGTAAGCCCCTTTCTGAGTCCTGAACATGTTCTTTCTTTTATGGCATTGCCCTTTTAAGATTTTAAAAGTAAGTCTGAGTTGTTTGCCAATCCCCTTTAACATGGCAGGACTTGAACCCTGAAGTTCTCCTCTCCAACACTGAGCAGCTGTTGAAAATCTCTGCTCAACTCCTCAGCCTTCCAATCCTTCCATTTCTTCCAGTTCGAAACTTGGTTTCTACTCTTGCCTTTTGCATATCCAGATCAGAAGATCAAGATTTGATTGATATTTATATGCAGAATTTGGGGCTCCTCCTGTTTCTGTATCCTTATTTTGGGTTTCTCTCCTCAATCACATCTCTTTGGCAGCTCTGAGATCTTCCCTTATTCCTCACCAGATGAGACTATGACTTTTCACTTGAGGTCTATCCATCATGTACTGTGAACAGGAGAATTCCCTCCAGGGAAGAACTGGTTTAATGTGGATCTCACCTAATTTGTTTCATTGCTTTAAGGGTCACACCCCCTCCAATTTCTGCCTGCTTTTGCTTGTTCTCCAATGACTTCAAAATTATTTTCTTTTTTTTCTGGATGAGTTTGTGGTCCGAGGCTTAGACTGATATAAACTAGTCCATCATTATCAGAAGTGATACTCTGTAACCATCTGCTTTAGTCTTTTATTTGAACCATGGTAACATCCTCTTATCTGACCTCTCCGTTTATAAACCTTCCCCCCACTCCTCCCCACATACCTTTGTATATAGGACATTCAGAGTAGTTTTTCTGAAAAAAAGAACAAAAACAATTTTGATTTTTTCCTGCCCCTGTGTAAACTATCTTGCAGCTTCCTTTTGCTTCCAATTTAAAGTATACACCACTTTTCTAGGTACAAAAATAAGAACTAAAATATTTAATAATTTAAAAGTGCTCCATATTGGGTACACCAGGTGAATCTGTATCAAGTTTACCTTTCCAGCCACATTGCCTGAATAATGCCTTCCACTTCAGACTCTATATTTCTGACTTCCTGAAAAACTCATTTTCCCCAAATACAGCATGCATGTATGGAACCATTCTTTTCCTTCATTGTTACATATATATATACGTGTATTAGTTTCCAAAGGCTGCCATAACAAAACAAACTGGGTGGCTTAAAAAAATACAAAGTTATTGTCTCTCAGTTCTTGAGGCTAGAAATCCAAAATCAAGGTGTCAACAGGATCATGTTCTCCCTGAAGACTCCAAGGGAGGATCCTAGATGGATTCATCACTTCAGTATTTGCCTCCATCAATACCTACCATTTTCCCTCTGTTTCTAACTTTTTCTCTTTTTATAAGGACATCAATTTTTACATTAGGTCCCATCCAAATGCAGAATGAGCTCCTCTTAACTTCATTACATCCGCAAACACCCTGTTTTTAAATAAGGTCACATTTATAGGTTCCTTACAGATATAAATTTTGGAGTAGAATGGAATATCTAAACTTTATTTGCCTGATTCCAGCCAAACAACTCTCTTCTTTGAGTACTTTTCTGATATTTTCATAAAATATTTCTCCTTCCATTAAGTAGCTATGTCTACCACATATAGCATGGATTTGTTTTCCCTACTGCCTCCTCCAACAATTTTGAGTCCTTGGAGAAAGATTGGTTTATTATTTATCTTTGCTTCTCCAGAGAGTTCTTCAATGCCTACCTTAGAGTAAATGCTTAATAAATGTTTGATAAATGAATGATTTTTAAGGGAACAAAGGGCCTGTCTTCTTCCTCATTCCTTAAAACCCTCAAGCACTATTAACTTTCATACCACTGGCCCATCCCTGTCGGCCACAATTTTATTTTCACCAAGATGAAAAGAAATTGAAGCCATATTCTTGGTAAATTAGAAACATAAACTTTGGTATCAGTGTGGATTCTCTGAGTAAAAAAATGATAGAAACATAATGTAAATCTAAAAATGTTACTGAGAATGTTAGTAATGATATTGACTTAATTCTGCTCACCAGGGGAGGACCATGACTGAACTCAATGTGTTGAAAAGTTCAGAGACATTAATCTTCTTATCTGTGCCCCAGAACTCCCCCTGCAAAGACAAATGAGCAAGCATTGATGAATGCTGGTTCATTAGGAGAATTTAAAAATGCAATTTGTCTTCATGAAAAGGAAGTATTTTTACATTTTCCATTTTAAAATGAATCAGTGAAAAGAATTTTTCAACCATTACCCTTTGACTTAGAATGGCCTTGTGAGCAACATCTCAATGCAGTGATAGACTTGCTTTGGGGGAAATCTTGACAAAAAGATACTTCCTGGAAAAACAATATCCACAATATACAGGCCTCTCTGAGACTCTTTCATAACAGTATTTTTAGGGTTTTAAATTCTCCCTTTTGTTTAACCTCCTAAGAGACAAGAAAAGTAAAAGCTAAAATAATAAAAAGCAAACAAAACACCAAAAATAGCATACCTTTAAAAGGAAGTTTTCAGGTTTATGCTAGAGTAAATATATCACCATCCCAATCTTGTATTTTTTTCCATATCCATATAAGATGTTAAATATTTTGTCTCTAGTGACTAGCATGAAAATCTGAAAGTCCCTACTGACCCAGACATAATTACTCTGCTCTAAGAGGGATATAGAATTTAAACAAACAAAGCCTTAATATTGCACAATATTTTTTAGTTAACCATTAAGTAAATAGAAAATGAAATTATTCAGAAATCCTCATCATACGATGTCTGATTAATGAAAGGCAATGTAGTTCCTTTATATGAGAGTATCCATTCAAGTAATTATTTTTCGCATCTAACTTTTGCTCCAATTGTTAAATATATTTTAGTGTGTTTCAAAATCAGCCCCAAGTTTGGGGGATACGAGGCATATTCCCTCGTGTATTGCCTTTTATTATTATTATTATTATTATTTTTTGCGCTTGGGTCTATCTGTAGCAAATTTGTTATCAGTAATCTTTTCAGCTTTAGTGACCAGAAGAATCAACTGGTGAACTTTTAAAAATTCTGCCCCAACTAAGAATTCCTTCGCAGTAGGAAATGGATTGAAGCCTGGAATTTTGCATTAAAAAAAGATAGGTGATTCTAATGCAAGGAGTGTAGGGACAATATTTTGAGAAAGTTTGATTATCTTTTCTCTACTAAGTATGTTTTCTGTATGTAGATCACCCTTTCCTCATTCCTGAGGAACACACGGAGTTTTGTTGTTGCATCAGTGACTTTCTCTTATATCTTTTTAACTTTACATGTACTGAGAATTTATTTTGGAAACCACCAGCTGGCTCCACGTGTCACCTCCTTTACCTAGACCTTCCATTTTTTTAGACTCTTGTTCACAGTTGAATACTTCATTTCCTTCAACCTTGAGAATCAGTTTTGTACAGCCTCAAAATCCTTTTTCCCTGGGTCCTTGGCCTCTACAAAATTCAGCTACTCAACTCAAGTGCCCACCATCTGGAAAAAAATCCTGTTTACATTTCTCTACCTCATCAGCTCTCCATATGGCTTTGAAACTCAGTTAAAAACACATCGCCTTCTTCTGTGCTAAGGATCTCTTGATTTTCACCCATCTTTGAGTTATAATTTATTTTTATCTCAACATCTGCTAACCTTGAAGACCATCTTTAAATAAAATGGTTTAACTCTTGATTGGTGGTATAGCTTTTAAGATTGATTGCCAAGGACTGAAATACTAATCATGCCGGGGAAAGACCATCTCTCTCTCCTTTGCAGAGTAACTGCATCTATACAGACCCGTTTGTCTGTTCAATGACCCAAAACTGCACCTTTAGTTTTGGTCAGTATAACATCTTCTAGAGCCATTTGGTGTATAAACTGGTTTTCTGATGATGGCACATTAGTTTTCTTCCTTTCCTTATTTTCATGAGAGACCCTTCTGGAAGATCTCCACTCAGCTCTTAAGGAGTGTGAAATATGATATGATCAGGAAGGAAATGGAAATAAATTGCAAATTTGTATGAAAAATGAATGTCATGAAATATTTCACCAAAAAAGTGATTCAAGGCTGAGGAAGCAAAAAATGTGAGAAAAAGACATTGGGAGCAATGATGCGTGAGATGTCTAAAACCACAGAGGAAATGCCTGACAAGATAGGTAGTAACAAGGAGAACAACATATTAAAGACTGGGAAGGAACAGCCCTTGAGGAAAGATAAGAGGGTTGAAGAGAAGGAGTTACTGTGTGTCTGGGAAGGTGTTTAATATACTTAGCTGGGTAACACCCTAAGGGAAAAGATCACAGAATTTATCCAAAAATACTCTGTCATTATGGACTAACACTGCCATCAGAGAAAGAATGTTGGTGGAATTATTTAGAGAGCTTTCTTCTCTCTGAGTTGTAACTTTTTCCCCCAAGATATTGATCAGGAACCCCTAAGGAATTGAATTAAAGCCAACAGGTGTGATAATCATTTAGGGAATGCATATTCGGTGGACCATAGCTATTGAAATATTTTACTAGCTTTCCATTCTTAAGGGCTCAGGGGGAAAGAAAATGCTACCACCATAGACCCTGGTGGTGTTCCCTCTGAACCAGGTGGGAAGGAGGTGGTGAATTCTGAAGCAATTCACATTTATTGTGAAATCCTATTGTGACAGGCTGCCTGAAGCCTTTCATTTCAGGGAATCTTTGAGTTCTGCCCTCCTATTGCTGCTGCTGCTGTTTCTAAATTTCCCAGTGCATTGAGGCTCTTCCCTCTCAACTCTGCCTTCTCGTGTTTTCCGTAATGGATGTAGGTATGTGGTTGGAGGTAGAGCCAGCTCATTCCAATGGGGCAGATGCGTGACTCCGTCACACTCTGGAACACTTCCCTCCCCACCACTTAGCCTGCCTGCCTTCTGTGTGAAGACAGTTCTTCCTGTGTAGCAGCTCCTGATGGGAATTAAATCACCTCACTGTCTTTGCCAGCAAAGAATGAGCAGAGACAATGTGTATCCCAGGCAGGGTCAGAGCCTTAGCAGCTAGAAGGACAGAGGATCTTGAGTCCTCTTTTAAGTCGCTGTAGTGTGAACTGGTTCCTATAGAATCTACATTTACTTCCCTGTTGGCTAACTGCCTCAAAACATCCATACTAGTGTTCTGATTTTGAAAGCTAGAATCCTTTGACCTGTAGCCCTGGTTAATTTTTTTTTTCTTTCATTTAAATCAAAACTGACAGGAAGAAGAATAGACTAAAAGAGTTATTTTCCTTTGCTGCTTAATGGGATATGAAGCCTTAGCTTATGACTGAAAATAAAACTTTCCACTTGGGTAAACATAATTTTCTCCCTTTTTTTCCCCCAGAAATAATCCCATTCATTTACAAGGATATAGTAATTTAGTATAAAATAATTCCCTTTCAACATCTTCTGTTGTAATTACTTGGCTATCTTCTTACTTCCCTTCTTCTGTGAATTTTGGACCATTCAGAGACTGAGCTGGCAATATAACTGTGGAGGAGGCTGAAGGGATGGGCACAGAGCCCTACAATGCCCAAGGAAGCCACAGGCTCTTAATACCACCCTGCTCAGATATCCCTGTAGGGTTGGTATCAGACCCAAAGAGGGAGGAACCCTGGAACATTGCCCGCCATGCCATGGGAATTTGTGGTTTTTCTTGGGGGAGTCTGGGAGTGCATCTCTAATGTTTGGAGACTGTGATGTGCATATCCAGGGGAATCTTTGGCTAGTCTAGTGAGGAGCAAAAGCGATCAAGGCAGCTATAGGGGAGCTTTATACACAGATAACTTTGGAAATGCTTTATCTCAGGCTCGGTATCTTTTTTTCCTTCATGTGCTCTAGCTTTTGCTCAAATAATAAAGAGAAGAGGCAGAGAATTTATCACTTAAAATTATCTGCAAGTCCATTATGGGGCTCAATTAGTCTTGGGTTTTGTCATTCTTAACATTCACTAAACTGCAGTTTTTCTTTTGAGAGCTTATTCTGCGTATATTAATGTACATTAAAATGTAACAAAAAGTTTGGGATGGGGTTGAAAACACCGCATATATATAGGTATATCAAGATTTCATTTCTCTTTTGTGGAAGAAACTCAAAGTTTCCTACAGCTTGTTTAATATTGAAACTTAATGAGTCTACCTAGTGCTATTACTGAGAAAGTAATGCTAGGCTTTGCTAAGGAAGGGGCCAGACCCCAGGGCATTGGAAGAGAACAGCTAACCAGACTTTAATATAGAAAAATAGATAAATAGGGTGATAATTCAATTGGAAGGCAATGTACCTATCGTGCACCAGGAGAAAGCACAGCTGGAGGATTTGAAAGTGATTTGGAAGCAAAAACCTCTCATTGAATTACAGACAAAAAAAATCAAGTTAGGGGTTTGCAGTGGAGTGAGACCTGGTTGTGAGGTTGTAGAAAAGAGACTGTCAGCTCTTCTGTTGTAAGCCAGAATTCCTCAGAGAGGCCAGCTTACCTCAAAAGTTTGCTTTGGGTTATATCTAAGCCAACATTCTCCTAACATACACACACACACACACACACACACACACACACACAGACGAAAAATTATTCTTGATTTACTTGGTAGCCACATCTCTGGGGATTGACCCTGAGGCTGTCACTGAAACCAGTGTTGTTCAGAAGTCATTGATGGATGATAATTTAACCTGGCAGGCATGTGATGTCACAGAGCAACTAGCTAAAGGGAAATAGCTTTCAAAAAAGACATTACAGTTTACATTGAGTTCATACTGGCATAGATTAAGAAAGTTAATGGAAAAAAAATATTTGTAGGATGTTTTAGTCTTTGTCTGGAGGCCAATTTAGGATCTGTGGAAGAAGTCCTTAATTTTGGATTATTGACATGGCACCAACTGATTTCATGGTTGTGCATTTTAGGTCAAATGAATGTTTATTCTGTTCTCCTGTTACAGAAAGATGAAAAGGGAGTTAGACCCACATCTTCCCTTCAGGAGCTTACGGTCTAGAAGTGGGGGGAAAACAATGAAAGTATAAACCCTAATTCGGTGAGACAAAAGTCAGGGTCAAAAGAAAGGCAGTGAGAAAATGCTGGGAGTTTGGAGGAGTGAGATGTCAATTTTTTATTGCTGAGAATGTCAGACTCTTCAATGGCATTGTTTGTCTTCTGTACTCTTTGTAGGTATTAAACCATAGATTTCCCAGAAGTTGTTTCTGGAGGAATATAAAGATGATTTTTCTAAATTATTTGTATTTGTCTCATTTTTCAAAGACAGTTCTTCCTCCTTTTTCTTCCACTAGAGCAGCCTGTTCACCTTCCACTGCTGATCATTGGAAGGTTGTCTGTATAGGAATGTGTAGCCCTAGTGCCTCCTGAGAAGAAAGGTGAAGTCCAGCTTTTGGATCCCCAGTCGTCAGTTGGTCAGTGCCTGGTAATGCAGAACCTGGCTCAGTCTTTGCTCTTCAAAGACTTTGGTTGCAAGTGGAAGAGCTTCAGTAATACTGGAAAGGAATCTCCTGGTCCATGTTTAATCAACAATGTGGTGGCCTTGGAAATCAATTCATGGATTGGTGCTCTACCCATTAGGGCAAAACCAGACTGCTTTAAGCTTCTCCAAACTGTCAGGACACTTTCTGGCACTCACATTTCCAATTTTATGTATTTCCTTGATTTATATTTTCTTTGTGCATACATTCTTATCCTTTTATAGCTCCTTAAGAGTAGGATATATGCCTGAATTATCACTGTATCCTTAGTAATTCCTAGAACAATGAAGGGGCTTAATTATGTTTCGGAATAGTGGGGTAGCTGATGAACGAATATAGTTTTATTCATGGGTATTTTTAGACCTTTCTGTAGACTTTGAACCTTATTTCAAAACTGTTCAAAAAGAACTATTTTGACAATCAGGGTCACATTATTTCAACTCTCTGAGACTCAGTTTTCTCACCTACATATGAATCATTGAGACTTCAGATGTGGAGATGTTCTCCAACTGCCCAATACTGACATTTTAGGACTTTGCAGTTCACCCATGAACTGAACTGCTTAAATGAATGTTGAAATACAGATAACTTTTCTGGCAAAGGGTTGTATATAATAGCTCTCTTCTACCTGGAGTGTGCACTTACTTGAAGATACACAAGAACTGTCTAGGGGCACCTGGGTGACTCAGTTGGTTAAGCATCTGACTCTTGATTTTGGCTCTGGTCATGATCTCAGGGTCCTGAGATCGAGCCCCACATCGGGCTCGGTGCACAGTGGGGAGTATGCTTGAGGATTTTCTCTCTCTTTCCTCCTCTGCCCCTCCTCCTGCTCATGTGTGCATGCACTCTATCTCTCTCTAAAATAAATAAATCTTAAAAAAAAAAAGAAGTGTCCAGAGCTGTGTGGGAGTGTATACTTTAAAGAAGTCAGTTTTCAGATTTATGCATCTTCTTTCCTAAAATTGATCTTTGTAAAAATTCCTTTGCACTGCCATTCTTTTATTCCCAACTCAGTCTTCACAGTTTTCCTGTTTGCATTTAGTGAAAATCTATTTCTCACCCATTGTGACTCTCACTGTGGTTTGTTGCCCTGTGGCGGGGCGGTGGGGGGGTGTGTGCAGTAAAAACTTCTGAGGCATCAAACAAGGGGCCAGAGGAAATGTCTTGCTTCAAAGAGAAGTCCTGAGAAAGCCAAAAGAGAATGTAGGGCCCAGCTTCATCCAGGTAACAAGCTCCTGGCAATGCTCTGTGCCTTTTCTACCTGTTAATCTGTATTTGAATTAGAACTCAGAAGAGATAAGCTTGCCATTAAGTAATTTATTAATAAATTTATCTGAACTCAAAAAAGTTGAAGTCAGGCTTTTTCGGACAAAAAAAAATAATTCTTGTTTGACTGATTAACTGGATGCAAAAATTTGTTTTGCCCATTAGGTCATGTGAAAGATTGTATACATCAGTTGAGTAAGATAATCCTTCAGCTCCAAAGTTTTAACAAGTAGCACATATTTAAAGCACATTCAAAGCATACACTTGATTAGAAATTATAGACTTTGCAATTACACGTTCTTATGAAAAAATGTTGATGTCCACTTAACACCACAGAAGAGGGTTTTCCAACACTCTGGTTGGGGGCTCTAGAAATAAAAGTTTGAAATTCAGGGAAATGTAGATACTGCAGTTAGCATTAGTTCTACTTCTTGTAGGTAATGATAAACAGATGGGAAAAGTATGCTCCATGTGAACTTACCTAGTCACCCCCTATTAGAGCATACATCTGGGATCTCCATACATCTGGGATCTCCATACATCTGGGATCTCAATCCCAAGTTAGCGCTCTGTACTCACAATCCATTCTACCACATTTTCCTGATCTGTTCTCTACACTAATGTTTTAAACCATTTCGACTTCTTCCAAACCTATAGTTTCACCCCCTTATCCATTTGCTCTCAACAAATGACCTTGCTTCTCACTTCACAAAGAAGTAAAGGTGATTCCAGTGATGAATCTTTTACCTTGTGCTACCAGCCCTACAACTCCATTCTGGTTTTTCCTTACTCCTTAGTAGGAAGGGGCCCTTCGTTGTGTGTAAGACCAATCTCCTCTTGACTCATGACTTTGCTCTTTCCTATATCTTCCTCTTCCCCCCACTCTTCCCAGTCATTATTGAAACACTGAAGTTTTGCCTGTCTTCAACAAGCAAATGAACAGTAATTATTTTTATACAGTACATTGTTTCTCAAGTGTCATCTTTCCTTTGCAGACATCTTTTTTATCTCTTTCCACCTCACAGCTAATCTCTAAAGAATTGTTAACTTGTACTTTTCATACATCTCTAACTTCCACTTATTTACTAGCCTGCTCCAGTCTGGCTCCATCCCTGTCTTTGCAGAGAGAATAGTTTTGCCTAAGATACCATGGACCTACATGATATTAAATTCAATAAGAATGTCTTAGTCCTTAACCTGCTAGATAACCCAGGAGTATCTGGTTCTATTGGCAGTTCCCTTTTCCTTTAAATCTATGTGTTTTGCTCTTGACTTCCATGATGTCATATTCACAGGCTTTCCTTATATCTCCTTCCTTTCTACCCAGGAATCCCAAAACACTCAGTACTAGACACAAGGATACCTGGCTTGAGTTGTGTAAAATTTTCCCACAATGAGGCCTCCTTTCTTTTACATTTTATACTATTTTTCTAAATAATATCACTCATTCTCATGGTTTCAATTGCCATTTATGGGCAACTGGCCCCCAAATTTCAATTTCTAAGCTTCAAACTCATGCATCTGCTTGCTGATGTGACATCTCCTGTTAGATATCTCAAAGACTTCTCAAATTCATGTCCAAGACTGAACATATATTTTTGCCCCCAAATCTGTCTGTCTATTCTTATAGTAAATGACACAAACACATCTCCATTTACAGAAGGCAGACATCAAGTACTCTCTTGCTTCCTGCTTTACTTTCAACCTTCAGATATAAATCATTTATAAGATTTGAACCATTAAATGTTTCTTGCATCCATCTCTAGCTTATTTCACCAGCCCAGTCTAAGCATAATTTTCTATAAAATACTTATGTCTGTGTTAAGTAAAAATGATGGCATTATCTTCTGGAGTTTAGAATGTATGGGTGGGTAAAAACTATGACAACTCCTGCATATGGGAAATAAATACGCTAAGGTTGAGTTTTCTACATTTTATGTAGAAAAAGTAATTTTACATATTAAATATATTTAGAGTATACTCTAAATATACTTTAAAAGATTAAGGATGTGTATTTTAATCTGTAGAGCAACTATTAAAAAATAATGTTAAGAAGTATAGGTAAAAAGTCAATAGATAGATTAAAATGGGATTGTAAAAGATATTGAAAAAAAAAAAAAAAAAAAAAGGAAAGGAAGACCAGCAGAACAGAAACTACAGGGAGCAAACCAAAACCAAATAACAAAATGATAACTTTGAATCCGTTAGCACCAATAATTGCATGAAGTATTAATGGAGTAAATGCTCCAATTAATTAAAAGGCAGAGACTTGTCAGAACAGATGAAAAAGTAAGACCTGATTAACATGCTATCAACAAGAGAGATACTTTAAATACAAAGTATAATATACTTTAAAAATTAAAAAAATATATACTATAAATATACAGATATTTTGAAAGTAGTTGGATGAAAAGAGTATACATTGGAAACAGGAAGGCTGGAGTGGCTGTATTAATATCAATAAAATAAGCTTCAAGGTAAAGAGTATTACCAGAGATAAAAATGAACATTTCATAATGCTAAGAAGGTCAATTAATAAAAAGGACATAACAATCTTAAACATCCTAGCCACTTATTAGTTGTATGACCATAAGACCCTGAGCCTCAGTTTTCTTACCTGTAAGATGTATTATAGCATGTCTGGACAGGTATGTTAGATAATATGTATGTAAATAAATATTAATAAAGAAATAAGCAAATAGCATTTACGTATATCCCTTGGCACATAGTAGGTTTTCAATGAACATTAATTCTTTTTCTTACATAATTGCTCAGTTTGAGCTCAGGAAGGCCAAAAAGAGTGGTGAGTAATTTTGTTACAGAGATAAATCCATCAAAACAGAATAAACCAAAGTACATATGATACAATAAAATTTTGTTTAATGATGGCATAACTTAGATGGAGGTTTTACTGGTACTGTTTCCTAGAGAGGGGGCTTCAACTTTTACTTTGAGATGCTGGAATTGGGGGAAAGTTATTGAACAGCAGTTTTCCCTCTTAAAGGCAAAAGTTAACAAAAGCTAATCTTAACCCAAGCGTATTATTATTATTATTATTATTATTTTTTTTTTTTTGAGAGAGACAATGCATGCAAGTGGGGGGAGGGACAGAAGGAGAAGGAGAGAATTCCAAGCTGGCTCCACGCTGGGCATGGGGCTCGATCTCACAACCCTGAGATCATGACCTGAGCTGAAATCAAGAATCAGACACTCAACCAACTGAGCCACCCAGGTGCCCCTTAACCCCATCTATTGGTGATGCTTTTTCTTTCAGACAAAATGACCAGTAGTCACTTCTTCAGCACAGCTGCTAACATCACAAACCACTATTAGCACAACCACCTTACTTTTAATGAGTGTTACACACATTGTGGTGTGTGTAATCTTAACCACAGCTTCTAGAAGTACTTGGCATATTCTTTAACTTATACATGAATTGGGGTCCATTAAGTGTTTTTTTCTAGTTTACACAGCTCTTATATGGCACACACAAGGTAGTTTCAACCTTAAATCTAGGTTCTTAAATTATTTTGCCTGCAAAAATAGGTTATACTTGGTGCACGTAGGTTGCTCAGGCGGTTAAGCATCTGCCTTCGGTTCAGGTCATGATCTCAGGGTCCTGGGATTGAGCCACATGTCAGGTTCCTTCTCAGTGGGGAGTCTGCTTCTCCCTCTCCCTCTGCCCCCGACCTGTGCTCACTCTCTCTCTCTCTCTAATAAATAAAATAACATCTTTAAAAAATGGGTTATCCTTTCCCTAAATGGTTTTTAAAAATTGAAACTTTGTAGCATCTCCAAAAGCTGGATCCTATTTAAAACAATTTTAAATAAAAATTACAGTCATTTTTGAGGGTCATGATGGGATTTTAAATAGCAAAATCAAGACTTAGTGTTTCTCCTAAGCTCTGAAGTGGACTTATAGGAAATAGATGGAGGAAAATGGCCACATGTGGCCTAAAATATGGAGAAAAAAATCTATGTTCAATTAGGTAGTAACTAAACAATTCAACATGTAAAGTTGAATTTAATGCCTATTTCTCCTTTAGAAAATTTTATGAATAAGAATTTCACAGTCAACTCTGAAATTTAAGGGAAAATTCCTGTACTGGATGCATATTATTATTTGTTGATCTTGAGGTCACTTTTCTAATTTCATGGAAATTAAGTGTCTGTGAATCAGTCGTCTTAAGTGGAAAATTTCTTCTGCTTTGATGCTGATGATACAGTGCAATGATAAACATTTCCTATTTACTGAGCAATTATTATGTGCCAGTAACTTTGTTAAGTGCTTTCCATACATTATTTAATTTGAAACTCATGAATTCTCAATGAGATAGATACAATTGTTATCCACATTTTAGAGATAATGAAAATTAAACTAGTAGAGGTGAAATGACTTGTAAGTCCCACAGTACATGGTGGAATGCAATGACAGTGTAGACTGCTTGACTATGAAAGGCTCTATGTTGAATTATTGGTAGAGATTAGAAATTTTCTTTCTCATAATCATATACAGAATCCCATTTCCCTTTTCATATGATCTTCAATGGCTAGTAGGGTTACCTTGACTTGAAAGCTTAGAAAGTGTATCAGAATCAGAAGAGTACTGGGGACAGGGTGACCTGGAATGAACAGCTTAGTTCACTTATACAACAAGCTTTGAGAAGAATAGGTTGTCATTCAATGAGTTTATTTTTCTGTGCTTCTTTTTACCAACACAGTGGCATATCAGAACTTGAACAGGCTATGAGGCAAGGTGGTCACTGACAAACACAGCCTCAGACTTATATGTTAGGTCTTTCCATGTTAGAAAACTAATAACATTGTCTTGGTCCTCATCCTGATTCTTCCACCTCCTGACCAGATAGGATTTTGGCACATCATTTCTTATAGCATCTATTTTCCCATCTGCAAAATGGGGGCTTCCTTTTAGGGGTGTTATTTTGATAAAGGAGAGAATTCATTTAAAGTGCTTAGTATGATGTCAAGTATATAGTTAGCATGCAAAATACATATTAGCTATTATATCATTATTATTTTCATCATTATTGTCATTTGCTTTGGAATGCCTTCCATGTGATAAATGTCATAGATAAAACTTGGGAATCTATGACAATTTTGGAAAATTGTTAAATAATTTGGGGACATCTACATCCTCCCTGGGGACTTGACAACACTTTGCAGTTGGCTCTGCTGTGTGATATGTCTTTGATGTCTTCACATGCATTGTGTTGGTAAAGAAAGACACTAAAACCATGGATGGTTTCACAGAGAGGATAGGTAAATACTATCTAAAGTGGTGATTTATCCTGTTTCTTTGCACATTTCTTCCTGGAGATGTTTCTTGAAAGAGACTCAAGGCATGAGTTGGGATTTATTTTATAAGAACTTCTGGTGTAAGTGGGCCACAGTGAATGATATTGTGAGAACAGTGGTGCCTCTCCAATGAGTCATATTTCTGATCTTTGCTTTGTGACTGGCATGGAGAACTGGAGAGCTGGTAGGCATGATGTACTGGATACAGCAGTGCATAGTACACACAAGCAGACCTAACATTTCACAGCAAAATATCTTGCCATCCTTGCTGCAAGGATACAGTAGTGGATAAAGTGTTTTTAGAACAATAAAATGCTTAGCATTTGGGGGCCAACTACTGTTAGGAAATGTTCTTTTAAGTGAAGAGCCGTGAGCGGTTAGTAGAAAGCAGCAATTTCTTTAGCTTCTCAAAAAAGAATATGAGTGTTGTGTGTGTGTGTGGGGGGAGGCTTCAATTTAGGACACAGATGCTGATAACTTTATTAAATATTGATTTTTAAAAAATATATATATTCACTAAGCCATGAGCCAGAGAAGATCAGAGTTGGTGATAAAAATAATTATTAGTAGTATTAGTAGTATTTCAAAATGAGTTGGTATAATCTATGTATATAACTATATATAAAAATAACTCCCATCCATAGCCCACTTGGAAAGTGGATGCCACTCTTTCTGGTGTGACAACAAGACCCACTTCAGAGTGTAACAATATTTGTTTCTTTTGTGGCTTTTGGGGCCAGCAAAGCCAGGATTTCTAGACCTATAACAGACTTACAAAAACTATTAACCCAGGCTCAGAGACAAAGGTGCAGAATTTGTGGCAAGCAGGGCCTGGGAAAATTCTCTGGAGAGGAAAGGGCCACTTGAACAAAGACCAGGAGTAAGCAGTGGCCTTGCTAACTCAATATAACATTTATTTGGCATCAGGAGTGTTTCAGACTCTGGGAATCCTGAGAACCTTCAATGTCAGTCACTTCTGTAGATGAGGTGTAATGAGGAGAAACTACTGATTCATGCAAGAAGTGTTTCCTAAACTCAAAGATGTAAATGTAACCATGGGAAGGGTTTGCTTCTGAACTTTGGAAGAGGCTACCTTGAAAACGCTGAGCTTCTTGTCACTACCAGTAACAGGCAGAGGCTAGACAAGCACCTCCCTGGGCATATGCTATTGGTGGGGTATTGAGTCAGGTCAGACACCCCCAAAGCACTAAGCATTCTGTAGACTTCTACGGGCTCACGTCTACTTTGTACTCTCTGTGCTTTTAGGAATGTAATGAGAGCAATACTCATGTTGTTGTTGATGACAACAATGATGCTAACTAGCTAGCACTTACTGAAGTTGAATATATGGTAGGTACTGTGATGAATGTTCAGCAATCTGCACAAACAATCCTGACCACTACCCTAAGATGTTGATATTGCCTCCATTTTATGGGTAAGGAAACTGAGGCTTAGATAGATAAGAATTGGTTCCTGTGCTTAAATATTTGGGGATGAGATAAGACTCATAACTGCAAATAGTTACTGAAAACCTTAGTCCACTGACATGTGACAGTGTGAGAACTGTTATAAGACAGTACGCATGATGCGCATGCCAAGTGTTCATCAGCCAGACATGGCTGGGGGCCGAGGAGGTGGAGGTGGGAACACATTACTTAAGAGGATGGTCTATTTGGTCAAGTAAGTGGAAGGTTTATGCTTAGTTTGAAATAAAATCTTAAAAAAAATGAATGTGCTAGCTGGAATGTTTATTGTGGTGTCAATAACTTCCCATGCTATAGCTATCAAATTGGCTTTGCACTCTGGATAAATATCTTCCCCATTTTATTTGGCTTTAAACCTGAGTTACAGGAGGTACAAATCACTATAAGTAGGAATACCCAAATTAAATGAGGGTTCAGTTTTGAGTCTATCTGCCTCGGTGTTCTTAAGCCACACATTTTAAAATCCCTTTAGATGACGTTGGTGGGAATCTAAGTAGATCCAGATAAAGAAAACAGATATTTCTCATACCTTTCTGAACTCTTAACCTTGCTAAACTATTCTGTGAAATGGGAGATACTGACAACTTTGAAAGTGGTGTGTGCACATACACCTGTATATATAGTGGTTTTCTCTGACTTTTCCTGAGATAATGTGCAGAGTGAATTGGAAGACATGGTTTTTGGTGGGGACTTTGCCACTGTGACCTTCTGATTAACCTTCACATTCCCATCTGTGGGATGTGGCCTTTGTACAAGATGCTAGAATGGGATCATTGTGTTACAGGATCTTTTGAGTTTGTGTTTTTTTCACATAAGAAAACAAGTAGAAAAAACTGGAAGTCATCCTTGAGTACGATCCATCTTCTACCATGCTACTTTATGGAGGAGTTTTGGAGGTCATGTCAAGTATTCATTTAAGGAAGGAACGATTGTAATGCAAATTAAGCCAAATAGTCATTGGCATCTTCAAGGAGAAGGAAGTTTACATAACCTCAATTAAAAACAAATATCACTATAAATTGGTTCTTGAACTTCATATAAATGTTTGTTTGAAATATTTTCTATTTGTGCCTGACTTCCTATGCTCAATGTAATATTTTTGAAGATAATCCATGTCATTGCATGTTTCAGCAATTAAGATTTTGCATTTTGTTATATGTAAACCATACCTCAGTAAAAAAAGGAATGAAAAAATATTATTTAAGAAGGAATAAACAAAATAATCAGCTCCTGGGTCTTGGGGACAGGCTGAGAGTAAAAGAGATTATATTATGAGATAGGAGAGATCAGTTGGGGAAAATTTTTCTGCATCAGCAGGGTACTCATCTCTATGTTGGGCCGTTCCTTTTGTGTAAGCAGAAGTAAAGGAAAACTATTTAGGTTTGTAATATATCAGTTTTCCCCATTGTGATCCCACTTAACACAATGTTAAAAACCCCGCTGTCTTGCAACGTGGAGATGGTGCTTCTTACCAGCAGTAGCAAGGCATCTGTGTGGATCTACTCTTCTAGCAGGAGGTGGGGACATGACTAGACACAAGCATGAAGTCTAGACTCCAAGTGTGGCGTTCCAAGCTGTTCAGAGCCAGGCCTTGATTCAGACTGATGTGTTCCCACTCCATTCTGATTTTGGATGGCTTACAAAAGAGCCAGATAGCTCATCATCATGGCACCCCAGAGCTAAATTTAAGGTGGTAGGTTTTTCCAGAGTGGTAATTCATTCAAGCCAGCTAGCATTTATATAGTGGTTATTGCATGCCCATCTGTTTTTAGGTAGAAATAAATCAGGGTGTGATCTTTTAAACTCTACTTTTTGTCCTCTTATTCCCTATCATCATTGCTGATATGAGCACCCTTTGATATATCATAGACTTAGAGATTCTAAGCTTATCTCTGAAAAGTGAGAGCATCTTCCAGTTTTCACCTTATTCCTGGCAGGCTCTTTGAAATATCTTCGCTCATCCACCCATTCATTCACTTAGTCCCTCACTCATTTCATTAAACCAATATTCTATTCTTGGTGATACATGGTAAAACAAAAATGCAGAATCTCCTATCTTCTTCGCCACAAGTGTACCTGTTATCCATTGTTTAGGAATCTGCTTAATTCTCATGTCCTTCAGAATCCTACCCTCTCCTGAGCTTCTGCAGGCCTTATCTTCAACATCATCCACAGACACTGCTTGCTTACACTGGCCTTGCAACTTTTCCTTTACAAGGTTAGATTGTTATCGAATTCTTGGAATGCAGATATTTCCATCTCCCAGCACCATTATCATCTCCAATGTGCATTTTAGATCACTGGACTCCTGACCATTTCTGCCTCAATATATTGTACATAGTAGGTGTCAAGTTGACAAGGGAATGGCTATTTGCTTTCTAGCAATTATATGACAGAATGGACCTTGATGTCCAGGCTGAGCTCTATCTCTCTTAAACCTAGGAATCACTCTAATGTAATTCCATTTAAAACATTCCATCTGAATCTGAAGTTGCCTCAGTACTACCTTGGGGCTTGGCATATTTCTGTCACTCAAAAAAATTTTAAGTTTATGACTTTCTCAAGAAGATCCTGTGGGTATTGCATATGCAAAGAACAAGAAGTTTGCTAAAGGACCTCCAAAATACTCATAGGCTGGGGTGAATTGGGGTCCTCCTTATTGGACTGGGAATATTCAAACAGACAATAGAGAATATTGAGTTGCCTGAAGTGGTTCTGGCCAGAGGGGACATCATGATCATGGTCTTATTCCTGGTCTTACTGTCTTTCTCCTTATATGTGATCCCTAAAGAAAGAGTATGGTTTGGCAGCAATGATGTGAAGGACTGCTCTCTGGATAAGTATATTGAGCGTCAGAGAGTTGGGGAGAACTTCTGAATTATGAAAGTTGCCTTGGTTCTTGAGTTCTACCCAATTTTCTCTCAGCCAACAAGTGTTAATAAATTCTACTCCTCATCCTACTTAGAGCAGATCATCTTTGGAAGGGACTACCATAGGGGCATGAGGTTCTTGTGAATACAGCTGTTCAAGTGGAGGCCATATAAGCAGCTCTCAGGGGATATGCTGCGGGAGGGCACTGAGCTAGATCTAATGCCCCCTTTGTATCCTCCTTCAGTATACATGCATTTTCTCTGATGTTATGTGAGAGGAAACCTATTGCAAGGGGGAGGGAAGACTTCAGTGAGGGGCTGCAGGTGGTCTTCTTAAGCCCCATCAATGCACAGTGGGAATTCTGGGGTGAGCTATCCAAGGATAACCAGTGCACCCAAGTGCAACACTACTAGCAGCCTTGAGCATTCCACTTAACACTTTCATCTCCATTCCCACTCCCCGCAAAGTGAACTCAAACTGCTTACTACCTATATATCCTCCAGGCTCCTGTGAGGTTGAATGTGTTAATGGTTATAAAGTGCTTTGACCTTCTCTCTTGGAAAGTACTGCAGGAGTAAAAAAAAAATTATTATTATCATTTCACAGACATTTTGCAGTTCCCACTGGTTAGTTCCATTCTCTCCTTCAATCTTAAATGCATTAAAGTGGCTAAATAAAAAGTATTTTGAGTAAATAAAGATATCAATGATTTTTAAAAGTTCTTTATTATATATTTTAATAAGCATCATCACCTTCTCTGACTTTCCACATAAAGTGCTATGGCTAAACAGCTCTGTAATGATATTGCTACTTGGCTATAATTTAGAATGCTATAAAGATTATTTAGCACAAAGAAGTATTTCCAGTTAAAATTTAGCAACTCCTTTCAAATAGATTTACATTAAATCTTAGACTGAATTTTAGAAACATTGAACAGAACAAAAATAAAATCTAGTTCATGTTCTCATAAAATATCTGCTCTTCTCCTGGCTCTTTACCCTCTGTGTGTGTGTGTGTGGGGGGGGGCAGATTCCCTCTCTGCTTAGAATCAACCTACCTATCCTTCCTTTTTTTCCCCTACCTCTTCTTCCCTTTCTCCCTTCCTCCCTCCCTATATCTCTTCTTTTTTGCTTTCTAAAAAAACCAAAATGAAACAAAAACAAAAACAAAACAAAGAAACAAAACCGCAAATTGAATAAATTACTTCCTTAGCATCTGGCATATTGTGAAGCCTGGATAAGTATTCAGTCTTGTTGTTGTTGTTATATACCAGATACTGTTTAAGTTCTTGAGAAGACAAAAGAGATTGAGTTCCTGCCCTTAAGAATTATGCGGTCTAGAGAAATAGAGACGTAGACATATAAATGCGTAAATAACAACATATTGTTATAGTCCTAAAATGGGGAATATAAAAAATGTTCTGAGACTTAATAATTTCTTAAGGAGCCAGTAAACCATAACTGTTAATTGCACAGACTTTGGAGCCAGAGATAAAATGTCAGTCTTTCCACTTACTTTCTATGTGACCTTAAACAAGTTGACGATCTCTCTCTGTTCCATTTTCTCTTCCGTAAAAAGAGGATACTCATGCCTTCCTCATATGCTTGTTTTAAGACTTAAAGGAATTAATATATGCACAGAACATAGGCTTATCCATGGAAAGTAAAAAAACTTTCAATACACGTTTGCTATCGTTTTTACTGGGAGCAGGGGAAGATCACACACACACACACACACACACACACAATCCTTCGCTCGAACTTCTCAAATTATCATCATATTTCTTTCATGTTTTTCGTAGCTACATTTTATGAATAGGTTTTTACATTTTATTTTCTAGACCGTCCTTTTACCCCTTTAATCCCACTTTTTATTTAATTCCATCAGCACAGTATTTAATGAAAGTGCTTGGATCCTTCTGAATTCTGGTAGTTGTATGGTGCAAAGATAGTCACAGTTGAAAACCGACCCAAGGACTCCTGCTAATTCTGCTTTCCAAGTACATCATTTTACTATGCCATCCTCTCCTCAACCCACCCCATTTGGGCTTTCCTTCTCATCACTGAACTTAACATCAACCACCTTCATCTTGCCATATCCAGTGTCCAGTTCCCCATTTTCCTTCTACTTCAACCCTTGGCCCTCATTCATTATAAAAGGCCAAGTTTTAGGTAAGGTGGGAGGTTCCTTTGACATCTTCCCTGTCCTCATCCTGTGCCCCCCTTTTTTAAAAAATTTAATTTAATTTTATTATGTTATGTTAATCACCATACATTACATCATTAGTTTTTGATGTGCCCTTCTTGAGTTCATTCCAAATCTTTCAGTAGCAACTGACCCTCTTTATCCTCCTCCCTTTTACACTGCCTTTCTCTGCCAGTCATGGAGGAGACTCCACTCTATCTGTGTTCATTTATTGTACTCTCTAGGGGGCACTTGGAATTTAAAAGTCCAGAGAGACAATCCATAACACAAGGGGATACACCATAATGCTAAAATTTCAGGGTCTGAAGTAGACATTAGGAGACATTTCTGAGTGTGGATGCTCTCCTGTGTTCCTTAAAGCAGACCCTATAAACAACCACGTGGCCAGCACTATGAAAATCCAGGCTCTGTTACATTCCTAGCAGCCTGGCTGGAGATTAGTCTCCACTTTGAGTTTACCTATTCAGTTTGAATGAGACAGGATATTCAAGAAACTGGAGGAATAGCTAGAAAATGACATATCACCTTAAGAGGTGATGAGGCAATCAGGAGCTATCACTTTCTCCTACATCCCAGTGTCTCTCTCTTTCTGTGACATTTCAGTGTTGGTGTCATCTCCTAAATGTCAGATTCCTTTTGAAAAATCTTATGCATGGATTAATAAACAATGTGCTGTCAGTTAATTCTTATTAATCTAAGAAAATATCATGGGCAATTAGAGATTCTGAAGTGAGGAGGAAACCCTTAAATATTGTTCAAGAAGCAAAGAGCTTATAACTGAATTTATTCACAAAGTTAACTGATAGACTTAGTGTTTTAAAATAGCATATATATTAAAACATCAGAATTAATTAAATTACAATTACATAATGATGAGTAAAATGTGTGTGTGTGTCTCAGTGTGACACAAAGATTTCTGGGGTAGTTTATACTAACAGTCACCATGGGCAGCCCCAAGTTTCATTAGAGGGGATGTATAACTCACAGACACAAATCAGTGGCTGCAATAGTCAAAGCTCACTGCATATCCATTGTGATATGGTTACAACAAACATTTTAGATTCTAGCATATTCTGAAAAGAAAATTATGGTAACATGGTGCTGCTGCCAATTATCTGAATATGACTGACAGTCGGAGCAACCACGTAGAAAGTCTAGCTTCTGATTTCCCTTCGACTGCCAGTTTTTGAACTACAGGGGGTTGAGTTCCCAATCAGATTTTCTTGTTTCCCAGACTCAGCCTGTGTAGAGCTGCATTTTCCTTACTTTAAGTTTGTCATCCTAGGGCCACAGGGCCTTTTTACCCCCCACACAGTGGGCTTTATTTCTGACTTGGTAACTACAAGGAGGCAGAGAATTCTGGGTGAACCATCTCACACAGTGTGGTGAGCAATTGTCTCATGACTCACCAACCTTTAAGACCTATGTTCACTGAAGGATGTTAAGTTGGGTTCCTCAGATATGCCTTCCTTGCTTTATATTCAACCCAACACCTTGGTCATTCCATTGTCCCTAGGGCTGGCAGCATTGCATTTTCTGGGATTTCACTTGTACTTGCTACTTCCTCTGCCAAGAGTTCATCTTGTGCAACCACACGTGGAAAGCATGTCACTCTTTAGGGGTGACATTTCGACCCATCATCAAATCCTGTTATCTGTCCCTGTAAAATATATGCATAAATGACCACCTTTCAGACCATCTCTGTCTCTATTACTTGAGCCCAAACCACCATCATCTCTGGCTTGACATTGCAATAACCTTCTGAACCTCAGATCTTCCTCTTAGAGGCTTGTTTCCTTGAAATTCATTCTCTATAAAGCATCCAGAGTGATCTTTCTGAAATTTAAGTTAGAATGTGTTACTAGTGTACCAAAAGTCTTTTAATGGTTTCCTACCTGACTCAGAGCATAAGCCATGGCCCTTACTAGCAGGAGAACCACCCACATTGTTCCATGTGAGCTGGCCACCTGCTCTATCAACATTTTCCCTTTTTGAACTCCCCCCACCCCTTCCTGACCACATAGGTTTCCTTACATTTCCTCAAACTCACCAAGCACTTTCAAGCCTTAGGGCTTAATTTGCACTTTCTGATTCTCCAGGCAGGGATGATTTTCTCTGAGTTATCCATACGGCTATTACTCATTTCTTGCAGATTTCTGCTCAAAGATCACTTCCTCTGAAAAGCCTTTCTGTGGTAGTGTTCTTCATGTGGTTATGGTCTTTCCCTTTGCCGCTTAATTTCTCTTCCCAGCACTTAACCATGCCCAAATATTGTTCCTTTTTTGTTTATTGTCTATCTCCCCACTAGGATTGGGCACTGCCTGCACAAGGCCTTTTTAAGGTTTGTTTACTATCAGGTCCACTCATCTAGAATCGTGTCTGTGACACACAGTAGTGTTCAGTAAAGAAATGGCTGAGTTAATGTCTGCGGTCCTTTGTACACAGTCCTCCTCATTTTCTTTATAGCCCTGCACTTGGCCATTTCAGTGCCTCCTGGTGGCAAGTGAGCTGCTACATCAGGCTTCCTCATTTTACCTTCATCTTCCTGGGAGTTCAAGTTTGATATTTGTGTATCTCATGTTTGATAATTCTGTTATTCCAGCTTTTAACAATGCTCACCTGGAAATAAACTTTTCTTTCTGGAAAGTTTTGGAATTATGGTAGAGAATTGGGAAGAAGAAGTCATTTCTAGTGCCCTCATATATAATCGGGGCATTACCTAAGCCACTTAGTTCAAAACCTTTCTTTAGCAGATGAGTTTGTGGCCCACAGACGTGAAGCACTTTTCTTGTCACATACCAAATCACGTTTGGAGGTAGAACTCAAATATAGTGCTTCCTCCCGTTACTGTCCTGTCCTTAGACTTGATTCCTGGGACCATCAGTCTCTGGTCTCTTTGTGTGGGAGGGCAAAGGAGGGGGCTATCCTGTATTCAGACATTGTGCTTTTAAGGGACAAAATAGGATGAGATGCATGCCCCTTTCTGTGGATCATGCCCTAGGGTCTCTAGTTTCTTTATCCTCTATTTTGTCTTGGAACCATTAATCATCTCTCTCCTGCCACTTGTTCTGGGCACCACTTACTTCATTTTTGTCCAAATTACACATACAGTTATGAACTCTGACCAACTAGCTCATGGGATTCAAGGTAACAGTGTCATTGTATATCTACTATGTGCTCCATACTCATTCTCTTTCATTGCAGACAGAGTTTGAATTAGCAGTTGTGTTCATGGAGACACAGATTTCTATACTGAAACATTTTCTTCCTGCCAAAGCCAAATGTTAAATACATTCATTCTCTGCTGAAGTTTTAGAAAGCAAAATTGCATGGTTTGAGAGTGAAAAATCAAAGTATCATTTTAGGATATGTCAGGTACAATTCTAAATCTGTGTGCAAGGATTGGAGATTTGCTAAGTACAGATCCAGGCTGGTATTAAAATTAGCATTCCTGTAGAATTCAGAGGAGGAGGCAATGCTAGCTTGGCTATACCTTTGAGGGCTGCATAGGCTTGCTTGTTCACCTGACTTTTGTGTTTATCTGACTATTTAGGGAGGCTTTGCCAGCATAGGGTTATCTACTGGCTTAACTACTTCTCAGCATCCATAAGGATATACGTATGAAAGTACTTTTCACTTCATAGCTTAGGGGAGCTGATTAGATTCTGATTAATACACAAAAAATACCCGGAAGTCTTATGAGCAACTCTATGCCAGCAAATTAGATAACCTGGAAGAAATGGATGCATTACTAGAGATGTATCAACTACCAACTGAACCAGGAAGAAATAGAAAACCTGAACAGACCTATAACCACTAAGGAAATTGAAGCAGTCATCAAAAATCTCCCAAAAAACAAAAGCCCAGGGCAAGATGGCTTCCCAGGGGAATTCTACCAAACATATAAAGAAGAATTAATACCTATTCTTCTGAAACTGTTCCAAAAAATAGAAATGGAAGGAAAACTTCCAATCTCGTTTTATGAGGCCACCATTACCTTGATCCCAAAATCAGACAAAGACCCCATCAAAAAGGAGAGTTACAGACCAATATCCTTGATGAACATGGATGCAAAAATTCTCACCAAAATACTAGCCAATAGGATCCAACAGTACATTAAAAGGATTATTCACCACGACCAAGTGGGATTTATCCCTGGGCTGCAAGGTTGGTTCCACATCCACAAATCAATCAATGTGATACAATACATTAACAAAAGAAAGAACAAGAACCATAGGATCCTCTCAGTAGATGCCGAAAAAGCATTTGACAAAGTACAGCATTCTTTCTTGAAGAAAACTCTTCAGAGTATAGGGATAGAGGATACATACTTCAATATCATAAAAGCCATTTATGAAAAACCCACAGCAAATATCATTCTCAATGGGGAAAAACTGAGAGCTTTCCCCCTAAGGTCAGGAATGCGGCAGGGATGTCCACTATCACCACTGCTATTCAACATAGTATTAGAAGTCCTAGCCTCAGCAATCAGACAACAAAAAGAAATCAAAGGCATCCAAATCGGCAAAGAAGAAGTCAAACTCTCACTGTTTGCAGATGATATGATACTTTATGTGGAAAACCCAAAACACTCCACCCCAAAACTGCTAGAACTCATACAGGAATTCAGTCAAGTGGCAGGATATAAAATCAATGCACAGAAATCAGTGGCATTCTTATACACCAACAACAAGACAGAAGAAAGAGAAATTAAGGAGTTGATCCCATTTACAATTGCACCCAAAACCATAAGATACCTAGGAATAAATCTAACCAAAGAGGCAAAGGATCTGTACTCAGAAAACTATAAAATACTCATGAAAGAAATTGAGGAAGACACAAAGAAATGGAAAAACGTTCCATGCTCATGGATTGGAAGAACAAATATTATGAAGATGTCAATGCTACCTAGAGCAATCTACACATTCATTGCAATCCCCATCAAAATACCATCCACTTTTTTCAAAGAAATGGAACAAATAATCCTAAAATTTGTATGGAACCAGAAAAGACCCCAAACAGCCAGAGGAATGTTGAAAAAGAAAAGCAAGGCTGGTGGCATCACAATTCCGGACTTCCAGCTCTATTACAAAGCTGTCATCATCAAGACAGTATGGTACTGGCACAAAAACAGACACATAGATCAATGGAACAGAATAGAGAGCCCAGAAATGGACCCTCAACTCTATGGTCAACAAATCTTTGACAAAGCAGGAAAGAATGTCCAATGGAAAAAAGACAGTCTCGTCAACAAATGCTGTTGGGAAAATTGGACAGCCACATGCAGAAGAATGAAACTGGACCATTTCCTTACACCACACACAAAAATAGACTCCAAATGGTTGAAAGACCTCAATGTGAGACAGTAGTCCATCAAAATCCTAAAGGAGAACACAGGCAGCAACCTCTTTGACCTCAGCTGCAGCAACTTTTTCCTAGAAACATTGCCAAAGGCAAGGGAAGCAAGGGCAAAAGTGAACTATCGGGACTTCATCAAGATAAAAAGCTTTTGCACAGCAAGAGAAACAGTCAACAAAACCAAAAGACAACCGACAGAATGGGAGAAGATATTTGCAAATGACATATCAGATAAAGGGCTAATATCCAAAATCTACAAAGAACTTATCAAACTCAACACCCAAAGAACAAAGAATCCAATCAAGAAATGGGCAGAAGACATGAACAGACATTTTTCCAAAGAAGACATCCAAATGGCCAACAGACACATGAAAAAGTGCTCAACATCGCTTGGTATTAGGGAAATCCAAATCAAAATCTCAATGAGATACCACCTCACACCAGTCAGAATGGCTAAAATTAACAAGTCAGGAAATGACAGATGTTGGTGGGGATGCGGAGAAAGGGAACCCTCCTACACTGCTGGGGGAATGCAAGCTGGTACAACCACTCTGGAAAACAGTATGGAGGTTCCTCAAAAAGTTGAAAATAGAGCTACCATACGATCCAGCAATTGCACTACTGGGTATTTACCCCAAAGATACAAATGTAGGGATCCGAAGGGGTACGTGTACCTGGATGTTTATAGCAGCAATGTCCACAATAGCCAAACTGTGGAAGAAGCCAAGATGTCCATTGACAGATGAATGGATAAAGAAGATGTGGTATATGTATACAATGGAATATTATGCAGTCATCAAAAGGAATGAGATCTTGCCATTTGCAACGACATGGATGGAACTGGAGGGTGTTATGCTGAGTGAAATAAGTCAAACAGAGAAAGACATATATCATATGGCCTCACTGATATGAGGAATTCTTAATCTCAGGAAAGAAACTGAGGGTTGCTGGAGTGGGGGCGGTGGGGGAAGGATTGGGTGGCTGGGTGATAGACACTGGGGAGGGTAAGTGCTATGATGAGCGCTGTGAATTGTGCAAGACTGTTGAATCAGAGACCTGTACCTCTGAAACAAATGCAATATATGTTAAGAAAAAAAAAAAAAGAAGAAGATAGCAGGAGGGGAAGAATGAAGGGGGGAAATCGGAGGGGGAGACGAACCATGAGAGACGATGGACTCTGAAAAACAAACTGAGGGTTCTAGAGGGGAGGGGGGTGGGAGGATGGGTTAGCCTGGTGATGAGTATTAAAGAGGGCACGTTCTGTATGGAGCACTGGGTGTTATGCACAAACAATGAATCATGGAACACTACATCAAAAACTAATGATGTAATGTATGGTGATTAACATAACAATTAAAAAATAAATAAAAATACCCAGAAGTCACACCCTATATTCATAATTCACATCCAAACAGACCCTTGCATGTGACAGAGTTCTCTTTTCATGATTACCTGAGTCAGTGGTTATTTAACCTTGAACTGAAATTCCTAAAGGAGGCATTATTAGGCATTTTGTTGCAAGACAATAATAACTGTCATATGAGGTCACCGTTCTTCCAGTAGCATTACCTCAGTCACTGCTGTGCCTGGTATTATACCATCTTCACATACATAATGCCTTTTTAGTGCAAAAGTGAAAAAATCACAAAAAAATAAATTATTGGGGTTTCAAATGAGTGGATTTTCCATATCTAAGAAATGTATGAAGTAGAAATAGATGAAAGGAGACACAATCAGAAATGAAATATCCTAATGATTAATCAAAGATATAATCCCATCATTGAAAAATGACTCAATGTTTAAGGTTTTTCTCTATTTCTTAACATCAGAATTCTGCAAGACTCTGAACTCTCAATATTAGAAATGTAACTATAGAAAATTTTCACTCATACTTTTTTTTAACAAGATGGAATATCATACATTAAAGCATAGAATGATTGCTTCTTCTTGCCTTTCAGTGAAAGCCCAAACTCCTGGGCTTGGACTCAGAGGCCCTCTGGCTACAGCTCCCTACCTAGCCAAACCCAACTCCCTAAATTCTTAGCAGAGACTGACTGTGCCAGTCATCCTCATTGCAAGCTTCTCCTCCATCTTAAACACCTTTTCACCTCTCATTTTCTCTCTCTCTCTTTCTCAGCATCTTGACCATCAAGAACCCATCGAAATCCATAGACTACTATCAGCTACTCTTAATGCTTAGATACAGAAATAGATATTAAGTGGAAGTTTAGTTCCTTTCTTCAAGGAATGTTTCCTTCCTGCCCAAACTCAGATTTGTCTCTACCTTTCCTAAGCTGTAGTAGCGCCTATAAACTCCCATAGCGGTTCCTGCCAGCCCACGGTAGTATTATAGGCTATTCTGAAGTGCTAATAGACTGCAAATTCCTTAAGAACTCTGAACAATGGCTTTACTTCCTTACCGTTCCCCGGAACGCCTAAGAAAGTACGAAGTACGAGGCTTAGCCATTGTTTTATGATTTGATATTTTCAGAGGGAACTCTATTTTTTATGAGAAAGGACATATTCTCATCTTTAGGCATGACCAGGTGAGGTTCAGGTAATTACTACTGGCAAGAGGTTTCTTAATGAAAATGTCAAGTGGCCTGGAGACACTATACTCCACATTCAGCACCTCTCAAGTGCTTTTCCTCACCTACAATTAGCATTTATATTCTGGATACTTCTTTAGCATCTGTAAAAATTCTAAAATATTTTCTTTATATGGAGTGCTCAAAAACACCAGCAATGAGGGGTAGCTGGGTGGCTCAGTGGTTTAAGCATCCGACTCTTGATTTAGGATCAGGTCATGATCTCAGGTTCTTGGGATCAAGCCCCACATCAGGCTCCCTGTTCAGTGGGCAGTCTGCCTTTCCCTCTCCCTCTGCTCCTCTGCCAACTCACACTTGCTTGCACTCTCTTTCTCAAATATATAAGTAAATCCTAAAAAAACAAAAAAGGAGATTTAACAGCAGTAGGACTCTGTAGTCCCAGTATGTGAGATCATCAGGGAAAGCATGTACCAGAAACAAAACAAAACTGGAGTTGTTTAAAATAGGTCTTTATATACCATCATAATGAAACAGTACTTTTGTACCATACTTTACAGTACATGATACACTTCACATTTCTTATTTTATTGTATTTTAGTTTCTTTTACTTCTCAATATTCATATCTGGATTTTTCAAAGATGAAGAATCAGAGGCTTGGAGATGGTGGTGGTGCTGGTGAGCTGTCCCAGATGCATAGAACACATCTGTGGCAGAAACTCAATTAAGGCTGCTTGTTCTTTCTATAACAGCAGCTCACATGTCCCCTAATTCCATAATACAAATCTTGGAGGGCTTTATTAGTTACAGGGGAAAGTAACGCTGAGAATTCTTTTAACTACTTTTTCTCAGTCCAAATCCACATGAGACCAATATTTTCGGACTCTTTTTTAGTATACGATTCCCTTTTAACATATATCACTGTACCTTATGTACCCGCACCGTAAAGAAACAATACACATTTGCTGAGTAAGCAATTGAGAGAGTGTGTAAGCTAATATTCTATTGAGGCAGGGAAACAAAAGTGAATCTGCAAGCTTCTGTCTGGTAAACTTCCTTTCATAAAGAATTTGTTTCAAACCTTGGAGAAAACAGTCCCATCTTTCACATTATGTGGATACTAGGTTATTAGTCTGGGGTGACATGAATTCTGTTGCAAGCTTTTTAGAGTCATATTGAGCCTCTGTTAGACACTGAGGTCTTAACATCGTTAAAAGCCGGAAAATTTTTAATTTTTGTTGAATGTCAGTCATCTCTTTTCTAGATAGGTGGGCTTGATTGTTACTTTGATGATCCCAGTGAACCATATCCTCTGATATCTATGCTCTTGTGTGGTCCCTTTTGTTGAATCTGGGCCATGACCTACTTTAAAGATTAAAATATGGCAAGAATCATGCTATGCCTAATAAAATAAAATTAAAAATTGAAAAGTTAAAAAAAAATTAAAAATCAGGCTATGCCTATTTCAGGCCTATACCTTAAGACTTCAATATGTTCACCTTTGTGGTCTGGGGGAATTCAGCCTCCACATAAGACATTTGATGACCCTGTGACCACCGTACAATGAGAATCCAGACCCAGCCATGTAGCCAGGCTGTGTGGAGAACTGAGACCCCAACCAATAAGCCAGCTGAACTCAGAGCTGAGAGTCCTCATCAGTTTGTTGGCTGTGTGTGAGGTCACCTAAGAAGCAGTGTCTTCATTCTTAGTCAAGACATTCTTGCTGATGCCCCCTCACACAGAGATAGATCGCCCTTGCTGAGTTCTGCCCAAATTGCAGAATCGTAGCAAATGAATAAAATTGTTGTCCTTAAGATCTATTAAGATTTTGGAATAGTTTGTTATGCAACAGTATATCACCAAAACAACAAATAACCAGGAAACGGAGAGCTATCAGAAGAAGCTGAATAGGTAGCCCGCTTTGAAAGAGAAAAGTCTGCTGTTACACACTGTTGCAGGTTCCATCTGTCTGCCCCAGAAAGCTGCGTCTCTGTTCTCTCCTTCATTCCTGTCTCTGACCCCCTGACCACTTGCACCGCTTCCCACTTTCCCTGATGTCATTACCACCTCCCCTCACATAGAACAAAACACATATTATTACAACACAAGAAAATAATAAAAATTACCAAAACAACAGCAGCCGAAAACTGGTGTAAAGTTTTTATTTACAAATGGGCAAGAGGACTGATTTCCAATTAATTCCACTAATTGTTGCCAGCATTTAAGAATAAGATTTGTTTCTATTTTATTGACTGTTTTTGTCATCCTGCTAATTAGTCTTATCTGAAGCTACCATATTTTAAATGAAACCATTTGATCTGTATTTACTATCTACACCAGCAGAAGTTCTAGTCCTTTAGCTCATATTCTTGAAAGGATTTTAAAGTCTGTATTAATTAATGAAGTTGGCACCCAGGGCTACAAATCATGGCAATTTTTACTTTTCTCTGACACAGTCTATTTTGCTTTCGAATGTTTTTCTTCAGCTAGTAAACAAACTTTCTGGTTTCCCAGAATGACTTTCAGTCTTTTCTATAAAAACTCATTATCATGAACTCTAAGCAGTGGCTTGCAATTTCATAGATAGTAAAATGTACAAGAAAATGTCCCAGGTCACATCAACCTGTTTATCATTATGGTTGTTACAAGGTGTTTATAAGTCAGTGTCTTAGTGGTTTTATAATAATATGAATAATGCTGGTAATTGCTCATTTATTTTTATTCTTTAGTAAAATATTTTCTTTCTACCTTTCCCAAATTACAAAAATCAATTAATTGCAGATTTTGATATATTCCTAGTTATGTGCTTAATGCAAACATGCCCATGGGATACCAATCTAGACATTCTTTTGTATATTGTTAGACATTTCATACATATGATCATGTAATAAATCATAATTATTAAATAATAAGTCATAAACAATAACAATCCTATTTACATTTATTTCACAGATTAAGAAATCATTCTAGTGTGGTGACAGGGGTACCTCACTTGAAATCAAAAGAGCTGTGTTTAAGTCTGTCACTAACAGTTACATCTCTTAGTATGTCTCAACCTCAGTTTCCTTGCCTGTATGGAGCAGATAATAATCACTGATCCCATGGAGTTCTTCTGACCATCAAATGAGACCATAGGGGGAAGTGCTTAGCACAGGCATCTTGGGCAGAATAATCACTCAGAAAATGTTTGTTGTCTGAATCTGAATGGTCTTGAATACTGGCATTTATTGAGTTAATATGGAAGAGGCTTTTTAGTAAATATCTACACTACTGCAAATGTTTGGCTCTTCCATTGGTTCCTGGATAATTATATTGCATTTTACTTCTGTGTGTCATCTGGATGATAAAATAATCTCTCCTTGTCAGATACACGAGCATGTGGGCACAGGTTATCTGGACATATTGAGAATCGAGAGAATGTACCAGTGGTTTTCATACACAGCGTACCTCCTTGATATGGTGAATTACTCAGATGACGGTTGCAATTATTTACATTCAATTTAACAAAAAGTGGGTGATTGTTACTCACGCTGGGCACTGGAAATACAAAGCTGACTCAGACACACAACTTTTTTCCTAGAAGATCTCAGAACCTATTTATGGAGACAAACATACACCCAACTGATCATGAAATACCTCACAATGAAATAAAGGTTAAATGTAAAGAAAGGAAAGTCCTATGGATAACAAAAAGTAGTAGCTGATTGTAAGGAGATCTGGAAAGGCTTCAGGAAAAGGTAAGCTATTAATAATGGCTTCAAAGATGTGAAATACCCACAGACTACCTCTCTTGGGACTGGTCTTAGTCTGTACCCCTCTGTGCTGGGTATTTTAGGTTGTTCTCCAGACCTGCACTCCAACCTTCTCGGGTATGCTCTGTGCTGAGGGTTTCTGACCAGAAGAGACTACATCAACTGGCTCTGTTGGTCTCTGGCTTGCAGCTGGCTTTGACCAATGGGGAGCACCAGGAGAAGACAGGGAGGAGGGTGAAGAGTGAAGTCAGGAGTATTCATCCTCCTGGTTTCCTCCCTGCAGTCTTGTAGTAGGTGGCTGGACGCTCAGATTCAGTCTCTTGTCATTTCTTAACACCCTGCACACACCTTTGTGAATAAACCCTTTATTAAACTTGACTCAGATTGTCCTAATTTTGTTTTACTTCCTATTTCCTACTGAGAGACCTTGACGAGAATACTTTCTTTCACAAAATTTTGTTGGCTTTTACTGTTTGATTTCTCAGATAATATGCTATGACCATTTTCCTATTTGGCTCATGCTGCCTTACTGCTCATAGCACCTGCCCATTCTTCTTAAGCTGATATCCCACTTATCCTTTAAGACACTTAGTTCAAGAAGTCACCTTTGTTTGGGTCCCCATTATGGACTCAGTTTCCTTCCTTTACTTTGCACAGCATCATTCACACATATGAGCCACAGCTCTTGCCACAGGAATATTTAAGCTAGTATTTCCCATTAAAGTGTGAGTTCCTCAAGGGTAGAGATCCCATCTTTTCCATCTTCATATAATAGTGGTTCCCATGGTTCTCATAATATTACTTATTACACTGGAATGATTTAGTGTTTTATTCAGTAATCAGTAAAAATCTTAGTTTTCCTTGTTCACTTGATTAATTTGAAACAATCTTGGACTTGGTATGTGAAAGTTCCTTTAGATGAAAACTTTGTTCTGGGTTCAGCTAGCCTGGTAGGTGTTTTCTGTGTCTTGGTTAGTCTGACAATGCACTCTCCATGATACAGAAGAGGGTGTTTAATTCTTTGTGCTATTACATATCAGAATCTCTGGATTCCCTCACATTCCTTTTTCCTCTTGCCTGAAGTTGTTAAAATGCTGTACATGTAGTCATGTGGGATTCACATGACAGATATATGTCATTCATATGCCTAACATACTTCATGGGCTGCAGCATAGATGAGCAAGTATGAGTTTTGCTAAATTTCACACTTTTTCCTATTCAATAAATTAGGCCATCATTAAACTGAAAGAGAGTGGTGTCATAAAACTGCACTAGCCTTGGCCCTATTCTAATTCATTTTATAAAGAAAGCCTAAGACAGAATTTAGCACAATAGGTAGGTGTTTTGTTTTGTTTTGTAAAAATTACTGGGGAATGTGACAAAATTATGCAAATGGTAAGCCCTTTCCAGTTCCTTAGAGGGTGGCATCCCTGTTTAACTTTACCTATCTTTAATGTCTTGAAAAGAGATGGAATGGCAAGCCATTTTTGTGTCTTCATAAAAGATATGACTAAGCAGGATATGAGAAGGAGGAGGCAGAGTCTCTCTTTTCTCCATTTCCCATTCCTTGCTCTCCCTCTTCTGCCTCCATGGGAGGAGAAATTGAGAGAAGAGAAACCAAGCACTGTGAGTGGTTTGGGTGGAAAACTTTTGCCTATCCAGAGAACAAATAGTGGTTGGTTCCAGAACCTCTGTAGATTCTACTTCAAAATTACTCCAGAAAGGGTGCCACCATGGTTTCTTGTTCTCTGTCTCTATCTCTGTGGTGGACTTTAAGAGAGCCAAGTGACATGGTTTCTAAGCCCGGGATCTTTTGTAGTAAACCCACAGGTGAAAATGCCATCAATTTCTTGTTGCTTTGTTTTCAAGAACAAACTGGTTTGATGTTTTTTCTTCTTCGATTTTTCCAGGACATCACATTCAATTCTCAACTGTCCCGTTTTTGAAGAAAGATAAGACTTTGGTTTTGATTGAATTTTCCTTGATATCAGTTATTTCCAAGTCCAGTTTATTAAAGGATTAATGTGGCATCAGTTCTGAATTCTCTGAGGTCATACTCAAGTTCGTCTTTGAATTATAGAATTTTTTTTTTTTTCCCAGAGTGTGAGTCTTGAGTTATATCTGTTTCTTATTCAGGGGGAGAGAGGATAAGTAAAAGGTAAAATGGGAAGATTATCCTTCCTTCTTTTTGGTATTTAATGCTTTTTTCTTAAGTATGCGCAGATGTTGATGCAAATCTATTGAAATATATACTTGTTAAGCTTACTGCTTTGTTTCTTTGTTTTTATTATTTATGTGTTAATGATTTCTGTAGTTTGTTTAGAATAAATGTTTAGAATGTGAGACTCTTAGAAGGAAATATTATTTCTCTTCATTTAAGGACTCGAAAGATGCGTCGAAAAGAAAATGTGATTGGTGCCAAACAAAAATGCATGGCTCCTCACCTTTAGTGTGTCATGTTATGGATGAGAATTTTATATACTTTGCTTTCTTGGAGAGCATTCTGTGTGGGAAGATGCTGGAAAGAAAGGAGTTACAGGTGCCCCACTTACTGTTGTGCACCTATGTCAATGATACACCTTTGTAGGTGGCATACCTGTGCAGATGTAACACTTCTTTAAATGGCAAACCTATTAGGTTGGCACACGTTTTATGGATGGCACAATAGAACGGATGGTACCTATTTGTCCATCTAGGAGACGTCTGTACAGAAAGCATTTTTGTGTGGATAACACATGAGGGGATACTAATGTTTGAGCTTTGGTTGGCCAATTGGTCCATGCTTTCCTAAAATGTATAATGTATACATTTCCTAAAATGTACACCATTTAGGACTCTCAAACTTTAGAAAATATTTCCTCTGCTGTTATCATCCCCACCTCAGAGAACCGTCAGGGTCTTAGGGTGAAAAGCCATGATCGAAATCATATGCAAAAAACGAAGATTTTTAAAAAAAATCTTAATTTCAAATTTCTGCTCAGAAATTCTCACATTATCTACTTGTTTGGTTGCATGAAGTCTAGCATTTTTAATATAGAATTCAAAGCCCACATTAACTTGGTCTTGTCACCCTTCTCCAACTGTATCTTCACTGTCTTCAGGGCATAGAGCAAATTTGTCAAGTGTGGTCTTTACTATTACCATACTCTGCTCACCTCTGACTCATTTTGTATTTTTTCTCAGGTCATTCTCCTTACTCAGAGTTTTAATTTTCCTGTTTTTCCAGCATCTGTTCATCCTTCTAGCTAGGAACTTCTCTCATCTGAGGAGATATCACTGGACATATCAAGATCCAATGATTTTTTTATTTCTCTAAGCTTTTACAGAGTGTGTTTTTTGATGTGGAATTTTTCTGTTCCAAACAACTTACTGTTGTCTTATGGGTATGATTCTCTTCTCTTCCACCAGGGACCATTCCCTCTTCTGCCTGCCTCAGTGGTTCACTTTGTTGATTACAGAGACAATTTCTCCTATTTTTCTGCTCCCAGACTTCAAGAGGTGAATACCTATGACTGGCTGAGTTTCTCCTTTGCCTCTTTTCCAAGGTCCTCCTGGTAGGACTTTGGTCTTCCCAAATGCTGGCATCTTTAATCTGTGAGTTTCCTGAAAGCTGGGTCTTTTTAAATTCCTCCTCAGTTTCTCAAACTGTGAGCTCTTTATAGTGTAGTCTGGGTCTTCTGCTTCTCTGTGTGAACACCTCACGAAGCCATCCATGCCTGCATCTGCCCCCCTTGATCTCTGTTCCTAGAGTTTTACAACATTTAATGGTTTAAATCACATATTTTCATCAGAACCATGGAGCAGATTTTGTCAGCAGGGATAGGAAATACGTTTATTTGGGGAGGCAGGTGTTAAGGTACAGAGGTCATCTGGTAGCCATCCTATTTTAAGAACTAGAAGAACTAGAAGAAGAACTGTGGCTGTTCAGTTGATGCGTATTGATTCATTTAAGAAATGATAATTCTGCTTTACTGATTATCTTCTGTCTCCTTCCTCCTACAGGCTGTTCCCAGCTATTCAATGATTCAAGTTTCAAACTTTTTGTCATGTCTCTGAGGTACTCCTTACCTGTCTCCTTCCTTAGTTTTTTATGTCCTTGAAAGTTCTGCTCCAGCCTTAGCATTTTATACCTTGTGCATGCCTTGCTGTCTGGTGATATCTGCATTTTCTGTGATTCTTCTCATTTGGTCTGAAATCCCACACCCTGTTTAAATGGAACTTTGTGACTACCTCTCAAGCCCTTCCCAGCCCCTTCTCCTAATACCTTAAATACTAATTTGCAGACTTTAGTCTATTTTGGTGACTTATTAGATTTTTCTTTTAGCTTTCCTCCAGGGGACATCAATTTCAAACTCTCACAAGCACAGGTGCAACTTCTGCTCTTATAATTCCCACCCACACTCCTAACTCCACTCTATCTCCTGATAACACCATATTAAGTCACTAATGGCTGGAGTGTGAAAGATTGAATGTTAAAAGCATAATTAGAGACTTAAGGGAAACAAATTGTACCCATAAAATTTAGAATTAATTTCAGGAAAATAGGGCAATTGAAGCACCTAGTGCAATTTGAAATGACTTTTCTAAATGAGCAGCTGTGTCAGAAATCAGCCCCCTCCTAACTTCCTCTGTTTCCTTCTTATTTCCTTCTAAGAATAAGGGCAGGTCAGTGGGGGAGTTTTGGCAAACAGCAATGTACATTTCTTGTCAGAATATCAAAGGCAAAGAGCTCACCTTAAAGTTAAGCTTTGTCTCTTTAGTGGAAATGGAAAATAGGAGAAGGTGTGTGGGTGAGACCAATCATTGCCCTTGGGCAAGCTTGAGAAATTGCAAGACCAGAACCTACACATTCAAAGAGGTAGTGCTTCTGAGCCCAGGCTAATCCCATCAGTCAGTAGTTTCTCATTTCTTATATCCAATATTGGCTAACAGCACCATTCCAGTTTACACACAGTCATATTACATCCCTTCAGTCCCCTGATGCCTTTGCCCCCGCAATCTTCCCCTTATGGGAATGTTGGGCAGCTTAACTCAGCCAGTGGAAACCCATTCACATTTACACCACCTCTCCTTACACAGCCAGGAAGCCAGCTTTGACTACCACAGCGCTCCCGTCTCTCCCTTCACAAGTCCACACAGAGACTAAAACAAATAGTAGCAGTTCCATGAAAGGCCCTGTGTAAGCCACTGTAGGTGCAAAGAAGAAAACATATGATCCTACTATCTAGGAGCTCATAGTCTAGGGTGGGAGGCAGCCATAAATGTGGCAATTATATAGCATAGAAGTACCTGTGAATAGGATGTTATGTGGTCTCAATAGGGATACTGATGGCCCTGCTCCTCCTCCTCCTAGCGATATGATTACAGACAGGTCATTTCTCTGGTATTCAGCTTTTTCACCTTTAAAATGATGAAATTATCAATTATTCTGTAGGGTGGCTTTATATATTAAGTGAGATATATTAAGTGAATGTAAAATGCATGGTAAAGGTCTGACCCATAGTGGGTGCTAAATAATCATTTCCTAGTTGGAATTCAGGTAGAAAATGGTTGAAGAGACTACACTTAGAGGTTTGGTTGCAATTTAAGGCTTTTAGTGACTCCAGGTCAGCCTTGTCTGCCATACAATATTTATGACTCTCAAGAAAGCAAGAGCGAAGATTATGGATAAATCAGGGCACCGTTAGCCTTAGTCTTAGAAACCCATGACTGCGGATGGCAGCCCAGGATTTTTCCTTGGTTAGAAAATTAAGGCAGCAAGCCCATGGGATCTGTGTTATCTCAGGTTGGTGAAGTTGGATTGATAGTGAATGTTTGGAAAATGTGAATGAAAACAAGGCAAGCCCAGGAAACCACAATATTCCCTAAAAGATTAACCATTACAAATTTCTGCTCTGGGGGACTTACTAGAGAACATTCTGCTAAAATGTCTTATTCCCTGGGATTCTCCAGCTGTCTCTCTTTTGTTGTTACTGAAGCAAAAAGAAGAGAACAAGGAAAATCTCTAAAATCCAAATAAAAATACAGATTTAAAGCAAGCAAAAACAGAGACTCTTTGACAGTCCCTTTTACTGGCCTGGTAGTTATTTCCATGTACTGTGCATGTGTTTTAGTAAGACCCGTGTCTGTCTTTGTAAGAAAATGGAAAACTACTGCTTTTATTTATTTATTTCATTTAGTGTCTTCTTATACTGATCCTGGAACCCATGTTCCTTATGCTGGAAAGTAAAAATAATAACTTAAGGACTAGGCATGCTGAGAGGTAGGGTGAGCTTTATCAAATGATGAGATCTTACCCATGGTTTGTGGACTGCACACGAAGGCTCACATCACTACCTGCTTGCCTGTGCAGAGTCCTCAGCAGGCATATGGCATGTATTCCCTTCTTATATCTCCTGGAGGCCCTTAGCACTTTGTTTCTCATTTGTATTTGATCATCCTAGAACCGGTGTCACTGGGTCATAAATTGGAGAATGCCAGACCTAGAAGTTCTCTATGATCAATTACTGTCCATCCTTTGTGTCTACAGGCAAGGAAAGAAACCCAGAGGAATGAAATAACATATGAGGTGTAGCTAGTTTCAGACTAAACCCAGAGTAGAAACATGGGCTCTTGACTCTCAGTCCAGTGGTCTATTAAAATGTGGATAGAAGTGCTAGAACTGTCAGAGATGAGAGGACATTGTTCTTGCCACAAAGCCATTGCCTCTTCATTCAGTAAAGAGCTATAGGTGGGTAATAATGATGAAAATGCTGCAAATATTGTCTATGTTGCATTCAACACCAAGGGCCATATTGAGCATTTACAATGAACAAAGGTATTAAGACATTGTGGTGGGCTAGATAAGGGTACAGTTGAAAAAGAATATGCCACCCTGCCCTCTGAGAGCTCCAATCTAGATGGGGGAATGTACCTCTGACTCTTATACCGGGGAAAGAATGACATCTGCTCAATGTTAAATTAGTGATGAGAATGATCAAGCACTGTGTAATCTAAGAATTCATGAGGAGGATGGCAAAACAATACTACAGATATAAAGATCATGCAATGGAAGGGAGTCCGGGGAGGCTTCTCAGAGGAGATGGCATTTTCTGTGGAATTTGCATAGAGGCAGGACTTTGGTAAATATGAAGAGAGAAATTTTTCCTTTGACTAGAAAAATTGGTAAATACCCTCTCTGTCCATATTATCTGGGTACTAATGGCATCCAGAAAGAGGTATGTGCCATTTATTGAGGGAAACATCTAGAGGAGAAAAGAGGGGATGATGTGTTAGGGGAATGCAATAGGGAGTACAGCAGTACAGCCAATACCCAAGTTGGGATGGGGTTATGATAGAACGAGATGGTGCTTAAAATGTCTGACAGGAGCCAGCTTCTAGGACATGTTGTATTTGTCTTCTCTTACACTACCAGCAAATAAAACCCTAAGGCCTCAGAACAGAAGAGTGGCACAGATAGCATTTTGCTTTCAGAAATATACCATCTCAACAGGACAACATTATGACTTTCTTGGGCCTTAGGCACTTTTGCCTTCATGGGCATCTTCCACCACTAAAAAGTAATTTTTAAGAAATTTATTAAAATTGACTGCATTGATAAAAGAGTGAACATACTAACACCAAACATTAAGAACTTCTCTTTGACCTAAAAGTTCATTTTTAAAAATTCTGATTTCAAAGGAAATTAAACCATTTCCATGGGTCCCTAAAAGTTGTGTGAACCCTAAGCATTTACCTATGTGCTTTTTGGATAAATTGGCCCTGACTCTAAAAACAACCTTTGAACTGTTTTAAGGGGCAAGTATGGAAACAGAGACCAAGGAAGATGTTTCATTAATAGTCTAAATGAGAGTTGAATCTAACAGTTACAAGTTGTAATGCTTGTAGAAACAAAATATTGAGAAAATGTTCTGAATTAGTCTTTCACAAAAACAAAGAAAATCCAAATTTAATATATAAAAACAAGAATACCTAATGATTTTAATCATTGTGAGGCTAAGAATGTCTGCAAAAGAACTGTATGTTATCATCCAAGTTAATATGAACTTTGTGGTTTATATTATGCTGAGTATCATTATATAAGATTTTAATACTTTTCTGTTTCTCCTACTGAAACCTCTACTACTTATAAGTATTCGGGTATGTGCACACAACCATGTTCATTTTTCAATTATTGGGTTATTCTAAGATGTACCTAGATCAAGGTCATCTATTTGACCTCCCAAGGTGCTTTATCTGATTCACTGGGGGCTCAGAGTTATCATCTAAGACAGTTATTTCTTCTGATCTGTAGTAAAATCCCCTGCCTATTGCTGCAGGAAGCTCTCTCCTGAGTCATTCTGGCTTCTTTTTTGTTCCCTTGTGAAATATATGATTTAGTGTAGAAACCCCACAGACCCTGGGCTTTGCAGCTTCCCTGGTGATGGTGGCTTTGTTGGATAGAGATATGCTCACTTTGTTTAGGGAGGCTCTCCCCTCTCATATCATGAGGGGCATATCTTCTATTGCCAGTTCTTTTTTTTTTTTTTTTCTATTGCCAGTTCTTAAGCTTTGACTATTGGCCTCATGGAGTAATTCATTGCTGCCATCTACATTTATTTTTTACTCATCTTTACTTAATAAACTCAAGCTTTCCAAATAACATTTAGTTATATGTGGGGGAAATTATTAATTCATGTTTGACAAGTTCTCTGTCCTTGTAAAACTCAGTTGCATTAAAAGAAGAGGCCTAAAGCAAGTCTTAACAAATTTAAAGAGATTGAAATCATATCAAATATGTTTCCTGACCAAAATGGTATGAAACTAGACATCAGTAACTATAGGAAAATTGGCAAATTTACAAATATGTGCCAATTAAATAACACATCCCTGAACAACCCATGAGTCAAAGAAGAAATCAAAAATGAAGTAAAAAAAACCTTGAAACAAATGAAAATGGAAACACAACATAACAAAACTTATGGGAAGCAGCAAGAACAGTTCTAAGAGGGAGGGTAATAGTGATAAATGCCTATATTAAGAAAAAAGAGCTCAAATAAATGATCTAACTGTACATCTCAAGGACTAGAAGAAGAACAAACTAAGCACAAAGTTAGCAGAGGAAAGGAAATAATAAATACTAGAGCAGAAATAAATGAAATAGACTCAGAAATATAATAAAAAAGATAAATGAAACTGAGGATTTTTTTTTCAGAAGGATAAGATTGGCCAAGCTTTAGCTTTACTAACCAAAAAAAGGAGCGAAGACCCAAATAAAATTATAATTGAAAGAAAACACATTATAACTGAAGAGAAATCAAAGGATCATACAAGACTACTGTGAATAATTGTACATCAGCAAATTGGATAACCTAGAAGAAAATGGATACATTCCTAGAATCATACAACCTACCAAGACTGAATTGTGAAGAAATAGTAAATCTGCACAGAAAAATAACAAGTAATGAGATTTAATCAGTAATCAAAAATCTCCCAACAAAAAAGGTCCAGGACCAGATGGCTTCTCTGCTGAATTTTACTAAACATTTATGGAAGAATTAATGCCAATCTTTTTCAAACTCTTCCAAAATATCAAAGAGGGGGAGTACTCTTGAACTTATTAAATGAGGCCAACATTATCCTGACACATCAAGAAAAGAAAATTATCAGGCCAATATGCCTGATGAATGTAGATGCAAAAATCTTCAACAAATACTTGCAAACTGAATTTATTTATTTAGTTTTTGGAAACTGAATTTAATAGCACAGTAAAAGGATCATACACCAATGATCAAGTTGGATTTATTCCTGGGATGCAAGGATGGTTTAGCATACACAAATCAATAAATTTGATACATCACATTAACAGAATGAAGGATAAAAATCATATGATTATCTCAATAGTTGCATAAAATGCATTAGAGAAAATTCAACATCCACTCATGATAAAAAGTCTCTCAAAAAAATTAGGTATAAAAGGAATGTGCCTCAATGTAATAAAGGCCATATATGAGAATTCCTCAACTAATATCATACTCAACAATGAAATGCTGAATGCTTTTCCTCTAAGATCAGGAAAAAAGACAAGGATGCCTATGCTTGTCTCTTCTATTCAATATAGTAGCCAGAGCAATTAGGCAAGAAAAAGAAATAAAAGTTATCCAAATCAGAAATGAAGAAGTAAAATTTTATCTGTTTGCAGATGAAATGAAACCCTAAAAGACTTAACAAAAAAAACCTGTTAAAATAAGTAAATTCAGTAAAGTTGCAGGATACAAAATCAGTATACAAAAATCAATTAAGGTTCTGTGCACTAACAAGAAATTATCTGAAAAAAATTTAAGAAAACAATCTTACTTATAATAGCAACAAAAAGAATAAATAGGAATACTTTAACCTCCAAAGAGGTGAATGGTCTGTACACTGAAGATTATAAAACATTGATAAAAGAAGTTGAAGAAGACACAAATAAATGGAAAGATATCCGTGTTCATGAGTTGTAAGAATTTATATTATTAAAATGTTTGTACTGGGGTGCCTGGGTGGCACAGTTAGTTAAGCATCTGACTCTTGATTTCTGCTCAGGTAGTGATCTCAGGGTCATGAGATCAAGCCCCTCATCAGGCTCTGTGCCTCTGTACTCAGCCCAGAGTCTGCCTGGGTTTCTCTCTCCCTCTCCCTCTGCCCCTCCTGACCCTCCCCCCAAGATAAATAAATAAAACTTTTAAAAAATGTTTATACTACCTAAAGTGATCAATAGATTCAATGTAATACCTATCAAAAATTCCAATGGCATTTTCACAGAAATGGAAAAAAAAATCCCAAAATTCATATGGAACCACGAAAACCTCGAATAGACAAAGCAATCCTGAGAAAGAAGAACAATAGAGGTATCACACTTGGTGATTTTAAAATATATTACATAGACCAATGGAACAGGATAGAGAGCCCAGAAATAAATCCACAGATTATGGTCAACTAATCTTCGACAAGGGTGCCAAGAACATACAATGGGGAAGGCTAATCTCTTCAATAAATGGTGTCAATAAAACTGGATATCTATATGCAGAAGAATGAATTGGATTCTTATATCACACTGTAAACAAAATCAACTGAAAATGGATTAAAGACTTAAATATAAGATCTGAAATTAAAACTGCTAGAAGATAGTAGAAAAAGCTTCTTGACATTTGTCTGGGAAATGATTTTGTTTTATATAAAAGCACAGATAGCAAAAGCAAAAATACACAAATTTGAATAAAACTAAAAAGCTTCTTTTATTATTTATTTATTTTAGAGAGAGCATGCATGTGAGTGGGGAGTGGGGAGCGAGAGGAAGAGGGAAAGAATCCCAAGAAGACTCTGTGCTGAGCGTACAGCTGACATGGGGCTCGTTCTCACTACCCCTAGATCATGACCTGACTTGAGACCAAAAGTCAGACACTCAACTGACTGAGCCACTCAGGTGCCCCAAACTAAAAAGCTTCTGCACAACAAAAGGCACAATCAATAGAATGCAGAGATAACATATGGAGAGGGAGAAGATATTTGTAAACCACATATATGATAAGGAATTAACATCCAAAATATATTAGAAACTCAAAAAACTCAGGAACAAAAATCAGTAAATAAAAATCCTGATTTAAAAATGGGCAAAGGATGGGGCGCCTGGGTGTCTCAGTAGTTAAGCAGCCGACTCTTAGTTTCAGCTCAGGTCATGATCTCGGATCCTGAAATCTAGCTCCTCATTGGGCTCCACGCTCAGTGGGGAGTCTGCTTGAGATTCTCTCTGCTTCTCTGCCTCTGATCCTCCCCCCCCCCATTTGTGCTCTCTCTCTCAATTAAGTAAATCTTTAAAAAAAATGGGCAAAGGACTTTGAATAAACATTACCCAAAGAAGATAAACAGATGGACAAAAAAAATGTTCACAGCACTAATTATCAGGGGAATGCAATTCAAAACCTGTAGAATGGCTAGTAACAAAAGGACAAAAGATCACCAGAGTTGGTGAGGATGTGGGGAAAAGGGACCCCTTTTACACTGTTGGTACGTTGTTGAATGTAAATTGGTATGGCCATTTGCAAACCAATATGGACATTCCTAAATAATTAAAAATAGAACTACCATATGAATCAGTAATCCCACTTCTGCGTATATAGTCAAAGGAAATCAGATTCTTGAACAGATATCCATATTTCCATGTTTGCTGCAGCCTTATTCACAATGGCCAAGATATGGAAACAATCTAAGTTCCTGTCCATGGATGAATGGATAAAGAAAATGTGGTATATCTATATATCACATTATCACTATATATAGCTATAGGCATCTATCTATATATATAAAGGAAACTTACATATATTATGTAATATTATATAACATTATTATATACATTATATAAAATTATATATATATTATATATATAAAGGAACATTGATATATATCACATTGTATATATCTGTATCTATATCTGTATATATAAAGGAACATTATTCTGCTATAAAAAAGGAAATCTTGCCATTTGCCACCACATTGATGAACCTGGAGGACATAGGCTAATTGAAATAAGCCAAATACTACATGACAAATACTATGTGATCTCACTTATATGTGGAATTTTAAAAAGTCAAGCTCATAACAGCTGAGAGTAGAATGGTGGTTGCCAGGGACTGAGGGTTGGGGTCAATTGGGAGATGTTGGTCCAAGGATACAAAATATTAGTTATATAGGATGTATAAGTTTTAGAGAGCTAATGTACAGCATGGTGACTACAGTTAATTATACTGTATTATGTACTTGAAATTTGCAGAGAGTAAATTTTAAGTATTCTCACCATATACACACACAAAAAGGTAACTATGTGAGGTGATGGATATGTTAATTAGCTTGACTTTGGTAATCATTTCACAAAACATCACTTTGTATACCTTAAAAATATACAGCTAAATATATAAAAATAGAAAATTTTGTCAATTATGCCTCAATAAAGCTGAGGAAAATAAAAGAAAGGATGAGGCTGGAATTTAGCTCTAAAATAGAACATGTATACTCCCAAAAATCCATTCAATGAACAAAATATATTTATGTCATCCTTTAAAATATCCTAACATATATTTTATATAATAGTCCATTTGGATAGTAATGCATGTGTATAATTTTGAAATGAACAAATGTACATACTCTTGGGGCACCAGTTAAATTCTTTTTACTGAAGGACTGATGAGACCTCTGATTTGGGGAGATTATTACTTCTTTTACTTCTTTCACTAGTCCTAAGGCATTAGCTATCTTTCAGCCAAAGGAAATTACTCATTGTCCCTTGCAAACACCATTTTTTTTCAACTTCTTCAATCTTACCTTTGTGGCTAATATTTTGAAGGTCTTACAACTTCCTCTCTGTCTCTCCAGAGACCCATGCAAAGATTTTGGAGACCTGTGCAAAGATTTCCTCATCCCTGCTTGATTTTCTGGACATTCCAACCTCTAACTCAGACTGTTCTCCTTCTCTTGGGCACTCATCCAAGAATTTGCAGTCACTCATCTGACATCTCTTATGTTGATCTCTTTGTCTTGAGGTGTTGTGTTCTCAATGAATCTTTGCCATCCCAACTTGATTCTAAGATCCTGAGGGCAAGGTCTGTGCCTTTTATTTCCCAGAACCCCCTTCTGTGGTGGTTACAGAGATGGCCATAATGGGAGTTGGGAACAACAATGATGTCTGGTCCCCTGAGCTTTAGTAAACTTCACTGAGGTAGGTATTAGCCATTGTTTGGCAAAACCACTGAGTGGTGTTTTCCCGTGATGGTAGGTGCTCAACACAGAAGCTGACAGGATGGATCCTTAGGTAGGGTGCAATAATGTGGCATAGTAGAAATAACATAGGTTTTCCTATAAAGAACGAGGTTCAAATCCCAGCTCCACTCTTCACAAATTTTGGATAAGTCTCTTAAAACCTCTCAGTCTGTTTATTTGTAAAACAGAAATAGATCCAAGCATGCGATAAATATCAAATATCATGTAAGTAAATCCCACAGTAGGTGTTCAGAGTATCACAGGTGTGATAATGACCTGCTGGGTACACACTAATAGCTCAGTAAGTCCTGTCTGTTCCTTAACAGGAACAGAAGCGCCATCACTGATTACCTGAAGTGTCAGGGCCTCACACAACCTGCCTGGTTCTGACTAGCCATGCCTACTTCAGGTTTTGAAAGGATTTATGTGCTTACTACCAACAGACTAAGATTCCGCTCACAGTTCTGTTCTAGCCCAAGTCCCCCAAAGGACTGTGACATATCCCCCTCAGCTCTGCCATCTCCTTACCTCTCACCTGGAGGCTCTTTCTGTTCCCTGATTTTGCTGAGAGAATGGTTAATGAAGAGGAAGCCTCAGATCCTTGTGTCATTGTTCTTTGTTTTTGTATTTTGTTTTGCTTCATTTTTGCACTTGAAAACAAGGAGAGGGACTAGGTTTTCTCCAGGCATCATGAAATGAGCGGGATTTAATTATTGCTGAAGGGCTGGTACAAAAGGTTATCCAACAGTGTGCGATCTTATTTGGCACTGAACTTTGAAGCTGAGAATTATGGATTGTGGAACAAGATACAACCGTGTGCTGCTGTCTCAGAGCCGGGAATATAGAATTTAGAGGAAACTGGGTTAGAGCTGATGGGACCTCTCAGGGAGGTCAGAAAGAAACTAACTAGCCATCCATAAAGCTGTCGGAGCAGTTATTTGAAGGAAAAGGCCGAGGGTCCTCTTCCATGTTTCTAAAAACTTCAAATAAAAATAGACAATTCTGCATTGACATAGATATGAAATGGGCAGCAATTGAGGGCATCAGACTCAGAAATGAAACTAAGGTAACCTGTCATTGCTCTGAGGAAAAACTGTGAAATTGGTAGCCACAGCCCAAGCTGGGCAGATGCTAAACAAGGGGAGAATTTTTCTTTCAGACTTACCTAAAGCCACTAGAGAAATGGGATGACCAGGGAGTGAAGGAAAGGAAAGGAGTCCTGACACCATTGTTACAAATGCAGGGCCAAGCCTGGAGCCAAGTGTCCATCATTCCTTCAGTTTTACCTTGAAGAGGCAGAGCTGGGCTGCCTGCTGACATTGGAGAATTGCACCTCTCATGTGCCTTTGCTAACTGTCAGACTGTTTGGCATTTTGTGATATAGCATCCGGAAGCCTAGGCAGGGTCTTGATAAAATGGGGAAGTGTGCATATAGGCCCTTCTCTCTGGGTGAGCATTATTCTCCAATCTTCTACTCTTCCTGGATATCCAATCTATTTAATATTCCTGCAAGTCTGCATTGCCTTTGAGGCAAGCTGTTAATTATCTAACCTACTTCAAGTCTGTAAAGTTTCATACTCCTAGAGCCTTTATACTGGTAGATAAAGCAAGGTAGTTGAACTACATAGACCCTCTGACTTTTCCTTGAGTTTTGCTACTGGTCAATTGACCTTGGGAAGGTTACTCAAAAACAGCTTACTCTCTCTTCTCCGACTGTCATCTGTATCCACTACAGTGCTCCGAAAGGATTATCAGGCTTGCCCCAGCCTCTTAGTCTAGTTTATAAGTACTTTCCATGGCAGGAATCTCACTTTCCCTCCAGTACCTCCCATCTTTGAACAGGTCTGACTATTACAAAGGTTTCCTTGCTAATAGAGTAAAAAGTTTGCAAATCTACTGATTCATCAGGCCCACACAAAGAGTTGCTGTTAGTTTCATCAAATTGTAACATTTTCTTGGATGCTCATTTTTAACAAAAACATATCCATTTGGCTACAAGGATGACCTTTTCTGCCTCCTTACCCCTCCATGCTGGAAGTCTTCATTTTCTGATGCCTGCTGCTAATATAGGACACATGTTGAAATGTTTATGCTAATTAGGCTTTGATTGGAATCTCAGAAACAAGTTAAAATGACAAGTTTTTTCCCATTGATGAATTAATTAATGAAATGAAATCGTTGTTATGATGTTTGAAATCAGCTCTCTGATTTTTGCAAAAGACAGGAGGATTTTCTACTCTAAAACCCAGTAGTTTTTATGCAGAAAGGTGTGAAGGAGTTATATGTTTTGAGGTGGAAGTGCTGAGGGATAAAAAGGGATCATTCTTTTGGTGAATAAGTGACTAGCAATGGTAGATTATAAGAGCAGGCATTCATTCATGTGACTGTGAATATGAATGAGAAGGAGGTATTGAAAAACAGGCAGAGGGATCAGTGGCCTATGTCTGTGGTTCTAATAAGCTGAAATTTTCCCAACTGAGTCCTATTTGGAAAATTCAACTCTTAAACTATGTCTCAGTATGTATTATGGTTTTCCAGAGAAACAGTACTGATAGGATATGTGTTTATACATCTTTATTGAGCATCAATAGGATTGAGTACCAATAGGATGGAAATATATATATATATATATCCTATTGAGGAATTGCCTTGCACAAATATGGAGGTTGAGAAGTGACATGAATGATCTACCTTCTGCAAGCTGGAGAGTCAGAAAATCTGATGGTGCCATTCTGGTCTAAGTCCGAAGGCCTGAGAACAAGGAGAACTAATGTTATAAATCTCAGTCCAAGGAGAGAAGACAGATGTCCCAGCTCAAGCAGGCAGGTAGGAAGCAAAAAAGGCAAATTCTTCCTTCTATTGAGGCCCTCAAGGGATTGGTTACTCATCCACACTGGGGAGGGTAATCTACTCTGTAGAGCCCACATTCAAATGCTAACCTCATCCAGAAACACCCTTACTGATGGACCCAGCAAGAATGCTTCATCTGGTTACCTGTTGGCCCTACCAAATTGACACATACAATAAACTATCACAAAGTGTGTCCTGAATAACATGCTGGTGAGGTCAGTCATTGTTCACAATGGACCAGGGCCATGAAAGAAGCCTACTTTTTAAAAACTTTTATATATATATATATATATATATTCTCTCAAGAAAGTAAACACAAAATATCCTAGCTATCCAGGGGATTAGTCTTTTTGTTTGAATCATTTGGCCCATCGGAAACTAAAAGCTCAACCTATAATGAGCAATGGGTACATTGATACCATAGAGTAACCTAGTTAGTTTAATAACCCCACATGGCAGAACATCCTAAAAAGGACAAGGGGCTTATCCCAATTACACATTCTGCCTCTGGGTGAAATGAGACAAAATGCGTATTTCTTCATCTGGTTTAGGCTCTTTCTACTGTTTTGATTATGTGAAACAAGGCATTGTAATAATGTCAGAAAAAAAAATCATTCAAGGAAATTGAAGTCCAAAGACAAAACATGAATTGCCTGAGGCCACCCAGGGCATTTACCAAAGCCATAATGAGTAAATTCAGACTTGGTTTCTATTGGCCTATCTAGTCTCTGAGTTAATGTTTAAAATGAGTTTTAAAATAAGTGTCCCCAATACATGACAGTGTGTATGTTCACAAGTCATGCATTTCACTGTGGTCAATCAGGCTGAAGAAACACACTTTTGTCCTCAATGACTATGATTTAGGTAGAACTTGTATTTAAGTAGCAATTCCCGGTGTTGCAAGTCCTGAGATTGCAAAATTCTTTAACAGATTCATTAATGTTCTTTCTTCACAGGGAAAATAACCAGAGCTTAACACAGTTTAATTCCAATGAGCATGTAATTTGGATTTAGGATATGCATGTCATTATGCTTGGTGCTGGCTAAAATACAAAGATGAGTAAGTTCTAGACCTTACATTCTATCGGCTGACTGTGTATTTAAGGGAGTAAATGTGTAAAAAGAAAAAAAGTAATTTTGGTACAAAGCAGAATGAAGTGTTCTCCAGGAGAGGTACATACAATGGGCTGTGGGACTTGCTAATTAAGAACAATTTAATGGGCCAGGGGTATCTGAAAAGTTGCATGAAACAACTAATATTTATGTAAAGCTTAAAAAATTAATGAGCTTTTCGACTGGAGAAAAGGGAAAAGCAGCCATTCTGAGCCATAGGAACAACATGGAAAAGGACCTATGTGCAAGAAAAGGAAAGGCATTATGGGTGAAGGACAAGTAACTAGTCAAGACTAAGACACTGTTTGTGAGATACAGGCATATTTACAATCCATATTTACTTGTATGGTCCAAATTTAAGCTTATAATCTACTTGAATTGCCAACATGTACCTATGGAGGTCAGGTAATGCCACATTCTTTGTGTAATGAGCAATTATTATCTAGGATTGAGAATGAGCTCAGCATGCATTTAGTCATGTCTCCTCCCTTGTCCTAAGATGACACAGTTGGAGCCTGTGGCTGCAACACAATGGTGGTAAATATAAGAAAGGCTCACATTGCTTCTTCAACATGCTTTCAGGTAGCTAGCTTCATTGTATTAAAGGGACGGATAAATTTAGCCTAGACCTATAATTTAAATGACTGGCAATTCACTATTTAAGTGCATTTGGCAGAAAACATATTTATTTTCTGGCTTGAAACTGCAACAGAGTCTTTATAATTCACACCAGATTTGGAACCTGTTCAGAAACACTTAGTTAAATTAATGAGCTATTACCTACTACTGTTTTTCAATAGTGTCAGTCATGCTACCCAGTAGAAGTTGTGTTTTTGGAGACCCCGTTAGATCCAAATCCAACTCAGGGACGTGTTTGTCTAATTGGTAAGAATGGCACATGATTGATTCAAGCAATTTCTTCCGAGAACTCTCCATAATGCATGTTCGCTGTATTTGTTGTAAGTTGGTGTCATGTGTGTAGTTGGTAGGTGCCAGGATTTGTCCACTCATCGACCTCTTCTCAGGCTTGCTCCCCGCACTGCCTACCTACCTTAAATACTTTTCTTTTGCGCATGAACAGAAATAGGACCTCAGCAGAGATTGGCTAAATTTTGATATTATTCTAATGACAATAGTCATATTATTAGTGTCCAATGGATTTTCATTGCTATGGGATAAATACTTTACATGCCCTTCTCATAACATTGCAGAATTTCCTTCTAAGCAGGTTAGCAATTGTATCACACTCAGCTACACTGTTAGACTCCAGGTAGGAGCAGTTTTGCTGCCCAAGACAAGCCTTCAGTGTAAAACACAACTGTAACAGTATTCCACTCAACATTTTTATATGTAAATATTCTTCACATGCCATTCAAAAAAATAAAGAGAATGATATAATATGGAAATATAATACCAGATTTGCAATAGTCATCATTCATTGTAAAACATTCTTCTTGTATTAGAAAGAAATAGATGCTAACTATAAAGATGACATCTTAGATTAGTTTTCCCTACTCCACTCTGTCCTGTAATATCAGAAAGTATCCATACAAAAATTTGTCAAATAACTTTCTTGCTCACAGCTGAAGAGCAACTCTAAGTTTGAAATATTATGATTGGTTATAAGAACAAGTATCACTTTGTTTTTGCTGATATCTCTAATATCAGGAAAGGGTTTTCTACCCCAAAAGCCCTTTGATGACAATGACAAACTTACATCCTGTATCCAGGAAGAGAATATTTTGATGAAGAAGAAAGGGGAATGGAGGGGGTAGGTCAGTATAATTTGTTGAGGGGCACAATAATAAGTTCATGTAGAAGTAAAATCCTAAATCTGTCATATCTCACTCCTCAAACCCTGTCAAAGGCTTTGGCCCAGCAGGTATTCATGGAAACATCATGGGGTTCATATACAGTTCAAGGCCTAGATTTCCTTAGTTGCATTTCTAGCTTTGAGCCTGCTGGCTGCTGGAAGAGGGGAGTGGAAGATAGTCAGGAGCACATGCTGCTCAGTATGGGTCCCACTGGGTATAACAAAAAGTAGGAGCACAGCCCCCAGATCCCAGTTAATGAAGGAGTAGTTTCTGCTAGGTCCTGAAGGGGTAACCAGAAAAAGGGGGGCTTGCACTAGGGATGGAGATCTTTGATTCAAGATTGGATAAAAGACTGTCATTTTCTATATAAGTGCCCCTCCATGCCCCCACAGATTCCATAGCACACATTCCTATTTTAAATCTAGTGCAATAAGGCAGGAAGATTTTTGTAATCATTAGGAAGACAATTTGAATTAAGCTTTTATTCTATTTTCTTTTGCTCTTGAAACCAAACTTCTGCCCAATTTGTCAATTCCAAAGAAAAAGACAACTAATCCCTCTAACAGAAATCATCAGGATTTCTTAAGCATAAAAATGAATAAGGGGGGGGGGAGGATTTCTGCATGAAAGTTAATTTTATGATATTGCAGCATAAATTGTGACCTGGCAGTTCCTTCTGCAATTTAATAGAACTGGCAGCAGGCTCCATGACTTAAGCAGACTCTGTATAATGAGAAGCAAAGACAAATCGGTGTGAAGGACAGGGAGAAGGGCATTACGGCTTCCCTCCTGGAAGATTAAAAATAGTAAAATATTGCAACCAGAATTTATCTAAAAGGAGATACTATCTCAGAGAAAAAAAAAAAGAAAAAAAGATTTTAAGAGACCGCCATAGCCCAGTGTCTGATGAACTGAGCCAGAGAGCCTGGTGCTGACATTTGAAAGAAGTCTGTGAGGGTTGACCATTCTCCTAAAGACCTGGTGGCAGGTAATTTCTGACATTATAATTTTGAAATGGGACAATTTTCTAAAGCATAATTAGAGTAAAATGAGTATATTACTCCTTCTGCACAGTGAAATGCAGGCGAGAGGCTTGGGTGTACTAAATAAATGAGAGAATTTATTGTTACAGGACAAGAGTCAGTCTGCACTGTCAACCAGGGGGGTGACTTCCTCAGAGTGCTGTCCTGAGGAGCCCAAGCACGTGTGATAGGCCTGCTCTGAGCTCCATATCCACAGGAACTATATCAGAGCAATTTCTAAAATTACACAGGGCATGCAGCTTCTAAATCTCCTAGCAGAACAGCCATATTATCCTGAGGACTTGCAATAACAGGAATTATATGCAATTTTCTGATAATGACTCCATTAATGTGAGTCACTGCTGACAATACAATTTGTTAAACATTGCTGGATTCCTAAATCTTACATTCTTTCACTCTAAAATCCATCTTTACCAGCACTGCCATCATTACAATGGTTGTCTTCGTCGTCGTCATCATCATCATCATCATCGTCAGCATCAGCATCACCAGAATAGCTATGGACGTGTTTGGGTTCTCCAATTTAAGTTTTCTTAATTTCACTAACATTTCATTCATTCATTCATTCATTCATTCATTCATTCATTTTAGAAGCAGGGAGGGCCAGAGGGAGAGAGAGAATCTTAAGCAGGCTCCACTTCCAGTGTGGAGCCTGACTCAGGGCTCCATCTCACAACTCTGAGACCATGACCTGAACTGAAATCAAGAGTCAGCCACTTACCCAACTGAGCCACCCACCTGCCCCTCACTAATATTTTAAAAGGGAAGACAAAACATGTCTTTATCTGTTCAGGTATCAGTTTTGTAGTCGATGTGTTTGATTCCTTCTTTGGGAAACTAAGGTCCCAAATTAATTAAATTTGGACCAGATATAGCTTAACTTTAAATTGTCCTTTATATCAAGGGAAACTGCCTTGGCAATCAAGTGCTTCAAACGAGTGCCTGTAAATACCCATTATTGTACATTCTAATATATCTGGACATAGAATAGAACCTACAGCTCATGGTCTATCTGATTTACTAATTGGGAGCAGCAAGTGCACCTAGTGTTTTGAACCTGAATTAATTAACCAAAACTGATTAAATTGTCTTTGAGCTATTCAAGGGAGTGACACCAAAGGCAGAATTGAATGAGGAAAGGACTATTTAACTTTTTTTAATCATAAAGGTCAGCTTTTTTATGTAGCAGATCATTAGAAAGTCTTCAAAGGTGGAAAGAAACTAACAAAACAGCCTAAATTTCCCACACAAACGTGTAATCTGCTTTTCCTTCATCCAGCTTTCCTTCCTGTGATAAGGGCTTCTCCCAGGACACCTGCCTTTGTCTGAAGAATTACATTTTTACGGGCGCCTGGGTGGCTCAGTTGGTTAAGCGACTGCCTTCGGCTCAGGTCATGATCCTGGAGTCCCTGGATCGAGTCCCACATCGGGCTCCCTGCTCGGCAGGGAGTCTGCTTCTCCCTCTGACCCTCCCCCTTCTCATGTGCTCTCTCTCATTCTCTCTCTCTCAAATAAATAAATAAAATCTTTTAAAAAAAAAAGAATTACATTTTTACCTACCAAATTTGCTCATTCAACGGAGTTTTCTTTTTTTTTTCCAATCTTTTTTTTTTTTTAAAGATTTTATTTATTTATTTGAGAGAGAGAGAATGAGAGAGAGCACATGAGAGGGGGGAGGGTCAGAGGGAGAAGCAGACTGCCTGCCGAGCAGGGAGCCCGATGCGGGACTCGATCCTGGGACTCCAGGATCATGACCTGAGCCGAAGGCAGTCGCCCAACCGACTGAGCCACCCAGGCGCCCCTCAACGGAGTTTTCTGTTGTGTACGTGAAACTACCTCTTGAGCTTTATTCCCTCATTAATTGAAGCCACCACCAACTAATGGCCTTCATGACATTCCTATATTCCTGCTCTTGTCTCCTCTGTGGCGGTACTGCCTCTACTTTCTCCTCCTTCCAGCTCAAGATGAAGAGTAAGCCAGACTAACACAAGGAAGTATTTTTACTTCATTATCCCCTTGCTCAAGAAATGCCTGGTGAATACAATTATGACCTCCTTCTCCAGCTTCTAGGGCTCGCTGGAAGCTGGATTCAGAGACACAACATATCACAGTGATGGGGACATGCTCGCTTTGCTCAGATTAGACCAGGCTCTTCCTGTCCCTCTGTCACTTTTGATCTCTTATCTGTTTCTCTATACCCCTCCCCACCCCGACTCCTTGCAAATAAAACACACACACACACACACAGACACATAGAATGTTACACTCCTACCTTTGTCTGCAGGAAACAACTGATACTTTAGAGAGAGAAAGGAGGGACAAGGGAAGGAAGGAGATGAATCATTCCTTCTTTCCTTAGGGGTTTGCTGCTTTTTCATTCTAAACCACCATATTGTCTTTCTCATAAATACCTGAATGAGAGGGTTAGGTCTCCACACAAATGTATTTGGGAAATTGAGTTTAAAATTGTTTCTTCATTTTTTGTTTTTTTTTTGAGAATCCATTTTAGAAATGGCATTTAAAGAACATCTCTGGATGTTTTGTAAAACTTCAATAGGAAACATCCATTATGTTCTTCGATAGCATTCATATTTTTTAAAAACCTGACCTACTAAGTGTATCCCTTCATTTTTTTGTCTTTTAATGACCCTTTATCTTATTATTTAATATATTAAATTTGTCTTTTGATTCGATGGCTAGAAAGTTTAGCTCATATTTTATTCTCATTTTCAGTAGCTTCTATCCCACAGTTTTTAAACCAATATTGCCTCCAAAATCAATCCCATTTCTTTCAATACCTAGCTCTTATTATCATGGCCTGGTTTAAACATTTTGCAATGTGTTTGTACACTTGTAATCCATCTGAGGTTGTTTCCTGGAGTGTCTACAAGGGATAAATAAAGCCACACACTCCTGTATGTTTTCTTCTTGATTGCAGATCATTGTTGTTGTTGTGACTTCCCTTGAAAAACCCAGTGTGGGCTCCCTGAAAAACAATGAAAATAATGGGGGCTTCTTTAAGTAAAAGATGCTCTGGCTCCCAAGTCCTCCCACCTCCTGAGGACATTAACTTCTTTGGTTATCCCTCTTCTCCCCTGTGGCACCAGCCTTTCTCCCTTTCCTGGATCTTTTCCATCAGCATGCCAACATGCATTCACACCTCCCCATGAAACACTCCTGCTAGGTAATACTCCCCAGTCTCGCTACTACCCAATTTCTCCTGATTCCCTTCCATGGCCATGGTGGCTATTATTGCATGCTCTGGGTCCTCTTCTTCATTCCCAGCACTATTACCTCTCCCTAATCTGGCTTCCACCACATCTCCACAAAATTGTTCTTGTGTGGTAACTAGGGATTTCCATGCGAGAAGAGTTCTTCCCTATCTCCACCTTAGTCAACTTCTCATTGTTTATCTGCTTTTGGAATATTCATCTCTCCTAGTTCTTCTGACAAGAATTTCGTCTGGGTTTCTTACCACCTCACTGGACACTCTTCTGGGCCTCTTTTGCTGGCTTTTCCTCCTCTCTCTCTAAATATTGGGTTTCTTGGATTTCGGTCCTGGACCCTCTTATCTTCACTCTCTGCACTCTCTTCTTAAATCATTTAAAAAATTGTCATGTCCATATTTACCATTTATACTGATGAATTTCAAATGTATATCTCCACCTCAGATTGCAAGTCTGAAATTCTGGCATATATATTTAACTGTCTTTTTAAAAATCTTTCTCACCTGGTGGTCTCATAAATATCTCAAAGTTAGCATGCCCACAATAAAACCATTGATTACTGAACATCTCAAGGGCAATGTCCTTTACCATTTTATTCATTTCCATAAACAGTACCAACTTGCAACCAGATACTCAAGCCATACCACTGTAAGTCTGGCTTGAGCTCCTTTTTCCTCATCACCCATATTCATTCCATCAATAAGTCCTATTAATTGCTTTTAAAATATGTCTTGACTCTATTCACAGCTTGTATTTTCACTGTCCATTTGTTTAGCATTATTAAACCCAAGCTGTATGATTTATGTTTTTTCTCCTCTGCACTCACCTGTTCTCTATGCTGTCCCTTGGGTGGAACAGAGCCAGTTTCTTGTTTTATTGCTTCAACTAGTGCCCTCCCTCACCAGCCACTGTTCTAATAGAAACCCGTGCATACCATTCTATGTCTGAAATCCCATGGTGGCTTCCCATAGCACCTAAGATAAAACAAAATGCTTTCCTGTACCACACAAGACTATTATCTGACCCCTGCCTCTGCTCCAACATCATTTGGTGCCCATCCTCCTCTCTCTTCTGAGTGCCAGGAAGTCATTCATTCAGTATCTAAAATATATCACAACTTTTCTTATTCCAAATTTTTGCTAATGCAAAGATTATTTTATCTGCTTCTGGCTTCCTTCCCTATACGTCCACATTTGGAACCTTTCTTGCCCTTTAGAAGGAATCTTAAATATCACTTCATCCAAGAGGCCTTCCATGACTACCTTACAGAAAATGAGTTCTTTTCAGTACCAGCCTCTCAGCCTCATTTTTTCTGTGTCTATGCTACTTTTTACAATGTGTATTATTTTTGTCTGCTTATTTATATTTTATCTGTCTCCCTAAATTGAATGTGAGCTCCAAGAGCTTAGAAATAGTGGCTAGCTTATGCCTCTTTGTTTGCCTGACAATTCTCCATTAATATCAGGGAATGAATGAATGAACGGATGAAGTGGGTAAATTAATTACAAGACAAGGTTTCCTCCTCATCCCATTGCTACTCCAATTTGTACTTCCCATTCTCCCAAAGGAAATCATGGTTAAGACTTTGCTATGTGTCCTTTCATGTTTCTACTTGAGTCATTATTCTCAGAGTCATGTCTTTATGGAATGTTGTATTTGTCCTCTCCACTAATCCATGTCCTCTTCATTATTCAATAATTACTTCAATTCCTAACTCTCCTTGGAGACTTCTTGATTTATTCTATCCTATTTGCATCCTTCTTGTTTTGATTTCCTATCTCCTGATTAAAGAATCACATACTGGCTCACTGAACCAATAACCCCCATCTCCTGATCACCTATGCACCGACAGCCCCATGTTAGTAGTTTGATTATATTATTTGGTATAGTTTTCTAAAAATCCCTCAGATATATTTCCCATTTTACAGATGCAAACATTGAGACTGAGCATAATAACCCCAAACTGGAAACAACCCAAATGTCTGTCAGTATGTTAATGGATACACAAAATGTGTTATGTTCATATAACAGAATGCTACTCAACAATAGAAAGGAAAGAAATGGTGATACACACAATGAATTTCAAAAATCCGTATACTGACTGAAAGAAGCCTGGTGCCAAAAAAATACATACTGTAGGAGTGTATTTATTAAAAATTCTAGAAAATACAAATTAATCTATAGGTATTGAAAGTAGGCCAGTGTTTGTTTAGAGTCAGTGGGAAGGTTGGATTGAAAAGAGGCACGAGGCAGTTTTGGGGGGAGATGGGAATGTTCCGTATCTTGGTTGTGACATTTGTTTTGTTGGTATATGATTCACTGATTGCACAGGTGTGTATATATCTGTTAAAACTCATCAAAGTTTATCCTTGTAACGGGTGCAGTCTACTCTATAGACTGCAACAATAAAGTTGTTTAAAAGAAACCTTGAAGCTTTGAGAGTCTGAATAAGTTGATTAAAGTTTCATAGCTTCATAACAGACTTAGAACCACAAAGCTCATCCTCTTAGCTGCTCTGGATTACCACCTTGAAATTATTTATTATTATGTGGTATAATTACATTTTTACTTGAAAATTTCCTTCACTGTTTGATGTAAGAACATATAAACTAAACCATAAATTTATTTAATGCAATGTGAACATAGATCACATTCATATCCTGAGGCAGCCTATATTATGCTAAATGCATGGTAGATGCACGTGTGTGATATGAATAAGCTAATTGATTCCTAAACCACATATTTGACTAGCTTATTGATGAGTGTTTTGATTACTTTTTCCAAATACAGGCATTATAATATCTCATGTTCCACATGTGACCTCTATTAAGAATTGATATGGTTTCCTTCCTCTTGGATCTGGGTGGATTTGTGACAGTTTCAACCAAAAGAGTGCCGTAGAAATGATGATATGTGACTTCTAAGGCTTCATCGTAAGAGATGATGTAGTTTCTTCCTTGTCTCCTGAAGTATTTACACTTGGAGTTTCAATGTGCCAGGGAAGAAGTCCCTCAGCACTGAGGTTGCTTGGCTGTAAAGAAGACAAACCACATGGAGAGGCCATGTTTAGGCATACTGATTGGTATTCCAGTTACTCAAGTCATCCCAGGCAAGGCACCAGCCATATGAGTAAACAAGTCTTCAGGTGATTCTGGTCCACAGCGGTTGCATTACTCCCACCTTTGTGTTTTCCCATCAGAGACCCTAGATGTGATGGAGCACAGATCATTCTCATAGAGCTGTCCTAATTCTTGTCCTACAAAACCTGTGCCTGTAAGAAACAATTCTTTTAGCAGCTAAGTTAATTACTATAAACTTAGAACATAAATAGTACCACAAGTGGGGTTCTGCTATTGTAAAAACTTAAAACGTATGGTATTGGCTTTGGAACAGGGCACCTGCTATAAACTGAAAGGTGTTTTAGTGCTAGTTATGTAAGTTAGTATATTAGCTAAAGCAAGGAGGAACTTAAGGAGACTTTTCATAAAATCTAGCAGACCTTCAGAAAAATTGGAAGTCAAGGCTGTCAGGACAGGAAGGAAATTGTAATTGGAGGGTGGAAAAATAAAGGACCCTTGTTATATAGTGGCAGGAATTTTTTAAAACTATCATCTGCATTGATGTGAAAAATAGAATATATTAACTGATGGATTTGGCTAAGGAAAATTTCAGGCAGTTTTTGAAAGTACCTACTGATTTCTTTTAGCTGTGTATAAGAAGATACAGAGAGGAGAAAGAGAAGTGAGCAAAAAAAAAAAAAAGAAACACTTGATAGTTTTGAACAAAGTTTATAGGAAACATAAAGGAGCTAGGACTTGCTGGACTCAAGGAACTGGGCAACATGTGCCCAGCTGAAGCTCAGAATTGCTTCGAACAAGTGACTCCCATTGAGCATCTATAGCAATTACCTAGGTCTGCCCGCCATTGTATTTTGAGTGTGAATGTATAGGATCCTTTTTTTTTTCTTTTTTGTTCATAGTTCTCCAGATTGAGAGTGACAGTCCTAAAGGTACCATATCCAAAATGCCTTATGGCATCTAGACCTGAGTTAAATGACAATATCCTGGAATTTGTAATGGGATGAGAATTGGGGGTCTTGGAGGAGGGGTGTCAAAGATAAACAAAGCCATATGTTAATTAAAGTGGTGAAAATAGATTCTGTTCTTTCACTACTGACACTGGGGAAGAGAGGTGAGTGAGCCTCATTTCCATGTGTGCAGAGGGGACTGGGTGTTTTAAAGGGATAGTGAAGGAATAAGGAAGGAGAGCTGCAGGGCTCAAGTGAACACTTACAAAGGTTGGTCAAAGTAAATGAGGTTAGGCCAGCTATGTCAGCTAAACTGGCAATTATTGAAGTCAGGATTCTATTGCACAGAGACTGGGAAACTGAGGACTTATCCTCCTGATGGTTACATTTCAAAGGAACAGTTTTCAGATCCTTGAGAAAGACACTAGTGAGTTGTAGGAGATAGTATCTCTCAAAGGAAGAGAGGAAGGATTTACAATTGTAAACCCTTAAAAGAGGTTGGGGCCTATCTTTAGGTATTTGCTAGATTCTCCTGGCAGCCTTGAGCTTTCTCAGGTCAGCATTTTAATGGAGTGCTGGGGTCATCCTAGGGACACAGCCTTATGCTGCTAGAAGCCATGCTAGAGTTTGGTCCTCTCTTAGTGTGCAGGTTTGAATGGAGTCATGCTGCGCTGAGAAATCTCCAGTTTTCCAGGGGTGAGGTTATTTTGTATGTTAGAGGATTATAAATAATTTATAGCCAGAAGTCAGACCGGCAATTTTAAAACGTAGCCTGCATATTCTCTGATACTCTATCAATAAAGGGCTATAATTGCACTTTTTTTGAATCTGGGACAGCTTGTGACTGACTGATAGGATATTGCAGAAGTGATACTGTGGACTTCCAAGGCCAAGTCATAAAAATCTTTATCCACTGGAGCAGCCAAACTTGGAGACCTAATTTTCCATGTTAGAAGAATGTGGACAATTATTTCCAGAAGAATAGAATGTTGAATAGATTAGAAGACTGTAGGATGATTACTAGGTACCACTAATGGACAAGTTGTGGTACACGTCATTCAACTAATATTGGTAGAATGCATGATTGCTAATTGAGTAAATGAATTCATGAATGGATCTCTTCATAGTGGATAATGCAGTGTCTGAATTCAACAACATTAGATTTAAAATAAATATAAGTAATTAATGATAAATTCCTGAATGCTACATTTAAAACACGACAAGATAATGGATCTTAAGTTATGTAATGGTCATGTTAGGAACTCTAAAGTAATTTTAAGTTTTTAAAGTTTTCTACTAAAAAGGAAAAAGGTCATGAACAAAATAGAATGGTTTTGATTCATGATCATTATCATCATCCTATGATTACTTGTTGTGTGAGTGAATAACTTAGTTTTATTTAATATGCACTTTTGTGCCAAGTCTTGTGAGGAGAGTATTTTCATGTGTTATACACCTAAATGGCAGGTATAATTAATATCCCATTATAGAGATGAGAAAATCATTAATTTGCTCAAGGTAAAGACTGGGGTTTAAGATAGGTTTTAGTAGGTCTTTACTACGACTTTTAGAAAGTGTTTTCTTTCAAAACATTCCACATTCTGGTTTTTAAGTATAACAGTTATTTTAACAACTGAATAAATTAACTTTGGAAACTTACATCCTAAAAGACAGTTAATTAAACTTTCCTCAGCCAAACAGTTTTCTCCCTGGACACCTTCATGTCTTTGCCCAAATGTCACCTTCCGATTGGGATTTTCCTGGAACACATTTGAATTGTATCCCGCATTCTTGGTATTCTTGTTCTCCCTTAACTTGATCTAAATTTTTCCACAGCCCGGATCACTTTTTAACATAGTATATCATTTACTTATGTTTATTGCATATCTACCAGCCCTAGAACATAAAGTTTACAAAATCAAGTGTTTGTGTCTATTTTACTCGCTGATATGAACTTAGAACTTTTAGAATAGTACCTGAGACATAGCAGGTGTTTAGTACAGATTTGCTGGAAGGATGATTTGTGCATGCGACACCACGTGCTGTGTCTAAAATGGTGATCAGAAGGATAAAACCCCTGCTTGAGGGGATTTACCCTGCAGCAGGAGAAAATGAGTGGAGATTTTGCCTTACGTTTCAGTGGGTTAATTCAGCTTAGCCAACTCTTTCTCCTTTATTTAGGGGCTAATAGTTCTTGATTCCTTCATTCCCTCTTTGTCTAGCTTTTCTCTACTTAGTCCAATTTTTCACTCTTATCTCCTCCATAATATCTTTAAAAAATACAAGTAATAAATTTGAAAGGAAAATCACTCTTTCAATGAAACCAAAGTATAGAACATGGTACTTCTCAGGGTCTTTTCTCTCAGCACTTTTGCAAAAGCTTCATTTATCTTGTAACATCTAGTATGGCTTAAATCCATGTTTGCCAGAGCCATCCCTTGCCCTCTTGGTACTCAATCACCCACCTTCAAGTTTCATCAGACCTTAATGGATCTATGTTGACTGCTAGGACATTTGTCTGTCTACTACCCCCTTTTTCACTATTATAGTCATGTTTAGTGAGTGGTACTATTTCCAACTCTTAGATATCACCTTCAAGCAACAATAAACAGTGTAAATAATCCAGGAAACAAGATGTCTCTGGTTTATCCCAAATATATAAATGCTTATTTCCTTTTGGAACAAACTGATAATATGAACATTTCAGAGTATGTCAAGTTGGTACAAGAGAATATCCACTTGGGAAGATAAAGTTGGAGGTCAGTTAGACTGAGGACATTTTAAGAACAGGAAGTAAAGCTTTCAGTATAAATGATGACCTCAATTTCTGTAAGACCTTCAGAAATATAAAAGCTGATAGGAGTAAGAAGTTTTTTGTTAGTCAACCAGAATGCCAGGTGCATGGATGCTTGCTCTGCCATGCACACACGCATGCAGGTGCACGCACACATGCACCATCACAAATGAAAACACAGCACACATGCACATACAATAATGAGATTATGGAAAATGCTTTTCTTTATTCGAATTTTTAAAAACCTCTTCAGTGAGGAGAGTGCAGAACTGTCAGAGAAGGAAATAGTTGACTCAGATCCTGGAGAGTGGGTTGAAGGTACAGTTTCACAATAAGAATTTTATTCTTAGTTAATTGTATCTGTATTAATATATTTCTCTCTATTTTAGTTATTATTTATCTTATATTATCCAGTTTTGATTCTAATTTCTCTCACTGTGTTTATGTTATACACTATTTTTATAGTACATTCTATTTATTATGCTTGTACAACATGCTTAAAGATGACTTTCCCTTCCTTCATTTTACATTCTCATCTGATTATCTTTTCCAAATAAAAATGAAATTTGCTCTATCCACTCATGAAAAACAAAACAAAAACAAGCAAGTTAAAATACCTATAGGATTTTAGTGGGACAGTGCTCAATTTTTAAAATACTTCAAGTACAAATAGTAAATTAGAGAAACCTCTAATCTACTAGTATATTTATGATTAACAAGCTTAACTGAGAAAAATGCATTCCAATACAAAATCATTTGGTAAGATTTAACCACTATTGACAACAAAAATGAATCTTAAAAATATACACTACTTATATTAAGTAATGCTGTATGTTAAATCATGAATCATTTTTGTTTTACCAGTAGGATAAACTCCTAGGCATTCCTTTTGGAAATAGATACATAAAAATCATCTCTAATCTCACCATCCTTATTTAATTATTTTTAAAAAATTTTAATTGTTGGACTAAAACGTGGAAAACTAATGAGGATAAATATTAAAGGAAGATTTAAATAGCACAACATGTATAATGAATATAAAAGAATAAGTTAGAGTATATAGATTTTGTAAGGGGTTTAGTATATCAAGTAGTTTATAAGCTACAAAGCAATACTCTGCTTAAAAAAAAAGGAGATTGATATTTCGTTGACACAAGCAACAAAAATGTAAAACACATGAAAGTGGTCTTAAAAAGAGGCACATGACAACTATATAAGTGCTACAGTAAAGTGGAGCTGTAAGTAACCAAAACCTTCATACATGGAACAGTCATGTAATTTAATGTAAAAAGGAAGTATATAATATCTTTGTTATTTTGCCTGGAATCCTTTATGCAAATGACCCAGACAACACTTAGGTCACATAATTATGATTGTTAATTTTATACTTTTTGTTCTCTCTCCCTTTCTTAAGAATACGTATTATTCACAAGTCAGACATCACATTCTTCTCTCCATGACTTAATGTTTGGCGTTTTCTTTTCTTTATTCTTTCCATTGTTTTTCTGCATTTCTTATTGTACATTTTGATGCTTCCAATGGTTATCCTAATTGTTCTATTGCATATTTTTTTATTTGTAGAAATTCACTGCTTTCTTTTGTTGAATAGTGTCAATGCCCTCTTTTTTATTTTTACATATATTTCAGAGGATCTTGAAAGTCTTTTTTGTACATAGTGTGGAAAATCTTTTCAAGTGAAGTTTAGCTCTGATCTGTTCTTGAATTATTGTTCTTTTGGCTACAAAATGTTTTCTCATTCCCAAATTGATATTTGCTTTAAGTTTTAATTTGCACATGTATCTTTAGGTATACAGACAGTCCCTGACTTGTGACAGTTCAACTTAGGATTTTTTGACTTTACGATAGTGTGAAAGTGATATAGATTCAGTAGAAACTGTACTTTGAATTTTGAACTTGGATCTTTTCCCAGGCTGGTGATATGTGGTGTGATCCTCTCTCATGATGCTGGGCAGTGGCAGCCACAGCCCCCAGTCAGCACACGCTCATGTGGGTGAACGACCGATGGCACTTAACAATCATTCAGCACCCATGCAACTATTCTGTTCTTCACTTTCAGTGTAGTATTCAATAAATTACATGAGATGGTCAATACTTTATCATAAATTAGGCTTTGTGTTAGATGACTGTGTCCAACTGTAGGTCAATGGAAGTGTCCTGAGCATGTATGAGGTAGGCTAGGCTAAACTGTGATATTTGGTAGGCCAGATGTATTAAATGCATTTTTGACTTAATGGTATTTTTAACTTACAATGGGTTTATCAGGATGTAACCCCAGTGTAAGTCGAGGCAGATCTGTACTCTGTTATTTTCTAATGTGTTCATTTGTTTGTATCAGGGGATGCTAATGCTAGTGTGATTCAATAATAGGCTGCTGATATTTCAGAAATCCTTTATTAATCTTTTCCAGATTTTCTTAAGCCCCCTTCTAACCAAGACAGCATCCCTGGGGCGTGTGGGTGGCTCAGTTGTTAAGTGTCTGCCTTCGGCTCAGGTCATGATCCCAGGGTCCTGGGATCGAGCCCCTCACCGGGCTCCCTACTCAGCGGAAAGCCTACTTCTCCTTCTCCCACTCCCCCTGCTTGTGTTCCCTCTCTTGCTGTGTCTCTCTCTGTCAAATAAATAAATAAAATCTTAAAAAAAAAAAAAGACAGGGGCACCTGGGTGGCTCAGTCAGTTAAGCGTCTGCCTTCGGCTCAGGTCATGATCCCAGAGTCCTGGGATAGTGTCCCGCATCAGGCTCCTTGCTCTGCAGGGAGCCTGCTTCTCCCTCTCCTCCCCACTTGTGCTCTCTTTCACTATCTCTTTCTCTCTCTCTCAAATAAATAAATAAAATCTAAAAAAAAAAAAAAAACCAGCATCCCTTTGGTAGGGAATTCAAGTTCACTGCTGAGAATATCACTCAAGCTATAGCCACAGTACCTCTAAATGATAAATTCACTACTAGGTTCATCAAGAGATGGCTGGACAATTGGTACACAATGAAGCTCCCAGCTAAGAAAGCAGGCTATAAATAATTCATTAACCAGATATACTTTTAAAAATTATGCAAGTTAAAATTCAAGAATATTTGAATGATAATGCTAGCAAATTCAATGACAATTGTTTTGTTAAAAAAATAAAACTGAAGTCACATAGAGAGGAAAAATAAGAGAGAGAGAAAAGAAAGATTAAAAACAAGTTTTAGAGGGGGGCGGAGCAAGATGGCGGAGGAGTAGGAGACCTGGATTTCGTCTCCTCTCAGGAATTCAGCTGGATAGGGATCAAACCATTCTGAATACCTACAAACTCAACAGGAGATCGAAGAAAAGAATAGCAACAACTCTCTGAACAGAAAAGCGACCACTTTCTGGAAGGTAGGACGTGCGGAGAAGTGAATCCGAGGCGATATTCGGGAGGATAGACGGCGGGGGAGGGGCCTCCGGCGGCCGCTTCTGGCAAGTGATAGAACCACGGAGCACAAAATCGGAACTTTTAAAAAGTCTGCTCCGCTGAGGGACGTCACTCTGGTGGCTAAGCGGGGGGTGGAACCCTCCGGGACAGTGTGGTCTCAGGACCCACGGGTCACAGAAAGACTGGGGGTGCCTGAGTGCGGCAGAGCTCCCAGGTATCGGAGCAGGGAAGCCGGCTGCAGAGGCGGAGCCCAGGCGCGGGCTCTCAGCTCGGGGTTGCCATAAACCGTGATCCGCGGCACAGTCGGGCCGCTGCTCCTCCAGCAGGGACCCAACAAGCGGCAGATCCGGGGAGACTCACCTTCCTCTCCCGGGAGGAGCCGCCTGGGAGTGCACCGCAGGGATCTGCTGGGTTTGGAGACTCCACCCGGGGTCGGGTGCCAGAGATAGAAACGCGCGGTCACAGGCCGGGTGAGCACGGAGTGCGGCTGGAGACCGGGGAGACGGGAGTGACTGACGGCTTTTCTCTGGGGGCTCACTGAGAAGCGGGGCCCCGAGTTCTCGCTCCTCCGGGGCGGAGATTGGGAGGCCGCCATTTTCACTCTCCGCCTCCAAAGCTGTACGGAAAGCTCGCAGGGAACAAAAGCCCCGGAGAGCAAACCTGAGCAGATTACTTAGCTGGGAGGGGGCGAGGGCGGGGCAATTCTGCCTCCGGCAAAGACATTTGGAAACCACGGCAACAGGCCCCTCCCCAGAAGATCAGCGAGAACAGCCAGCCAAGACCAAGTTTACCCATCAATGAGAACGGCAGAACTCCAGCTCTAGGGGACTACTGCACATAGAATTCATGGCTTTTTTACCATGATTCTGTAGTCTTTCAAAGTTAATTTTTTTTTAACTGTCTTTTTTTCTTTTTTTATTCTTTTTGAATTTTTCTTTTTCCCTTTTTCAACCAACATCTTATCAATCCCTTTTTTTTTTAAAAAAAAAAAAAAAAAAAATTAAATTTTTTTTTTTCATTTTTAGAGTCATATTCTATCCCTTCATAGTAGTTACCCATATTTTTGGCTTATATATATAAGTTGTTCTCTCTTTAAAATTTTGAGATAGTTTCTTCTAACAGATCAAAATATACCCTAAATCTCTAGTATATGGTGTTTTCTGTTCCCCTGCCTGATCACATCCTCTCCCTTTTTTTTTCTTTTTTTAAATCCTCTTCTTTCTTTTTTTCAAACAACTTCTTATCAATTCCTTTTATAAAATTTTTTATAATTTCCATCTTTACAGTCATATTCCATCCCTTCATCATATCAACCCTTATTTTTGTACATATATAAGTTTTTCTTTCTTTAAAATTTTGGTAGGGACTTTCTTCTAAAAGACCAAAATACACCCCAAATCTAGTGTGTGGCACTGATCATATTTGATCACATTCTGGTTTTTTTGTTGCTGTTTTGTTTTGTTTGTTTCTGTTTTTATCTTTATCTTTTTCTTTTTTTTCTTTTTCTTTTTTCTCTCTTTCCCTTTCTTTTCCCACTGCTTCAGGTTTTTTCTGATTTGTTTAGAGTATATTTTCTGGGGACGTTGTTACTCTGCTAGCATTTTGTTCTCTCATTAATCTATTCTCCTCTGCACAAAATGACAAGACGGAAAAAATCACCTCAACAAAAAGAACAAGAGGTAGTACCGACTGCCAGGGACCTACTCAATACGGACATTAGTACAATGTCAGATCTAGAGTTCAGAATCATCACTTTAAAGATACTAGCTGGGCTTGAAAAAAATATGGAAGTTATTAGAGAAACCCTTTCTGGAGAAGTAAAAGAACTAAAATCCAACCAAGTAGAAATCAAAAAGGCTATTAATGAGGTGCAATCAAAAATGGGGGCGCTAACTGCTAGAATAAATGAGGCAGAAGAGAGAATCAGTAATATAGAAGATGAAATGATGGAAAATAAAGAAGCTGAGAAAAAGAGAGATAAACAACTACTGGATCACGAGGGCAGAATTCGAGAGATAAGCGATACCATAAGACGAAACAACATTAGAATAATTGGGATCCCAGAAGAAGAAGAAAGAGAGAGAGGGGCAGAAGGTATAATGGAGCAAATTATAGCAGAGAACTTCCCTAATTTGGGGAAGGAAACAGGCATGAAAATCCAGGAAGCACAGAGAACCCCTCTCAAAATCAATAAAAATAGGTCAACACCCCGACATCTAATAGTAAAACTTACGAGTCTCATAGACAAAGAGAAAATCCTGAAAGCAGCTCGGGAGAAGAGATATGTAACCTACAAGGGTAGAAACATTAGATTGGCAACAGACCTATCCACAGAGACCTGGCAGGCCAGAAAGGACTGGCAGGATATATTCAGAGCACTAAACGAGAAAAATATGCAGCCAAGAATACTATATCCAGCTAGGCTGTCATTGAAAATTGAAGGAGAGATCAAAAGCTTCCAGGACAAACAAAAACTAAAGGAATTTGCAAACACAAAACCAGCCCTACAGGAAATCTTGAAAGGAGTCCTCTAAGCAAAGAGAGACCCCAAAAGCAACATAGACCAGAAAGGAACACAGACAATATACGGTAACAGTCACCTTACAGGCAATACAATGGCACTAAATTCCTATCTTTCAATAGTTACCCTGAATGTAAATGGGCTCAATGCCCCAATCAAAAGACACAGGCTATCAGACTGGATTAAAAAACAAGACCCATCGATATGCTGTCTGCAAGAGACTCATTTTCGACCCAAAGACAGCCCCAGATTGAAAGTGAGGGGGTGGAAAACCATTTACCATGCTAATGGACACCAAAAGAAAGCTGGGGTGGCAATCCTTATATCAGACAAATTAGATTTTAAACCAAAGACTGTAATAAGAGATGAGAAAGGACACTATATCATACTTAAAGGATCTATCCAACAAGAAGATCTAACAATTGTAAATATCTATGCCCCTAACATGGGAGCAGCCAATTATATAAGCCAATTAATAACAAAAGCAAAGAAACACATCGACAACAATACAATAATAGTGGGGGACTTTAACACCCCCCTCACTGAAATGGACAGATCATCTAAGCAAAAGATCAACAAGGAAATAAAGACTTTAAATGACACACTGGACCAAATGGACTTTACAGACATATTCAGAACATTCCACCCCAAAGCAACGGAATACACATTCTTCTCTAGTGCCCATGGAACATTCTCCAGAATAGATCACATCCTAGGTCATAAATCAGGTCTCAACCGGTACCAAAAGATTGGAATCATTCCCTGCCTATTTTCAGACCACAATGCTTTGAAACTAGAGCTCAATCACAAGACAAAAGTCAGAAAGAACTCAAATACATGGAGGCTAAAGAGCATCCTACTAAAGAACGAATGGGTCAACCAGGAAATTAAAGAAGAATTAAAAAAATACATGGAAACCAATGAAAATGAAAACACAACTATTCAAAATCTTTGGGATGCAGCAAAGGCAGTCCTAAGAGGAAAGTATATAGCAATACAAGCCTTTCTCAAGAAGCAAGAAAGGTCTCAAGTACACAACCTAACCCTACACCTAAAGGAGCTGGAGAAAGAACAGCAAATAAAGCCTAAACCCAGCAGGAGAAGAGAAATAATCAAGATCAGAGCAGAAATCAATGAAATAGAAACTAAAAGAACAGTAGAACAGATCAATGAAACTAGGAGCTGGTTCTTTGAAAGAATTAACAAGATTGATAAACCCCTGGCCAGACTTATCAAAAAGAGAAGAGAAATGACCCACATCAACAAAATCATGAATGAAAGAGGAGAGATCACAACCAACACCAAAGAAATACAAACAATTATAAGAACATATTATGAGCAACTCTATGCCAGCAAATTAAATAACCTGGAAGAAATGGATGCATTTCTAGAGATGTACCAACTACCAAAACTGAACCAGGATGAAATAGAAAACCTGAACAGACCTATAACCACTAAGGAAATTGAAGCAGTCATCAAAAATCTCCCAAAAAACAAAAGCCCAGGGCCAGATGGCTTCCCAGGGGAATTCTACCAAACATTTCAAGAAGAATTAATACCTATTCTTCTGAAACTGTTCCAAAAAATAGAAATGGAAGGAAAACTTCCCAACTCATTTTATGAGGCCAGCATTACCTTGATCCCAAAACCAGACAAAGACCCCATCAAAAAGGAGAATTACAGACCAATATCCCTGATGAACATGGATGCAAAAATTCTCACCAAAATACTAGCCAATAGGATCCAACAGTACATTAAAAGGATTATTCACCATGACCAAGTGGGATTTATCCCTGGGCTGCAAGGTTGGTTCAACATCCGCAAATCAATCAATGTGATACAATACATTAACAAAAGAAAGAACAAGAATCATATGATCCTCTCAATAGATGCAGAAAAAGCATTTGACAAAGTACAGCATCCTTTCTTGATCAAAACTCTTCAGAGTATAGGCATAGAGGGTACATACCTCAATATCATAAAAGCCATCTATGAAAAACCTACAGCGAATATCATTCTCAATGGGGAAAAACTGAGAGCTTTCCCCCTAAGGTCAGGAACGCGGCAGGGATGTCCACTATCACCACTGCTATTCAACATAGTATTGGAAGTCCTAGCCACAGCAATCAGACAACAAAAAGAAATCAAAGGCATCCAAATTGGCAAGGAAGAAGTCAAACTCTCACTCTTTGCAGATGATATGATACTTTATGTGGAAAACCCAAAAGACTCCACCCCAAAACTGCTAGAACTCATACAGGAATTCAGTCAAGTGGCAGGATATAAAATCAATGCACAGAAGTCAGTGGCATTCCTATACACCAACAACAAGACAGAAGAAAGAGAAATTAAGGAGTCGATCCCATTTACAATTGCACCCAAAACCATAAGATACCTAGGAATAAATCTAACCAAAGAGACAAAGGATCTGTACTCAGAAAACTATAAAATACTCATGAAAGAAATTGAGGAAGACACAAAGAAATGGAAAAACATTCCATGCTCATGGATTGGAAGAACAAATATTGTGAAGATGTCAATGCTACCTAGAGCAATCTACACATTCATTGCAATCCCCATCAAAATACCATCCACTTTTTTCAAAGAAATGGAACAAATAATCCTAAAATTTGTATGGAACCAGAAAAGACCCCGCATAGCCAGAGGAATGTTGAAAAAGAAAAGCAAAGCCGGCGGCATCACAATTCCGGACTTCCAGCTCTATTACAAAGCTGTCATCATCAAGACAGCATGGTACTGGCACAAAAACAGACACATAGATCAATGGAACAGAATAGAGAGCCCAGAAATGGACCCTCAACTCTATGGTCAACTCATCTTTGACAAAGCAGGAAAGAATGTCCAATGGAAAAAAGACAGTCTCTTCAACAAATGGTGTTGGGAAAATTGGATAGCCACATGCAGAAGAATGAAACTGGACCATTTCCTTACACCACACACAAAAATAGACTCCAAATGGTTGAAAGACCTCAATGTGAGACAGGAGTCCATCAAAATCCTAAAGGAGAACACAGGCAGCAACCTCTTTGACCTCAACCGAAGCAACTTCTTCCTAGAAACATCGCCAAAGGCAAGGGAGGCAAGGGCAAAAATGAACTATTGGGACTTCATCAAGATAAAAAGCTTTTGCACAGCAAAAGAAACAGTCAACAAAACCAAAAGACAACCAACAGAATGGGAGAAGATATTTGCAAATGACATATCAGATAAAGGGCTAGTATCCAAAATCTATAAAGAACTCATCAAACTCAACACCCAAAGAACAAAGAATCCAATCAAGAAATGGGCAGAAGACATGAAAAGACATTTTTCCAAAGAAGACATCCAAATGGCCAACAGACACATGAAAAAGTGCTCAGTATCGCTCGGCATCAGGGAAATCCAAATCAAAACCTCAATGAGATACCACCTCACACCTGTCAGAATGGCTAAAATTAACAAGTCAGGAAATGACAGATGTTGGCGGGGATGCGGAGAAAGGGGAACCCTCCTACACTGTTGGTGGGAATGCAAGCTGGTGCAGCCACTCTGGAAAACTGTATGGAGGTTCCTCAAAAAGTTGAAAATAGAGCTACCATATGATCCAGCAATTGCACTACTGGGTATTTACCCCAAAGATACAAAAGTAGGGATCCGAAGGGGTACGTGCACCCCGATGTTTATAGCAGCAATGTCCACAATAGCCAAACTGTGGAAAGAGCCAAGATGTCCATCAACAGATGAATGGATAAAGAAGATCTGGTATATATATACAATGGAATATTATGCAGCCATCAAAAGGAACGAGATCTTGCCATTTGCAACGACGTGGATGGAACTGGAGGGTATTATGTTGAGTGAAATAAGTCAATCAGAGAAAGACAAGTATCATATGATCTCACTGATATGAGGAATTCTTAATCTCAGGAAACAAACTGAGGGTTGCTGGAGTGGGGGGTGGGGTGGGAAGGATGGGGTGACTGGGTGATAGACACTGGGGAGGGTATGTGCTCTGGTAAGCGCTGTGAATTTTGCAAGACTGTTGAATCTCAGATCTGTACCTCTGAAACAAATAACGCAATATATGTTAAGAAAAAAAAAAAAAAAAGAAGAAGAA